>NC_137462.1:248086510-248686510 GCF_964235325.1 Thermobia domestica
TTCTGTGCTGACGAGGTGTTCTTGGCTCTCGTTCTGTGCTTGGGATTGAGGCTTCCCCTTGCTAACCGAACTATATAAAGATTGCATCGAAACGCTTACGCTATCAGGCATTACTAAGAAACTGCATAGGCTACACCTTTTCTTGGAATCTTATGCTTTCTTGGAATATTACGCTCCCGCATATTACTAATACAACCTACGCTTGGAATTACACATAGCATTGCACCATTGGAATGTAACAGGCATTGCTAGGACGACGCCTCTTCTTGGAAAAACACGTAACACAGCCGGAACTAGTAGATTGCACCACAGAACGTAACGACCTCGAAAGTTCAGCATCTCCCACACACACACTTTTGAACTTATACTCTTGGTTGCTTATTAAGATTGGCTTTAGGTGAAAATCACATAAAGCCCTAACAAAAAGAATTAATAGCGGAAGCGAGTTTGTTCTAGCTTATTAGTATGGAGAAAAGCAATCTAACATATGGTTTCGAGGTCTGGTAATGTTATGCTTAAAGAGTTGGATTTAGTTATAATGTGTTCTTCTTTGATTCTATTGTAAATCGTCTTGCATTAAGTTGCTTAGATAAAGACCGTACTCGCGGAGAAAAATAAAGTTTCCATGGATATTGAAATTAAAAAAAAAAACACTTTCTCTTATCTTCGAGGTTCTCTTATAGCTTGATCAGTGTTCTAAAAATTTCTGCTACCATACAACACCTTCTGCATCCATAATTGTAGTTAACTCGTGTTATTCAATTTAAAGAAGGAAAGATCCTTAGTACACATTTGTTGCAAAACTTATTTTGGCCTAACTTGCGAGACCTCCAAGGAGAGAGATAGAGATTGGGAAGAAGAATAAGACAAATAACGTCTGTATCGTTTACTCTGTAAAGCCTCTAATACCACATCTTCGACATACATACTAGGTAAAGCTACAAAGAAGTTAGATAATTCCACATAGACAGTAGTACGAGATCCTGTTCTCTCCTCGTTACGTATAATGTCGTGTATTAAGTATGGTTTGTTCGGAGTTAAATTAGAGAAGGGTACTACACGTTTTGTTCTTAACTTTGCATTGGAGTCCATTTATTGTATAAGAATAGTTCCCAAATGTCCTTTATAGACTTTTCCATAAAGAACTAAGAAAAACTAAAATTACTTCCTAGAGTGTCTCTTCCTTAAAGCTTTGTTCTTGGTTTCTTCTACTAACAAGTCCTCCACACTAGACGCATCGCAATTGCTTAAGTCTTCTTTCTCTTCTTCTTCCGCTAAAGTAGAATGGAAAAGCAACTTGTGCCTAGACTTACCACCAGATATTGATTCCTTGCCATTATAAGAAAAATATAGTTTGCCAGTAGAGTTCTTAACTCGTTCTAAAGTTTGTGGTTGGAGTAGTTTGGAGTAACGATCAGGAAGAAAAACAGAGAACTTAGAGGCATGTAACACAGCCTTATCTCCGTACTTTGTTTTAACTAGTTCGAAGGACCTAACTCGATGTCTAACGCCTAAAGCAACTTCTCTTAAAGGAATAAAGTTATAGGTAGAAACGGAACAAGCATTTAATTCGTTAACAAGATCATCCATATCTGTTGTTTACTATATTAATTCTTCGTTTGTTTGTTCATTTTTGTTCTTTTCGATAGGTATACACACACATCTTAGACTTAATACTAGGGTTTTCGACGCATACATGCACTTAGAGATTTAAATAGGGTTTGGACACACACACACACACACACACACACACCTAGAAGCATTTAGTTACTAGAGTTTCAGATAGGCACACACTTAGAAGAATACATAGAATTTAGATAGAGATGCACAAACATTACACACACACATACGGTCTTTTATAAACAATGTCCATAAAAGCACTAACGCTAAACAAAATAATATACAAGCCTAACTAACAAACTAAGAATCTACAAGCTAGGAATTACATACAAAACACTAATCTCTCTTTATTCTTAGCTGGTGTCACCTTAATTCTATCTAGCTTAATTCTAAACTTAATGGATAAATCCAAACCTCTCTCTTTAATACTTTTCTGCAACCAATAATTAGAAACGAACAAGTCCTGTATGTTTTCGAATTTTAGAATGTATCTTTCCTTACCTCTGTATTGTATAGTTCTCAAAGCAGTTACAAACAATTCTGTTCCAAAGTCTAACTCTTCTAATCTTTTACACTCCAAAACTTTTACAGATCCTAAGACATCTTCCATTCTAACTGCCTCCGCTTGTTCCGAAATCTCTTGTGTGTAATCAATGTAGTTTTCCTTATTCTTTAAAACATTCTCGTCTACTCGTAAGCTAACAACTTTTGGAAACGTATGGCCATTATAACTTTCTACACCATCTGTCTTAAGAACTGCAAAAGGATTCTCACTTGGAAAGTACACTATCTCCATCTCGTTATAAGGCAACAAGCAAAAACCATCGCTTAGCAATTCGTTCTTATTGTACTTGTAAAGATTGACTAGATGCATTTTAAACAATCCCTTAATGTATCGAACGGACTTAAAGCCATCCAACTCCACAAGAACACCAACAAAAGTAAATTTGCTTCGATTATTAACTAAAAATGCATGCACGTTATAAGTAGCTTCTAAGTTTAAATCTTGCCAACGAGAACTAAACAGAGATGTTAATTCTTTTTCTCTCTCTTCTCGTAATGTGTTCCTCTCCAAAGTGCTAAGGTATTCCTGTCTTAAATACTTTAAGGAATTCTCGTAGTCTATAGCCTTTCTCGCATCTTCCATTTCTACTAATTCACGCTCTCTCTTCTGTTGGGATTCTAAGAATACCTTGTTAATTGGTTCTATTTCTTGCAAAGGATATGGTAAAAGAGCATGGGTAATATTAATTCTCTTTCTACACACATCTGGAACTAAGTTATCTGTAGCCACTAAGCCAGCCTCTTCTATGTCAACATCGGCAGGAATCGAGGAGAAGGGCGTGTTGGTATTAGACAAATAAGTCTTCCCGCTCTTAAAAAAGCACTTCTGTACAATAGAAACTTGCTTCTCGTCTTCTAGATCCGGAATCACTTCCACATAGTTAACGGGCAATAGGTTAAAGCTAAATGCAGAAAGAACATAAGAAATCAGTTTATTTGGCTTCTCTTTGTTATCGGATAACTTTACTCGAACACCAGTTAGTTTTCCTGTATGTATGTTTCCCCAATAAGCAAAATGTAGAAGCCTTTGTTCTCTGTTAACTATGCAGCAGCTGTTCTTTAAGGAATTGCACAACCTAGCCCACATGTTTCGAATTGGAACTTTGTAGAAAGGAGCATCTTGTAAATATTCCTTACTCTTCTTTAACAATTTTAAGCAACCAGTAATTGGATCGAAAGACTTAGCACAAGAATACGAGTCATCATAATAATTGTAAATAGTAGCTTCCAACCTTGTTATTCCGTTTCCTTTGGCTAATGTAGAGGCGAATGTGTGCCTAAGCCTCTTATCCGGACAACACAAGAAGTCAATAAGGTGATTGCCAAGTTGCTTTGTTACGCCTGGACTTGTGATTTGGCAAACGAATTTTTTGTAGATTTTAACAGAGGAGTTTTTAGTGTTCCAGTATAGGCAATCCTTTCCAACAGTAGAATCATTCCTAACTATTACTTTTAAGGTTTGTAAGCACTTATCTTTGTCTTCCACATCTTGTAAATACTCGGGCACACAACCTTCCATACAAAAGTTATAATTCTCAAGTAAATATTCGATCATCTCTGGTTTGTTAAATATGCCTGCAAAGTCCTGGGTAATATCGAAATCCAACAAAAAATAATGCTCTTTCTCTAGGTCTACTAAAATGTCTGGTAAATGCTCCAAAAGGGTAGTAATGGGGAGATCAGCTAGTTCGATTTTGTAAGGGACAACCACAGGTGTTTTGTATCTCTTAGCAATGTCTTTCCTATGTCTCTGTATTATCTGCCGTACACCTTTAGCCCTCTTTGTGTTAGAATTCAAAAGGAAAGGTAATTTCGCTTTAACTCCATGTTTAGCCACAACCCAATTAGAAAATACAGAACGAAGGAAATAGTTAAAGGAACCGGTTGCTTCTTTTTTTAATAAGAATTTTCCATTCAACTTTCCCTCGCAATGTTGGAAGTCTGTAAGTTTAACGATCATAATATTATCGCAAAAGGGCTCTGTAATTTGTTGTAAAGATTGTAGTCTTGGTTCGCCTTCTGTGTAAACTAAATCCCCAATGTTTGTTAGTAAATTGTTATTGTATAAGTTCTCCTGTAAAAGCCATAGGTTAAATCTCTCGTCAGTAGGCTTAGAAACATTCCCGAGTAGCTCTGTAATTGTGTAATTGGTAGTCGAAACCATATTATTCATCTCCATATTTATTATAAGAAAAAAAATTAATCATTTTTGGAACAATAACAAGCTCTATGTATAAGTACAAATGTAAAGCCGAAATATTTAAGTGTATAACTAGGGAGTCAAAAATAGGACGAATTATTCCGTTTAAAAGACACCTGGAGAATGTAAGGTATATAGAAGGCGAAGTCGTAAAAATCTGTTCGTATAGCCTCTTAACTGTAACTGTAAACTGTATGTACAACTGTAAACTGTAACTGTAAGCTCTATATAAAAGGAAGACTTATGTATTTGTAGACTGTATGTAACTGTAGACTGTAACTGTAAAGACTGGCATATGTAAGTGTGTTTGTAAAGAGGTAGTTGAAACTGGGGTAGTTGAAGCAACGCAACCTGAGTTTCGTACCTATTTGAAAGAACGAACATAAAGATTGTTGTAGACTTTGCAGAAGCTGTGGCTGCTAATACTATATGTTATGCGATTTTAATTGGACGAAAGAACTTTACATATGATCCTAAAAATGAGAAAGTAGTAGAAGAGTTTTAGATAGTTAACAAAATATCAAAAACAATTCAAGGATCTAAGGGCCAGTATCACTGGACCTTTATCAGTTAGCCATAGGCGACTTTAAAGGTTATCGAAAAGATACCCTTGCATCCTCAAACTGTTTTCATTAACGATTGTTTTATGGAAGTTTTTCCATCAAACGAAATTGATAAAAATGATTAAATATTTTTTAGTGAAGATAAAAATTGAAAATTGATTTTCTATATAATAAATACGATGGCAAAACACGTTGATTTTTTAAACAAGCTTGGAAGTCTTGAGCAGAAACAAGTTGTTGGATTAAGAGAATTAGAATTAAATACAGAATATAAGATTGTGAAAATGGAAAAGATTAAAACTAAGTTTGGAAAGAGCATTTTGGCTGAATGTGAAAAGTTTAAGGTTTTTCTTCTACCTAGATTTACAAAACACTTAACAGATAAAATGATTGATGAGATCGTTAAAGATGGAATAAAAATCAAATACACTGGTCTAAAAGGTAATTATCCTACTGTTGAGTTCTGTATGTAAATCCAAAAATGAACGAAAATGAAAAAAATATATTGTCAGAACCAAAAAATGGAGTGTTTAGAAATGGATCCTCAAAAAAATTTCATTCTTACTAATAACTTTAATGTAATTGTGAAAAATGTACAAACCGAAGTTCAAGTTGTTTTTGATATTAACGGTTGTCTATTCAGCTTGAATTATGATCAGTGGACAGAGTTTAAGAAGTCATTGTTTCCTATAGAGAACGAAGTTAGCAGAAGATTCCATTATCAATATCCGAACTTATAATTTCAAGTATGTTTTAAGTGTGTAAGTGTTTGTGAGAAGATGGCAAATTTATTTCTCTGTCGAATGTCGTTTGAATTTTGAAAATCGGTTATTTAGGGGCCGAGTTATTGTATTTTAACGTTATTTGGGGATATTGGGGGTAAGACTGTCAGTGTTGCCAACTCACTTTTAACAATTATCATATTTATTAGTAATGGGGTGAATTCATCCCGATATGTTTTAAAGCAATATCTTGAAAAATTAAAATCCTGGAACGTTCCGAAAAAATATATTGAGTTGGCAACGCTGATTCTAAAAGAGGTCTAGTCAGTTGTGAATTTCTTTCTTTTATTTGAGGAAATGATGTTGAGAGGAAATCATGTTGGGCTATATGTATATCATTCTCTCTCTGTTTCTATTGCATAAATCTCTCTGTCGTTCAGAGCTGATGGGAAGGAAAGAGAGAGAATGAAAGAAATATTTCATCATGTATTACGTTTTCTCCCCAAAGGAGACTACGTCACGGATTCAATGACGTCATGTATGGCGTATTCTCTCCGAAGGAGACTACGTCACGGATTGAATGACGTCACAAGAGCGCCCTCTGTCCAGTGCTAGCAAGAAGTACTGTTGAAGGAAGAGCGGCTAATGTGTATATATGTATGTTGATATGAGAACAAGGAAAGAGAATCGGATTAGACAGTCCTGTGCTGTAACTGGAATCGTTCAAATGAATCAGTGACAGATCACCTGTTCCGAAGTTGTATGTATTCCTTCTCATTGAGTTTTTAAAGCTAATTATTAACGGATTTTCATGATTAAAGTGTCAAATGAAAGCTTATAAACTGGAGATTAAGATGCGATAAATATATATTGTGTAGGATTGTAAGGTTTTATGATTTTAAATGTCATAAAAGCATATTCAATCTCAGTTTGGGGTATCCCTCTGTGTTAAAGTGCACAGTGGCGGTTTCATAGTTTTTGTTAGTTAGGGGTGGAGGGGGAAAAAAGTGGTCCGTACAGACGCGTAAAATTTGAACTTGATCATTGAAAAAGTGGTCCAAAAAAAAGTGGTCCGTACAGACGCCTATACTACTAATGTTAAAATCCATTATTGTTGGATTAAAGACTTAAGTAGATTAATTCTCAAATGACAAAATGGAAAGCTCGGAAATGTTTGTGTGATCGATGTTTGATATACTTTTACTCACGAAGTGAATTAGAAAAACATGAGCAAGATTGTTCATCGAATGAATCATAAAAATAATAATGCCTGAAGAAAACACAAATGTTAAATTTAAGAACCATCAATATAAAATGAGAATGTCCTTTGTAGTCTATACTGATTTTAGATGCTTATTACAAAGGTTATAGGTTTGTAAAGAATGTTACCCAAAAAATAAACCATATACAAAATTATAAACAACATAAACCTTTTGGATTGTTTTATTACATTGTAAAAAGTGATGGAAATAAAATCGAACCTATTTTGTTTAGAGGTAAAATGCAGCTAAAATGTTCATAAATAAATTGCAGAAAGAAATAAACTGATATCAAATATTTGGAAGCAAAATGAATTGCCTTTAACAAATAAACAGAGAAGAGAGTTTAATAAATCCGAATTTTGTGTTACTGCAAAGAAAAATACACTCAAAAGAATTATAAAGTTAAACATCATGACCATGTAACAGGGAAATTTATAGCCCTTTATGTAATAAATGCAATTTGTTGAAGTCATTATACACAACGTAACAGGATACGACTCACATTTATTCATTAAAGAACTAGGGTGTAATAAAGAAACGATTGATTTAATACCTAATAACGAAGAAAGCTACATTTAATTCAGTAAAAAGTTGGAACTACCAAATTAAAATTCATAGATTCGTTTAGATTTATGGCATGTAGTTTAGACAAATTATCATCAAACCTAACAGGAGAACAAATGACTCACTTCTACCCTAATGAAGAACAATTTAACCTTGTAACAAGAAAAGGTGTTTATCCATATCATTATGTTAAAAATTGGAACAGGTTTAGAGAATGAAAACTTCCACCGAAAGAAGCATTCTTCAATTAGCTCACTAACACACAATGAGTGATGAGGATTAAGAGCATGCAAAGAAAGTATGGGAAACATTTATCATTAGGAATGCCGGACAATACCTTGATTTATATTTAAAAACATGTCTTACACTTATGGTCTTGGTCCTGCTTATTATATGACATCAGGTTTTGCTTGGGATGCAATATTAAAGACGACAAATATGGAATTAGAATTATTAACAGATTATGATATGATATTGATGGTAGAGAAAAGCATAGGAGGTGGAATTTCACAATGTAGTAAAAGAAAAGTACAAGCAAACAACAAATGTAGGAAAATTTATAATGAAAATAAATTAGATTCTTACTTAATGTACTTGGATGCTAAACACTTGTATGGATGGCCAATGAGTCAATACTTACCATTTAAGGGATTTCTTACCAGTCAAGAAGAAATAAAAGAAACAGATTTTTCAAATATTCCTGATATTTGCGAAAAAGGTTACATTCTAAAAGTTGATGTTCAATATTAGAAAGAATTGCATAACTATCACAAAGACTACTCATTAGCTCCTCAAAACTTGTGCCCACCTGGTTCAAAACAATGAAAACTATTAACAACATTATACGATAAAGAAAAATATATAACTCACTATCGAAACTTAAAACAATTGTATTACTAGGATTAAAACTTAAGAAAATTCATCGAATAATAGAATTTGAACAAACACATTGATTAAAGAACTACATATATTTAAACAAAAAGATGAGAACTAGAGTAACAAATGATTTTGAGATAGACTTTTATAAGCTAATGAACAATGCAGTTTTGGAAAAACTATGGGAAACATTAGAAAGAGAGTTAATATTAAACTAATAAGTGATAAGAAAAAATGAGAATCCTGTAACAAAACCAAATTATAAAAGCACTACAGTTTTTACGGACAATTTAGTAGCTGTTCACAGGAATAAAGTTAAAGTGTAATTTAACAAACCGATTTACTGGTATGTGGGTATGTCAATTTTAGATTTGTCAAAACATGTGTGATTTTCACTATAATGTGATGAAGCCCATGTAACAAGACAAAGTAGAAATTTGTTACACAGATACAGATAGTTACATTTATCAAATTCAAACTAAAAATATATACGAAGACTTCAAAAGTTCTATTATTTGCTTCGATACAAGTGATTACCCAAAAAACAGCAAATAGAAGATACCACAAATAAATAAGAAAGTACTGGGTAAAATGAAAGATGAACTTAAAGGAACAATCATAGAAGAATTTGTAGGTTTAAGATAAAAAATTATTCAATCAAAATTTGAAAAAGATAAATGTTGTAAAAGAGCAAAGGGAGTTAAGAAAAATGTTATAAGTAAAGAACTTTCATTTAATAATTATAAAGACTGTTTGTTCAATCAAAGACAATATTATAAAAAGATGAATTAATCACAAGTTTTAAGCACGATTTTTATAGTATACAAGTAAATAAGTTAGCTTCAAGTTTGTAGATGATAAGAGATGTGTTCTAGAAGATGGAATACATACCCTGCCATGCGAACACTATAATATAGAAGAGTTGTAGATATGGTTATAAGTTTTTAGATGTAAGTTTTTACGATTTAAAATGTCTTAAACTCCTATGCGCAGAGCACCATGCTCAATCTCACTTCCGAATTGTAGTTTTATAAATATTTACGCTAACCTTCTGTGTTAAATAATATTGGTTAAAGTACTATTCCTTCTGTGCTGATCAAAGATATTTCTAAAATGGGTTGGACTGGAGTTTTGGCCCAGAAGTTTTATGAACCCTTCTATAAATGCTTTATGCTATTGTTCTATGCTGGTCAAAGATATATCCGAAATATGTTGGCCTAGAATTTTGGCGCAGAAATTAGATTATTACACTACTTACTAACAATAAAATATTTTGCACCTGTCCCAAAATGTCCCAAATTCAATCTTCTAATTTGGGACGAGTAAACAAATCTCAGTCACAATTCACTGAAAATGCTCTCATTATATCAAGAACGTTTTGTACTCTTGTCTAGTATCCAAAAACGTTTTGTACCTGTCTCAAAATATCCCAAATTGCATCACTTAATGCGGAACGCTAAGGTCAAGATGGAGTTCCACATAGCTCATTTTCTTTCTAAATAGTCTCATTAGATAAAGAAAGTTTTGTACTGTTTTGTACAAATAATAAAAATTTTGTACCTGTTTCAAAATATCCCAAATTTCATCTTTTAATGTCGAACGCTAAGTCAACTCAGGTTTACGTAATAATTTGCAAAAAAATTACACTAGAGTTTTGTACTAGTTTTGTACCAAGAAAATTTTTTACCTCTCCCAAAATGTCCTAAATTTGAAATTTTACTATAGAAGTCCAACTAGACCTCTGAGTTCGACACTTGCCGATTTTGCACTAACGTGGTATTACTACATAGAGAAAGTTTTGTACTGTTTTGTACCAGTCTCTATCTAATTTTATCTACTATCTAAAATATGTCCGTACTTTCCCAAAATGTCCTAAATTGCGTATTGTAATGCGGAACGCTAAGGTCAAGATGGAGTTCCACGTAACCCGATTTCTTTCAAAATAGTCTCATTAGCTACAAAAGTTTTGTACTGTTTTGTACCAACAATAAAACGTTTTGTACCTGTCCCAAAATGTTCCAAATTTCATTTCTTAATGTAGAACTCCCACAGTCATCTCCTTTTTCCACATTACAATTTCCAATAAAAGTATATGCTAGAGTTTTGTTCTAGTTTTGTACTGTTTTGTAGCAACAATAAAACGTTTTGTACCAGTCCCAAAATGTCCCTAATTAAAACTTCTAATTTGGAACACATAAACAAATCTCAGTTCCACAAACACCTATTTCACTGGAAATATTTCAATATATCAAGAATACTTTGAACTCTTTTGTAGTATTTTGAAAAGTTTTTATCTGTCCCAAGGAGTCTCCAATTTCATTTTTTTCATATAGTATGTCAACAGTCATCTTATCTTTCTACGTAAGAGTTTACAAAACAAATATACTAGAGTTTCGTACTACCTTTATACTGTTTTCTATTAAAAATAAGAATTTTGTACCAGTTCCAAAATGCACCAAATTTCATTTTTCAATATAGAACGCCAACAAATATTAGAGGATAAAACTTGAATCATTTTGGGACAGGCACAAAACAGTGAAATTCTCTCTTTATCTAATGACGCCAGTTTGAAAGAAATCGGCGTATGTGGAACTCTAACTTGACCTTAGCGTTCCGCATTAGAAGGTACAATTTGGGACATTTTGGGAAAATTACAAAATGTTTTCTAGGTGCCGGAAAAGGGTACTAAACGTTCATGATATAATGAGAGTATTTTCAGTGAAATTGGTGTAAGTGGGACAGATTTGTTTATGTGTTCCAAATTAGAAATTTGAATTTGGGACATTTTGGGTTGGTACAGTCCGCGGCATAAAATTTGTTACAAAAATTCTCCAAATGAATAACAAACTCTTGCCCAGTTTTCTTATGCATTCCCGCAATACATGTATCAATCGAATAGTTGCTTCTAGTATTTATTCCAACTCCTCCCCGTCCTCCACCTCTCCTTGTCTAAAGCATGTGTGTGTGACGTAGTACACTCTTTTCATTCAGCTGAAAAAGAAACAGAAATCAAGTTTACAACGTTATAGCTTTAAAACAGACTTTTCCATTCGTTTGTTCTGAAATATTTTAAGAGCCTAAATTAAAGGAAGGTCACACAATCTTCCCAGAGCTTCATAAATATCTTTAGTTTCATTCGTTTCTTTCTTTAAAGAGTGCAAGCTAGTAAGATGCTCCCTAAGAGATCTATGGAAATTGCCAAGAGCTCTAAAATATCTACGGACAGAAACGAGTTTTATTCAATGATTCATTGAATTTATTTTCAGTAAGTGCAAGCAAATATTTCAGGGGCGTCATTTGGGCAGAACAGGAGGGTGTAACTCCCCCTCTCTTGAGCTTCATGAATACGTATTTTTTGATCAAATGTATAGTAATACACTAATAAAAAGTGAAAATCTTATGTCGCCGGAGAATCTCTTCCTCCCCCCTTCCCCGAATAAAGTCTAAAAGACACTGGTTTTAACAACAAACCTATAGAGCTACGATAGCACATTGCTAAAGAGCTTACATTTGGTTTCAAGAGTCGAAGGTTTGATCTCAAACCATATGACTTCCTGGGTGACATTGAGAGAGAGAGAGAGAGAGAGAGAGAGATTCAGGTATGGAGACAGAGAGGGATGATTTGTATACACAGATTTAGAATTGGGGGAAAATGATCGGACAGCATTCGTATTATGACGAAAATTCTGATTTTGTGAAAGATAAGAAGGGAAGTTTTCCAACTGCGAGGATCACATTAGGCAGTTGTCGAATTAATGTGGAGAACTCTGTTTAGAGCATCAGATGATTACGAAAGGAGAGAAAGATCTTCAGAACTGAGGAATTAAGATTTAAAAAAATCTGCTTTCGGCGACGGGTTTCGAACCACGAACCTTGTAGTTATCGAACCATGACTTTATCCATTCTGCTACGGAGAATTCTATTACTGATTCACATACGTTTCCCTTAGCTGCGTTGAAAGCTACCTTAAGGGGATATTCCAAAAGTTGACTCGGTGGATGCACCGTTCAGAAAGAACGTAAACCTCTTGTAACTTAGTTACAATGTGCACAATGAACTTCCTCTTCTTCAGGACAAGTTTTAAAGTTTTAAAATTTGTTACTATTGTTTTAATTAAGTTACATTTGATAGAACCATCTGATAAAGTAATGCCAAGCCCTGTGCGTCATTGTCTGTTAGGTGAATGGTTAATGTAAGTTACTCCTACGTGGATGGTCCGAGCTTCCAATCAAGACCATTCTTATTGATTATTTTATTTGAGCTACGCTCAGACTGTATATTCCACGAGTTCAATTTTGAAGTAATGTAGTCACAGCTAGTTTAATTCGAAATAATTTTCCAATATTATATTCGTTACTAAATTTACATGGCACTCCTTACTGTTTGTAGTCCTGCATAAATGCAAAATTGTTTTAAAAGTATATTTTACTTTCAAGTTTTAATCATTTTTTAATTGTCCTTCAACTTTATTTTATAATTATTTTCTATTTCTTAATTATAACAAATTTTCTATTTATATTGTATTCTATGTTACACGTTTATTATTTATATTTTATGTCTTACCTTTGAAGAGAAGCTTTTGACAATTCAGAGCAGCAGGGACATACACAGGATGCAGGCCTTTGCAATCAAGAGCTTTTGCCTCCACGAAATCATTTTTTTGTAAATTACATCTACTTATAGAGATGATGATAGCAGGGGCGGATTCAGGGGATTTCGTTCGGGCGATCACATCCCCCAGAATAGGGAACTTTTTATACTGTTTATTTTAAAAATAAAACATATCCTAAGTATTTGTCATCTTTATATTATAAACTTAAATTAAAACCTAAAGTAGATAGGCCTTACTTTCTTAAGAAAGTTAATTCTGCAGAATAGCTATTTCTCCTTTTCTAAATTTGTTTTTTCTTTTCTTTTCTTTCTTTCTTTTTTTGCAATCCGCTCTTACCTTGATTTGACTTCGAACGACCGCCCCTCCCAAACAATCATCCTGGATCCAACCCTGGATGATAGACATTTTAGTAAAATATTCCCTCAATCGCTGAAATAAATTCCTGTCAAGCTTTCGATCGCTGAAATAAATTTCTGTCTACGGCCCTGCAAAACAGTGACGATTTTAGGGAGTGATCAGTTAGTAATGCCTCCTGGAGCAACGACACTTCCCCAGAAGTCATATCTCCGATAATTCAGAATGTGATTTGTCCATTATCACTCTTCACTCTCAGTGTCTTGAAACGCACCAAAAAGGAACTGTTCTGAAGTACTTACTGGTTTCCCTATGACCCCATTTCAATATGGCCAACCTCGGACATATACACATCTGAAATATCACCTTTTATGTCAGTGATCCCGAAAACTATCCATTCGACACAAATATAGGATATTTTCGATTCTTTATTGATGTGACCCTCCCATTGTCAACTCGAAGCCAACCAAGGCTTATTTTGGACTCACGCAGCATCCACAGTGTCACTTTTCATCTTTGCATATGAATTCGACACTAATTTCGTTCGTATTTGACTACTTTTACATGTCACCTTCACCTCTTGGTAGGGATTTTTTCAGTATCTCGCCCCCACAACTATGGAGAAATTTCAACCAGCTAAGTATAATTATAAATTATCATCTGAAACACAACAGTACGGGTGATCTTTTTCGAAGAGGAAGTCGTTAACTACTGTTTCAATATCAATGTATTGGTTTTTTTTGGTCCATGCTGAAGATTGCCAAAGGGCTAAACTTCATCTGCACTATTGTGCAATGAATATAGGTTTTAGTGGTTTAATTTACTGAATACTCGCTTAGATGTTGCTCTCGTCACAGAAAAAGTGATATACAGTTATAAAAGAAAAATGAAATGAAATGAATTTTTACGTCCCACGATTATGCCGACTATGCTAATGGAGAGAGTAATAGTGAGAAATAAATGAAATTCTTTAATGAAAAAAGTGGGAGGAAACGGGAGAAACCCGAGGACACTCATGCACACGGTGTTTGTCCATAATAAAGTTCATTCGGCGTGAGCTGAGATCGAACCAAGGACACCATGCACCATCGGTAAAGTTATAAAAGAATAGGCGTCTAAACAAATACGGAACACTACTATCAATGAGAGTTATATAAGATTAGATTTTTAGTGCTTTCATTCTAAGTTAAAATTTCAATCAATCTTGTTCTTCATTACTGTTCGAAAACTTAAAGTTGTTGCTGCAAGGACGTGATAAATCTTTTCAGTAGACTTCGCAGTCCCCTCCACAGCTTCTGTTTCATGTAGGGCTAAAGTAGTCTCATTTTAGACATCGAGCAAAAATAATGTAATTACGAATTTTCAATGGGCCCCGTTTTACTCTGGGCTCCCTCAACGCACTGCCGTTAGTTACTTCACTGTTCAGGATGCATGATGCAGCTTCTGCTTTTAGGAATAGTTTCTAAGGCAGTACGAGTTTTTTTTAACTGCTGTGTGAATTTAAGTTGTATTTGCTAGAAGTGTCGGTTAAAGGAAACTAAAGATCCTACACTCAAACACAAATAATCTCTTTCGAAACTCTAATGGAAAACGAAACGAATCGTCCTAAACATGTTACGCTTTTGAAGAGAAAAAGAGCAAAGCAGTAGTTGCACATACGCTTAATGCTGTTTCTTGGATACAAATTTATAACTTACAAAAGTCATGTTCACGTCATGGTTTGATAGATGAAGAGTTAGTAAAAGGAATTCTTACGCTGGTGGTCGTGGGTTCGAATCTCTGCTCCTCTTGTTACTTTTTACTCTTAGCTACACTTAGTTTGTGCATTCCAAACCTCGAAGTTTGGTTTGGATTATTTATGAAAGGAGGTAGAGAATTAATTGTAGTCGAAATTAGTTTCAAATATTAGTTTATAATTACATATTTTGTTTTTAACTTATGTATCAATTTTATATCAAATTTTCTGGTCTTTATTTAATTCATCTTCCGGTGTAATACAATGAACATTTGCAGAGCGACGTCAGTCGGACGAAAGTACTATATTCCATTGTTACTCTAATATACCTAGGTATTTGTTCATATATTTATAAATTGTTTACTAAGTATAAACTTAAGGCGGTCCACATTATGTGTCATATAATAGACCGTACGAAAGCGGACATAGCAGAAGGCGTATTGCAAATATCCCTGGTGATAAAAAGTAGGGGTCTTCTTCACTAGATTCTAACCACTGTTACAGGCGGTTTTGGTTTACATAGCAAGCATAATACCACTCGGCCACCAAGTCTCGCACGTTAGCCTCTTTATTAAGGCAGAACATACTGATACACTTACATTCACTGGTGTCACGTAATGTATGTCATAAAATTTTGTTAATAAGTCGTTCGAATTAGGTAGCCCTGAGAGGGCTGATGGTTTTGTGGGCGAGCATTTATTAATAGTGTGTATAGTCCCCTTGGGACTCGATTACAGCTGCCATACACCGTGGCATTGAATCCACCAGGCGAGAGATATAGCGTTGGGTGCAACAGATCGACCACGCATCTTCAACACGCTTCCAAAGATCATTAGATGTTCGTGGAGGATTGTTCGATCAGGTTTCTCGCAATGTTCTTGCAACAGAGGCCCACATATTTTCAATAGGATTCAGATCTGCTCCATGAGGAACCCAGTCAACTATTTCGACATCAGGTTGCCTCTGCAACCATGTCTGAACCACATTTCAATTATGTATTGAGCTATTGTCCTGTTGCAAATATAATATGCCGTCACCTACATGAGCTTTTATTTCTGGAAGCGTTTCATCCAGATGTTCCACATACTTGTGGGCGTTTAGTTGACCAGGAATCCTGTAGATTCCTCCGAAATTTGCAGCCTTGCATATCTCTGCCCAACAGTGGACAGTTACATGTCCCATTCGACCAGAACGGGAAACGTATTCAGAGGCATACCTTTTTCCAGGGGGGACGATAAACACGCTTCGGCCCGAAGTTTGCACTGGAAAATATTTTTTCTTCTGTGAAAACGACCTCGTCCCACACACGTGCAATATTTAGCTGTGCAAACGCCAGAGGGTCAACCATGTGGTCTTCTGTTAGTCGCTCCTTAACAGCTGCCCTGTATGATCTCAAACCAAAGGATTTGAGTCTACGACGGACAGTCGTAACATCGCCTGGGAAATTGGTTTCCTCTCGTAACTGTCGGACAGACATAAAAGGGTGCTCACGGCATTGGGCAATTACACTCTGGTGTTCTTCGGCAGAGGAAACTCTTTGTCGCCCACTTCCTCTTTTACGTCGTACATCTCCTGTTTCCTCATATCTCCTCCACCACCTCCTTGCTCTAGCACGGTTAACGCCATATCTCGCGCCTGCCTCGCTATAGTTCATGCCCGCATGCTCAATTAAAGCAATCACGCTGTTTTTAACAGAAGGTTCGTAGTGAGCCATTTTCACACCAGAAGCAAAATGATAGCTTTGCTTAGGTGTTTGAACGGAACGTGCTTCATGTGACGTCACGTAACAAGGCGGAGTTTCCTCTCATTGCTGTAGACGATATCGTACGCCCTCTGCTGGGTGTTTCGTGACGGAAAAAATGCTTTTAAGCAGTTCATGGCGACCGCTTTGAAATCAAATCTAAAGTATGAGAATTAAATTTGTCATATCTGTAGTTTGGTGTAGAAACAAAACAAAATTGGAAACCAAAGTTTTAAGAACAATTCAGATTATTATTTTAATATAAAACAAGTCAAAGATTATTAATTTGTATTATCATACAAGAAATGCGAGAATTTTGAAACAAAGAAAAATAACTTAGAAGTTTGCAACTGAAGACAAAAAAACTAACTTAAACACACTAAAGGGTATGAGTAGGGGGATTAATGGGGACGTCAGCAATGGGCCTATATGTCCCCGTCTCGATTAACGCGAGGGGTGGATTTTACCATTTCACTTTGACGGAATAACGTAGAGGATGGAGAGGAGGGGGAAGATACATAACAGCTATAAATATAAAAATAAAAGTGACAATGTTCGGTGGTGAATAACTCTTGAACTACCCGATTGTTCTCAATCACATTTTGAACATAGATGAAATTCGAACCTGGGAAGCTTTTTGTTATTTCATTTTGATATTAGAACTTGCGGAAGAGGAGGGGAGGGTAAATGTATGAAAATGAATAAAACTTAATAACTCTTGAACAATCCGACTGATCCCAATCAATCAAACAGTCAATATAGATAAGGTTCGGAACTGAGATGTTTTCATTTTTTGCCTTGACGGCACAATGTAGGGGAGGGGAAGGGGGGACTATGTAAAAAAATAAAAATAAAAATGCTGTCTTTGTGACTTCATCACGCTTAAACCACCGAACTGATCTTAATCAAATTATCAACATAGATGAGGTTCGGACCTGGGGTGGTTTTTATCATATCCCTTTGATGGTAGAACGTAGGGAAGGAGGAGGGGAGGGGAGATATCTATAAAAATGAATAAAACTTAACAAGTCTTGAACCACCTGACCGATCTCGATCTAATTTTCAACATAGACGACGTTCGGGCCTAGAAACTTTTGTTTTAATATTTTCACTTTGACGGTAGAACATAGGAGAAGATAAGAGAAGGGGAAATTAATATATAACAATCAATAGAACAACTCTTGAACCATCCAACAGATTTCGATCAAATTTTCAACGTACATGACATTTGGACCTGGGATAATTTGTGTCATACCGTGCCCCCAACATGGAGAGGGTAGAGGGGTACATAAAATCATCGAAAATGACGAATATCAAAGAATGCTTTAGTAATAGTAAAACCATAACATATTACTATTTTTCTTTAATTTAGCCCAACGAAATCGGGGTGCGACTTAGATTCGAGGACGTCTTAAGTTCGAGTAGTTATCGAGAAATAATTAAAGATATTAACGTGTTATTGAATTACTTTGATAATAATAATAATAATAATAATAATAATAATAATAATAATAATAATAATTATTATTATTATTATTATTATTATTATTATTATTATTATTATTATTATTATTATTATTATTATTATTATTATTATTATTATTGAAGATTTGATCATTTAAATATTGGAAGATCAAAATATTCAAATACCTTAAGACAATTAAACGTGTGTCATCGCTGACTAATGATCACCAAAAATTCTAAATTTAAACAAAATATTCACACATGGTTCCGACTTGAGAACCTCCAGATTATTAGCTAGCGCCTTGAGCACAGATCCATGCTCTATATGCGCTAAATGGTATGTTTTAGTATGTTTAAATTAGATTTCCTTGCCTCAAGTTACAAAATTCTAAGTTAGTATTATTCGTTCTTTCAACATTTCTTTCGATTTCTTTTAATCATATAATCTTTGGCATAGTTTATATTAATAACGTGGTTGTTCTTAAGCCTTTCGTTCGCTATTTGGTTTCTTCTCCGCACCAAACTAGAGATATGATACGTTTAATTCTCATACTTGTCATTTGGTTTCAAAGCAGTCACCATTATCTGGTAAAGCAATTTTGTTCGCCACGATTCATGAGATATGTAACAAAACACGTCAAGAAATGAGTTAAATGAAGGCTGCAAGAGTTTATATCAAAGTTGAGTATTGTGAGCTAGTGACAAGCATGTAATAACGTATCGTATTTGAAAATAATGTTAGCTACTTTTAATTCACTAACTGGTATTAGATTTAATTCAAGGTTAAAGAATTGGAATGAACAAACTCAGTGTAGCTTAAAGAAACAAAACGTAAGAACGGGCGAGATTCGAACCCTGGACCACCAGTACAAAAATCCTGTTCACTAACTCCTCACCTGACAAGCCATCAACTTCTATAAGTTTTAAATTTACAAGCAAATGATACCATGATACGTTTGTGCAATCAATGTTTTGCTGTTTTCCTCTTCAAGAACGTAACATGTTTACGACGATTCGTTTCGTTTTCCATTAGAGCTTCTAGAGACATGATTTGTGTTTGAGTATAGGATCTTTTGTTTCCTTTAACCGACAGTTCTAGCAAATACAACTCAATTGAAACAGCTGAAAAAATAGTACTGTCTTAGAAAGTATTCCTAAAAGGGAGAAACTCCATCGTGCACTCTGAACAGTGACGGGAGTGCGTTGGGCAAGGCCAACAGCAAAATGGGGTCCATTGAACATTCGTAACTCCACTTTGAAGGGTTTTAATTAATTTCACACTTTTTCCTCAATGTCTAAAATGTAACTATTTAGCCTTAGATGAAAAGGAAGTTGTGAAGGAGCTATAGACTGTGAAGTCTACCGAAAAGATTTATCACGGTAGATGTTTTATTTTTAAAATAAACAGTATAAAAAGTTCCCTATTCTGGAAAATGTGATTGCTTGAACGCACTCCCCTGAATCCGCCCCTGCTATGATCATCTCTAAAATTAGATATAATTTACAAAAAAATAGTGTAACAAATTTTATGCCGCGGACTGTACAAAACATTTATGTTGGTACAAAAGATTACAAAACTTTCTCTATCTAAGGCCATCACTTAAATGCAAATCGGCACATGTAAAACTCAGAGATCAAGTTGGAATTCCGCACTAAGGTCTAAAAGTTGAGACATTTTGTGCAAGGGCGTCAATTTCTCTGTAAATTTCGGAGGCCCAATCAGATGCATAAGATATACATATCAGGATTTTAAGACATTTGCATTCAAATTATGCCAAATAGTGTATATTCATAACTAGAATAAAGGGCCCACATGAGCTTGGGGTGGCCTGGTCCGCAGGATCGGCGCCCTTGATTTTGGGACAGGTACAAGGCTTTTTTATTGTTGGTACAAAACAGTAGAAAACTAGTACAAAACTCTAGTATTTTTTTGTAAATTGTTACACAGAAAGCTGAGATGGCTGTTGGCTTTCTACAATAAAAGATGCAATTTGGGATATTTTGGGAGAGGTACAAAACTTTTTATTGTTGTTACAAAACAGTACGAAACTAGTACAAACTCTGGTACTACTTTTCTTTGTAAATTCGTATTGGTGTTTCACATTAGAAGATGAAATTTGGGACTTTTTGGGACAGGTACAAAGCTTTTTCAGATACTAGATAACAGTACGAAACGTTTCTGATATAATAAGGGTATTTTCAGTGAAATTGGTGTGTGTGGGACTGAGATTTGTTTATATGTTCCAAATTATAAGTTTGAATTTGGGACATCTTGGAACAGCTACAACATTTTTTATTGTTTGTACAAAACAGTACAAAATTTTCTTTATCTATTGAGACTACTTTTAAAGAAGTCAGGTGTATGTGAAACACGGTGATGCAATTTTGGACATTTTGGGGCAGGTACAAAACCTTTTTGGATACTAGATAAGAGTACAAAATGTTCGTTAAATAATGAGACTATTTCCAGTGCAATTGGTACTGAGATATGTTTATGCGCTCCAAATTGGAAGTCTGAATTTGGGACATTATGGAACAGGCACAAAATCTTTTGTTGTTAGTTCAAGATAGTACGAAACTTTCTCTATCTAATGACACCACCTTGATGCAAATCGGCACATGTGGAACTCAGAGGTCAAGTTGGAGTTCTACACTTCAACCTAAAATTTGGGACATTTTAGGACAGGTACAAAACTTTTTGTTGTTGGTACAAAACAGTACGAAACTTTGGTAAAACTTTTATTTGTAAATTCTTATTTGGAAAAGTGAGATGGCTTTTGGTATTTCACATTTGAAGATGAAATTTGGGACATTTGGGGACAGGTACAAAACTTTTTTATTGTTGGTACAAAACAGTACAAAACTTTCTTTATCTAATGAGACAATTATCCTTGATATATGTGTTTATCGGACTGCGATATGTTTATGTGCCCCAAATTAGAAGTTCAAATTTGGGACATTTTGGGGTGGTACAAAACTTTTTATTGTTGGTACATAACAGAACAGAACTTTCTTTATATAATGAGGACACTTTGATGCAAATCGCCGTATGTGGAACTCAGATGGTCAAGTTGGAGTTTCATACTAAAATCTAAAATTTGGACATTTTGGGACTGGTACAAAACATTTTGTTGTTCGTACAAAAAAGTACAAAACTAGTACAAAGCTCTGGTATAAATTATTTTTGTAAATGGCGATGTTGAACTCCATCTTGTCCGACCTCATCGATATTGTGATATACCAGTATCATGCTCTGGCCAGTGAGTTATTGAATAATATCTTACATGACATTGAGGCATAGACATATCGTTTCTTTACAGGAACTCCATTAGTGTTACTGTTATTGGCCTTCCAATTTCGGGGAAAAGTATAATACTTTCTGGATCAGACACTACTAGAAAATTAAAAATGTCTAATCTAAACTCTAACTGATCAAGAACATCATTTTCTTTGTATCTGAAAGCTTACAATTTCTTTTATACAAAGCCCAACCATTTACAACAGCAAAATCCAAGAAATGAGTGTACGCACTAACAGTCAATTTCTTAGACTTGGTGGAGATCCTGTATTACAAAATCAGTCTAGCTTGCAAATCTATACCCAATTTTTTATATTATAATGTTTTACAACAGAAGACAAAAAATATAATTTGAGATGGTTCTTGCTGTATCTCAGAACATGATCTTCTGGTGATCTTCCAAACAGTAGATAACAAGAGAACACTCTTATTATCCTTCCATGTAACTATAACAATTTTACCAACACTACATCACTTTCGCCTCTTGATACGCCTCTTATCAGTCTTGAGTTTTTAATTGCTCCTCCTGTCATATTTGGCATTATTATACCAGTACAATATGCACTTTGCTCCAACATTTTTTCAGCAATTGATACACTAGTAGAAAACCTGTAAGTATAAGCATCTTTTTCAGAATTCATTGGTTTAACCGATGTCCTTACAACGGCTCCTCCTGCTCCGTACACTTTCACTAGCTATCCAGGAAATATAATTTTACCTTGATATATCAAAAAATTTAAATCCAAACCATCACACGCTGCTAGGGCAAACTTTTTCAATCCTCAAGGATTGAGCGTAGAAGGAACATACCGTTTTAAACTTGGGATTATTTCCTGTCCTGAAAAATTTATAATTTGTTCGTGGATAGCATCGAACTTCGCTTGTAGCAGCAGGCTACAACTGTGTTGTATCTCATCAACTATTGGGTTTATTTTCAAAATTTTGTCTGGTGATTCGGGATCATCAGATAAGTTATCTACAAAATGACGGCGCTTTCTCAGTTCATGGAACGTGTTCCTGCTCCATTTTGAAGTTATTTTATTAATATTTTGACAATGTTTCCAATATATTCAAACTCTAGGATATACACCCCATCATTACATGAATATCAGCTAAAACTTTCATCTCACTTGATGTAGTTATAACTGACAGGCCTCCTCTTTGTTGAACCGAGCATAAATTAGTTTGTGTGGCCATATATTCCAGAATTCATCAAAATATTACTGACTGAAGTATTTTATAGGCTCTTCATCTGAATTAAAATCACCGCCTGGTTATTCATATTTCGTGTCATCAGTGATTGATGGAAAGCTAAAGAAAAGAATGAAAACATGTTTATAGATTTCTACACTTAGAAACTTGAGTTCTTATTATTTTCTCCTAATTATTAGTATTTTAACTTACAAATTGATCTAATTCATACCTTCTGTATTTCCATATCATGTCTTTTGTTGGTGCTTCATTTGAACCACAAGCAACGGAACTTATTTTAGTACATTATTTATATCCCAACTGCTTTTTACAGGCCTTAATCCAGTGTATAATGCATATTAATTTCTAAATGCAACTAAATTAAAACAAAACTTAAAATGGCTTTTGTAAGGTAGAAAATATCTAGATATGAAAAGTACTCAAATGAGTACAGGGAAATAATATGTATACATAAGTCCCAAAGTACTCATCTGAGTACATGTTAATTTTTACTCAGTTCTGAATTGTACAGAATGTCCGAAACATAAGTAATATATTTATATCAAGTAGTTGCTATTAAACTAGAAGAACATAATTTTTATACCATGGCGAAGGTAAATAAAAGAATATACTCAAGGTTCTTGTCAGGATCTTTAATCCTTTTCGATCCTGCTGCAGCCATGCTTCTGAATCTCACACTATATCTTCCATGCTGACATATGATGGACCCAGAGTGCAATAAATGTGTTCTCGAATGAGTACTTGAGTAACGAAATGTGAAAGTGTACGATTGAAATGAAACGACATGTATTTACGTAATATTAAAATGTATGTACTAAAATCAGCACTGGGAGAGTGTACAGGTTATAATCGGCAAATTTTAATATATTTAATAGCAGAGATGGTCATTTTTCCGAACCCTCCCTCACCCTCACCCTCAATTGACGCCCCTCACCCTCCCTCACACTCAACCTCCATTGACGCCCTCCCCTCACCCTCCCTCACACTCAACCTCCATTGACGCCCTCTCCTCACTCTCCCACACACTCAACCTCCATTGACGCCTACACACTCACCCTTCATTGACGGCCTCCCCTCGTCCTCCCTCACACTCACCCTCCATTGATGGCCTCCCCTCATCCTCCCTCACACTCACCCTCCTTTGACGTCCTCACACTCACCCTCCCTCACACTCACCCTCAATTACTTAATCGCCCTCACCCTCAACTACTAAAATGAGGGTGAGGTGAGGGTGAGGGCGGCCCTCATAAAGGTAAAATGATGGAGGATGATAGTAGATATCCCCTCAGATAGAAGGCCGAGTCAGCAAAAAATTACCTTGTTTTCCTAGAATTCGTTATCATTTCCTGGAATTCGAAGGCAAGTTTTAACAAGAATTTAGTTATTATGTACATAGCATTTAGGTCTAGCACCAGGAGCCCCGTGGGAATATGTTGGTTGTGGGAACCCGCTGTTGCTATGCTCATAGTCTTGGACGCCTACCAGATGTAGAAACAAGATGAAACATGCCTTTTTCGTGTTATTGTCGTATATTGGCTAGTAATTTAAATCCCCAAACACCGACCCCTCCTGCGAAGAGCGTAAGCGGAACGTATGTGCTTGTGTAGATCATCCTGTTAGCAGCTGTCGCAAAGGAAGAAACGTCAAAATTTAAAGATGTCATCGTCAATGAGTTTATTAGATAAGCTTAATAAGCCATCATTGGTACCGTTTACAAAAATGCGAGATTTGGAGATTGGAGTACCATTTCTTATTGTAAACTGTGAGATAATTACAACGGTATATGGTAGGAAGGCATGTGTAACATTTGAAGGAGGCGAAAAAGTGATTTTACACGAATGTTGTACTGAAAAATTGGAAGCAGATAATGGTGCATTATTAACGTATTTACAAAGTGGGAATGTCTGTTTAATATATAAAGGAATGAAGATTAATGTATCTGGGCGTAATATGCACGATCTTGAATTTACTGAACTGGTATACTCATCGTAAGTGTATGGTGGCATGTACAAACAAGATAAAATATGAATTTTCCTCTTCGCCCCTCCTCTTCATGCATACACAGGCATCTGTAAGCATAGTGTCGTTATTCTGTGTTGACCAGCTACTGGAGTAACATGTCTTTGAGTGCTTGTGCATCAACTGTGGGCACCAAGAAAGAGTACTTGTTAAATGTTGAATATGGACTTAATTCAATGAAAATGAAATTAATTTGTATTGGTCTGGATAGTGATACATTTGAGCCAGTGATTCGTGTTGGCAAAAAACTTGTGTTTGGAGAGTAGTGTACGTATGTATGTTCTACGACACTTTTCCCCCTCTACCCCTAACTGCCAAAACATTATGAAGCCGCCACTGACCATAGTACTTTAAAAAAGAATAATAGCACAAAGTAGATTGAGTAATTGCACTGCACATAGACTTTTATGACATTTAAAATCTTAAAAACTTACATCGAAAAACTTATAACTAACTTACATCTACTTCTTTCTATCTTATAATGGCCCCAAGCTAATGTATTTACACCATCTCGCATAATATATCTTTTATCGTCCGAAGAATCTAATGCTAGTTTATGAACGGTTATGCTATATATATCGTGCTTATAACTCCTAATGAGGTTTATGTCTTTATATGTTTTTGCATTTTTAAATAAACTTTCTTTATAATCACTAAATCTCAACTCCTTGGTAACCACACTTTTAGTTACTCCTTTAGATTTTTCTTTGTTTCTTTTCTACTCTATAAGCATACATCTTAGCTCGTAACCCCACAAATTCAGTCATTATTTTGCCCTCATTTTCATCTTTCATCTTACCTATTACTTTCTTGTTTATTAGTGGCAGTCCATATATGTTATTTTCCTCAAATTCACTCGTGTCGAATTGGTCAATTATTTCTGCCATATCTTTGTAAAAGTCATCAGTCTCAATCTCATATATAAAGCTATCAGTATCCATGTAACATAAATCTATATTGTTTCCATATTTCGGCTTCATCGTGTTATAATGAAAATCATACATTAATAGTTTTAATAGTTCTAACACGCACATACCAACATATATTGACTTATTAAATGTCAATCGCTCTCTTCTCATATGTATAGTACACACATTCTCTGTAAATATTGTCCTGTAATCAAAATTTGTTTTGCAATTAATTTTTCTACTCTTTCAAGATCACATTCTAATTGTATGGGCTGTCTCTTTCGAATATTGTCCATTGTTTTTCCGAATACTGAGTTATTCATGAGCTTATAAAAATCTTTTTGAAACTCAGTTTTAACTTACGTTCCCATATTTGTATTTAAATCAATGTATTTCTTTAACCAGTCTGATTGTTTGAATTCTATTACTCTATGCACTTTCTTTAATTCCATTCCAAGTGACATATATAGTTTTAAGTTCCTATAGTGAATTACATATCTTTCCTTATTGTAAAGTGTTGTTAGTAGTTTTGATTGTTTAGATTCTGGTGGACACATGTTTTCTGGAGCTACTGGTAAATCAGAATGTTTGTTGTGTGAATACTTCGGATATTCTAAATTTACTTCTAAACTGTAACCAGTTTCTGAGTCATCTGGAATGTTCATTATATCTATACGCTATCTCAGACTAGCTGATAGGAAAACAAGAAAACTCCCCTACTCTCCTCCTCTTTCTCGCCGCAAGAGGGGAAAGCAGGAATACCACCCCTGACGGAAGGAAACGTTTGGGACAATCATATCAGTATTGTTTAAAATCTAAATTTTCCAGTCCACTACGCGCGCGCTTTCTGTCAATGTGAGGGAGTTTGTTGTTCCTTTTAGCTACTCTTAACCCATCCATCATTCACAAATGCATTAATATGGTTATTTTAAGAAAAGGATATAGCATTGTTTATGTATTTTATAGGACTAATAAATATTGATTTGACCATTTGAAAAAGTATAACAACAGTTATTTATAAACCAAATTTATGCTGATTCTTTTATTTGATGTTAGAATGGGGGAGAGAGTTATGAGGAATAGTTGTCGTATGTTCCCACTGTAAAGAAACAAAAATAGTTGTATATTCGATTGGACATCGAATGCGTGGAATATCGCTGTGAAGATTGTATGAATTTAGCGTGTGGGCTCAGTGGTAGAGCGTTCATCTCTGGTGGTTGGGGTCCCGGGTTCGATCCCAGCCCCGCCAAGTAAACTTTGTGGTGGACAAACACCATGTGCCTGATTTTTCTCGGGTTCTCCCGTTTCCTCCTACTTTCTCTCTTCCACCATTTTCATTCATTACTCATGATCACCGTCTCCTTTAGCTTAACCGGCATATCTGTGGGACGTAAAACTCAAAAATTTCATTTCATTTCATTTAGCGTGTGTGAACCCTATAGTGTGTGAAAATACTGTAGTGTTTGTATATAGTAGAAAGTGTATTAGTGGATGTATGTGTAATACATACAAAAGTATATTTATTTATTTGTAACGTGCTTTTAGTGTGCGTGTTAAGCAAGATTCTAGAATGTCTTCCAGTTCTGTGATAAAACATAAAAGCCGAAAAGCTTTGAAAAATGGTGAGAGGCGCTGAGTTTTGAACATGTTTAATTCTTTGAGAGAACATCATACTAATTTAAATGTAGAACAATTGGCCGATATAACTGCAAAACAGACAGGGGTTGGACAAGCAACTGTGTACAGAATCTGACGGGAAGGCACATTTAATGAAAATAAACTGAAAAGTCAAAAAAAGGCGCGCAATAGCACTTCCCTACTTGAAAAATACGACGATTTTACTAAGTCATCTATTCGATCGAAGGTACATCAGTTCTTTTTCCGAAATGAGTTTCCAACGTTAGATAAAATTCTGTCAGCAATAAACACCGATGATGACCTTCCATTTTTCTCTCGTGCAACTTTGCACAGGCTATTAAAAGATATGAAATTTAAATACGTGTTGCGCAACAGAAAAGGTTTAATAGTTGATAGGGATGATATTGTGATCTGGAGGAGAAAGTATCTCCGCTATCTTCATGGAAAACTGCAGGCCAGTAGCCAGTCCAAAAATGTAAAGGGGGTCCGGTAGAATTTAGGGGGGGGCGATCCAATCACATTATAGTTTATCAACATATTATTGTTCATTTTCAAGTCTACAGTGAAAATTTTAGGGAAGCCAGTAAAAATTTAGGGGGGCAGCCCCCTAGACCCCCTTTGATACAGGTCTGAAAAGGAGTCGAACACACATTTAGTTTTCTTGTCATATGTTGTTACGGAGGAATGGGGGCTCAGTGGTAAATTATTTACTTCCGGTTGGGTCCTTGGTCATGTAAATTCATGGCTAATGACATCGTGTCAGTGAGCTTTCTCGGGGTTCTCCCTTTGCTGCCACTTTCCTCTTCCATCTATACTTCCTTATCGTTCTGATACAAAAATTGTGTACAAGTTCCAACCCTGCCATCAGTTGTAATGTGCACTCGAGTAGCAGACATAGTCCGCTATTCCAACGCTTCTGCACACCCCCCGCTTTTTGAATTAATGAGCATACTTATATTGAGTTGACAGTTACTTGTTACCCCGTTTTCGTTACTCTGTTTAATGTGTTAAGAACCAAGAAGTACGTACACGTTTACCTGAGAGTTTCAATCCGCTATTTACACACTGTTTTTTTTAATATCTACATAGCAGCGAATGGGGGTTTGTATTGCAAAAGAGAACAGCAACACAACCCCCGTCTCAAACTGTAGGCAGCTAGCAGGTGGGTGGTGGGGATTGAAGTTCCTATCAACTTGTCTGAGATAGACTTTATGTAAGGTTTAACCCACTTAAGTCTTTATAAGGCATGTATTGACTCATAGCCCATCCATATAAGTTATTTGCGTCTAAATATGCTAGGTATGTTGAACACTAATCTTTATTATAATTTGCTATGTATTTGTTGTTAGGTTTTACGTATCTTTTACTACATTGTGAGATTCCTCCTGGCATGCCCTTTTCTAGCATTAGTATTTTATCATAATCAGTTAACATTTCTAAGTTAATTTTAGTCATCTTTAACATTGCATCCCACGATAAGCCAGCTGCTGTATAATACCATGCATGATCTAATCCATATGCCTTTAAACACACATGTCTAAAGTTTTCAAATATATCTGCTAATTGAAGGACATTTTTTGTTATAATGATCAGTAAAGTCCCTCACTAACTTCAGATCGAATTCTTTACAAACTCGTACATGTAAAGTACGAGTACAAGTTTATGGCGTTCAGGACTCATTTTTTCTCCTGTTAATGTGTTTGTAAATTTGCCTATAAATAAGGGAACAGGTCCTTCTAATTTTTCAAATGAATCAACTCAAATGGATAATCACCTTTAGTAGTAAGCAGCTCAAGTTTATCAATCGGGAAAAACTTTAATGTTTCTCGAAATTGTTCTGGTTTTAAATTACTAGTTAACTCTGCTAAACTCTTTGATATAAATCTAAATGAATCAACAAATCTTAAGTTAATACCATCTTTTCTTACTACTTTTATATATTTTTCATATGTTATGTATCTTTCTTCATTATTTGCAATCAGTTTTATTTTGTTTGTATCATAAGCTAGTTCTCTGATAAATAGATGAGTATAATAACCAGTTGTGCAAAAAATACTGGAATAAAATTGGATTTTTATAGCTTAAATTAAAATTACTGTGAGCTGCACCTCAAAATTTTGTCACTTGACTTCTTATTAATCGTGATAGGTCTTTTATCCAAAAAAATGATTATTATTTTGACCATCTTTAACATATAATAAATTAACATGTTTTTCTTGCTTTGTTTTTGTGATTTGAAGTCGACATACATTATAGTTCTTGTCATAGCTGTAAACATTGATAGAAATATTACTTCTTCTTTCAAATTTTGGAATATCTTTTAATTGTACTGAAAATTCAATGTTATCACAATACTTCTTTTCTAATTTATCAACAAGTCGTTTATAGTGTGAAGATCTTTCAGGATGTATTTCAATAGGTTTTAAGTAACTTGCAATAGTGTTTAAGAAACATTTATTGTCTTTATTTTTAACAACAATCACTGCTTTCTTGTTTTTAATTGGTTTAGGAAGTTCAATATAGGAAGCAGCTCTTAATGGTACATACTTGTTTAATCTGAGTTGTAAGTATTTAATTTGGTATAATGTCCATCCTGATCCTCTCCCTTCAAATTCTTCCATTTCTCTACGAAGCTTTTGTTTGGCATGGGATATACATTCATTTAAGTCAGTTGATTCTAATATTCTCTCGTTTGATCTTTTGAAATTGCTCTCTTGTATTTCTCTATCTTTAATATAGTCACAAATGAAAACAAGGTTAACTTTAACAGGGTGAAATTTTAATTCTTCTTTGATTTTGTTAATAGCAACTCTTCCACTTGTATTTAAAAATTTTATTGGGTCTTTATATCCTCCTATATTTTCAACTTTAATAATTTGTAAACGCTTCTTTAATGCTGTTTCTTCTAATTCTATCTTAATGGTATACGTGTTGGTTTTGGTTCTTCAATTACTTCTTGTTGAAATGGGAATATATTTCTAATCTGTCTTCTGCTTTGTTCATCGCCATGTTCTTTAAAAAGGTTTAATAGTTCATGTTTTCTTAATCGGGAATATCTTTTGATTCCCTTCTTTTTACGTTGTCGTCTTAACTCTACTACAGTAAATCTACTATAATTACTCATCTTATTTATTATATAGAAAATCTTTATTATCACTCTTCAACTTTTATCTTCCACCAAAAATTTTTAATCATTTTCATTCATTTTTTCTAACACATCATTTAAACATCTGCACGGGCCTGGCATTGCTTACATATGTTTTCTCGATGTGTTACTATAGAGCTTTCATGGGAAGACCCATCAAAGTTACATATACATATTTAAAACTAAATCATTTTTGTAAACTTACTCATCGTCATAATCATCACTATCATATTCGTATTTATCACTACCCAAATCAGGTGTTTTTGTTGTGTTATTAATAATTATTTTTCCTTTAATAATATTTGTTTTTCTATTAACAGTGCTTGCTTCTCTAGTAGTGCTGCTAAGAGTTTAAGATCTTCGTGAATTAGTTTAAGTCTATCATGTAATAAATCAAAATGTCTCCCCATTTTTTATTATATAGAAAATCTTTGATCACTACGAATTAAGTTTTTACATCAGATTAGATATTAACCGATCATATAAACAATCTATTTCTTTAGCCAAATCTTTTTCTAATAGGAATATCAAAAAACTCATTATCCTTACCTTTACGAAAATCTAAACACAAAACCCGTTAATTTTCTCTTATACTTAAAAAGAAATCAATAACAAACTCATCATCTTCTTCTCGATCCGCATTCTTTAGGTCTACATGACAACCATGCGAAATAACCCAATCATATTTTTCTCTTACTTTATTCAGAAGGTTAATCGAGTTTGGGTCTTTGGTTTTAGACAATATAGTCATATCTTTATATTTTTCTTGGAGGCATTGTAATCTTGTCTTTATATTACACACTTGAATTCTTCCAACCCAATACCTGTAACTCTCATAGCTATGTATTTGATCTCTTTTGCCCGAATCATACTGTTCTAATTTTTTTCTAATTGTTCAGTTGTAAGATTCTTTTTAATGATGATAAGTTTATGTATTCTTCCTGGATCTTCTGTATTTTCAGCTGCTATCTCTCTAAGTCTTGTGTTTTCTATTCTTAAATCATTCATTAATCGTTCTATCCCTTCTACCTTTCTTTGTAGTTCTTCGTTATTGTGTTGGTATTGTCTAAAACCCTGAATAAAGTAGTCTTCTATAATGTTACTACACTTATCATAAAAATCAAACGACAACCATGAAGCTATTTCTAGAAGTATTCTTTTGTAAACATATGTTCCTAAAATTAATAAGTTACTTTTATTAATACCTTTTGGTTCTATGAAATATGATGATTTTTGCCGGAGCATATCTGCTCCAGCTAATTTTTTATCATAATATTCAAGTAGTTTCTTACTTCTTATTAATCTTAACCAATCTTTAAATGATTTTGTACTCTTATCACACAACTTAGTAGCATTGAAGTAGCCTGTGTTCTCATCTATAATCAGTTTAAAATCACCAAAAATGCCATACCAATAATTGTATTTAATCTGTTCGTAGCAAATATCATTTAAACTAAGAGAATTATCCATAGTACTCATATTTATTGTATAGAAAATCATTACTTTTAACTTATTTTCATCTCTATCTGTAAGTTTTATCTCGTGACTTGTTTTAATACAGTTCCTATAATTAGATGTGTTGAGTTTTTCGTTGTAATAATTGATACGTTTTCTAATCAGTGATCATAGCATTTGTCATAGAAGTATTGTGATATCCATAAAGCAATAGCGAGAAATATTTTCTTATACACATATGTTCCTGAGATGATTGATGTTGTTTCTTTATTTTCTCCTGTTATTAGATATGTAGAGCAACAGAACAAAAGTGCTCCATTGCTCTTTTCAGTTGTGTTGTTAATCTTTTCATTATAATATTCTATTAATTTCTTTGATTCTTTATTTCTCAACCACGCTTTAAATCTCTTGAAGAGTAACGTTTCGTTACCCTTATCTCATTCAAACTAGCCTTTTATGGTTATTATTCCATAAAAGACGACATTTATATTTACATTATAACATTACTATTATCTATCCAGCTATTATGTGAATCATCAAATCATAGACATTTAACGTATACTTTATCACCTTTCTTTCACAACACTTTTCCACCAAGTATTCATCTTTGTCTCGTCTGTAATAGTTCTGGTTCGTAAAATCTACCTTGCACATTTTCTTCTTCTGAATCTTTAATTCTATACGTAGGCAGATTAGATGGAATAACTTCGCTAATAACAAATACTTCTGTTGACCAATTAGGTGTATATCATTTCTCAAATAACCCTTTCGATTTACTTATACGAACATGATCGCCTAATTTGTATTTGGGTTTAATACGCTTATATTCTTTCTTATACACATTCTCCAATATTGTTCGCTCATTTTTCTTGTTAACTGATATAGGCTTTAAACCAATTGTTCTATGCACACGATTATTATACTCACTAACCAATGTTGCTAATATCTCTATTAATTTATAATTCCCTTGTGTTGTGAACCTTTTCCACGTGTTTTGTTTAAGTGTTCTATTAAATCTCTGAACAGCAGAAGTTTTCTTACCATTATAGGTTGAGTAATGATTAATCTTATTTTCCTCCATCAACTTTTTAAATTCTTTATTGTAAAACTCTTTGCCTTAATCAGTTTGTAGGTTACTAGTTTTCTCGTTCTTAATATGGATTCAAATGCTTCTGTAACATTCTTACCACTCTTATCTTTAACAGAAACAGCAAACGCATATTTCGAAAACACATCTATAATCGTTAGCAAATACTTGTAGCCTTTATTTAATTGGGAAACACCTTTTAATACTCCGCTATCCATTTCTACAAGATCAGCTTGCCAAAGGTTATCGATACCTTTTATAACCACACTTAGTCTGTCAAAGTTTTTTCTAGATGGTTTGTGAATTTCTTCTATAATGTCTTCTCTAACACCTTTACCATCATATAGTCAATCTTTCTTTTTAACGAATTGAGTTTTACTAATTCCACATATACTACATATACCTTTCTTTAGATATCTTCCATTCTTTGTTTGTTCAATTCTAATGGTATCTTTCTTCGTATCTGTTGATTTCTTACATTTAACACAATACATTACCATTATTATTTATTGTATAGAAAATCAAAAAATTAATATTCATCATCATACCTAATACTAAACTCTTAACATTATCATCATCATTTGATTTGTTTTCACCTTCATCTTCTGTTTCTATATACATAATAAGCATTATCATCATCACTTGATTTGTTTTCACCTTCATCTTCTCTTTCTATATATATAATAAGCAATAATAATTCACCATGTTTCAGATCAGCGTCTTTGGATGGTCTAATTGCTAGTTGAGCATTTATATTAAAGCGTAATGGTAAACTTTCAACTAGAGTGTTATTCAAAAATAGGTCTAAAAGATATTTATTAAGACTTGCTTCTATATGCATTAACCTACCTCTATAAAGAAATTTGTAGGCAGTAGCTAAATTATATACAAAAAGACTGGTTTCCCAACATCATCTTCTGCTAATCGACATGGTAATTCAACAATTTCTTTTCGTGTAAGTAAATCAAATTCTTCTATTGCTGATTCAAGCTGTTCTAATGTTACAACATCTTTTTTATCGATAGCATTTGATAGCTATCTTTTATTCTTAAGTTCAACCCAGGATGTGTTATTTGATGTAGAAACTTTATCTACTTTAAATTTAAGCTCTTCTTTCATGCAAATGTTTGTAATAGCATGACCCTATTTTTAATGTTACCAAAAATATCCATATTTATTCTATAGCAAGCGTTTTTGCGAAAGCTCTCTTTTTACATACACTACAAGAAACAATAATTGCCCTTCTTCCATAGCAAAATGTTTATTTGGTTTAACCGTAATTATATCGTTCTTCTTAAAGCTAAAAGGTAAATTTTCAATCAAGTATCACCTAAATATATGTCTAGAAAGCATTTATCCAAACTTAATTCCATGTACATTATTGTACCATTATAGAGAAATTTGTAGCCATTAGAGAGCTTAAATATTCCAAAGATTGGTTTCTTAACGTTTTTAGCTCTTAATCGACATAAAAAGGGTATGGTTTCTTTCTGCATAATCAATTTAGTAGTATCCGTCCTAATCTTTTGAAAATATTTCTTTGGGGGGATGTCTTGTAAACAATGTGGCTTGTAACGTTTCTAATACATCCTCAAATCGTTTTCTATCTTTTCCTAATTCCGCTTGTATTGACTTACGCTAACAACATCATTTAAATTCTTCAACAATTTTAATTTTTCTTCATTAATATTAACATCACCTTTTCTATTTACGACATTACCAAATATATCCATACTCATTTTATTATAAAGAAAATGTCCATCCTAATTTTTCAAAACATTTCTTTAACATCTCTATTTGTTTAGGTGAGTATTTAAAATCAATATCAACATGAACATCATCCTTTTTCAACAGATAGTACAATACACATTTTAAGTTAATAAACTATATTATTTTCGGATACAGTTCATTAAATACCCCCTGTAAGTTTTCGAACTCGTTTATAAGTGTTTTTTCCATATGTCGTAATTTTAATGGTTTTTGATAGGTAACGTGATAATGTATTAAATGGACATCATCATAATATTTTGTGTATTTGTTTTTCTTGAGTACTTCTAAAACATCTTTTGTTGATATTAAATGTTTTGATATGTCTCTAAATTCATCATTTAACACCTTGAACACATATTTGGAAATAATTCTATCCTGTAAACCTTGTAAACGAGATAATTGTAATTTAATCTTTTTGTAGTATTATACCATAGTTTTCTTACACAACCAGCTTTCATTTCATCATTAGTACTGTAAACCCAACCATTCTTTACAAAAACCAACCATTCTATCATTACAAATGTAGCTATTCATATTTTTTGTTAATGACTTACTACCACAATTGCTGCATTCTAATGGTCTAGAGCTATAATTTGACAACTCCTTTAAGGTAATTATTAGGCGTAACTTTTCCAACTCTTGATCCGTGTACAAAAATTTAGGTATTAACGTTCTCCATAAATCAATAACTTTATATACGTTGTTTCTATCTTTTAAGTCTATCTCACTAACATACTCAAAATACTCACAAAAATTATATCTATCTAGTGCATGTAGTTCTTCCACATGCTTCTCGAAATAATCTAAAAATCTATTGTGTATAGCTTCCATATTTATCTTAAACCAAACTTTTATGGACACAAACCATAAAAGCACATAAACTTAATAATATTTAATATTTTTAATCATATACATAACGTTACTAAAAGAATACCCTTGATTTAGAATATTTAAAACTTGAACACAAAGATGACCACATATAACTGAATGAAAGTCTTGTATTCGTTCGTCATTGTAAAATAAATTTTCGGTACCAAGATATTGTACTAGTTGTTTAGGAGGAACACGACCATAAGAATCGAACACGTACTTTTCGTTGTTATCTTTCCAATAGCATATCCAATGAGTACCAATGTTTTCTGATTTATCGAAGTTAACTATACCACACTCATTTACATAGGGTTTTTGTGGAAGTTCATCACTCATAAATACACCTCTAAATCGTTTTATCTTTAATTCTATAACCAAACTCTCTATTTCGAAGTTGGTCAATGGTTTAGTTTTTTGACTTCTTTGGTTTACCTGCTCCTTGTTTTTCTTCTATAGCCATATTGTTCCTTTTTTGTTCTTCAAGTTCTTGTTTATTTTTCTTAGCATCAAGTACAGTTTTAGTAATCGCTGTTGCACCACCTGCTAATGAACCAATTGCTACTAAAGCTGCTAGAATGCCTGGAATTGTAAAGATAAAACCACCCATATGCTCCTCCTTAATCTTTTTCATTTGTGCAGTAGTTAGAGTTAAATCCATTCCTTTACCTTCTTTAATTTTCTTGGATTTATCGTTAAGTTGTTTCTTTGTTAATACATGATCGATATTTAAATCCTTTAGTTCACTGTAAGGAACACTAAACATACAACCTTTAGTAGAACTTATCTTCCTATTTATTTAAGAGAAAATCTTGGTTTGTAAAAGTACAGTTGTTGTAGCTCCACCAAAATCAATTAAGGAATTATTCTCATCTGTTATCCTTCTCAAAATTATCAACCTTGTCTTTAGTTGTACGGAAAATTAATGGATAAGTAGGCTCGTAAATAGTACTATGTTTAAACTCAGCATCTGCTTTAAATGATGCTATAATTCCTGTTTCTCTATGTGTGTACTCAGTATCTTTAACAAACATACCATCTGCTATATTACAGTGAACATTAATTGTATCGAACGGATAAAACTTTGGTAACTTACTTCCAATATATGTTTTGTTCTTTTCTAAAAATTCATGAAACCTAAATCCAAGAAGAGTATTTAAATTTTCCATTGTGATATCAATATCACCTGTTTCTATTTTTACTCTCTTTGTTATATGATCTTTTAACGTTATGTTTATGGAGCGAGATTTTAAATAATCGTTAACACTGTTTAAGCTGTATTGTCCATTTGGTATAATAACAATTTCATCTACATAGATAAAGGTCACATTATGTGTAACGTTTGGAGTTAGATATGTACTGTAAAACGCAACTAGCCCTATACTTAAATAGTTGTTACTGTTGTCTAATTCATAATGGACTTTCTTCTTTAAAGCAGAAGTATCATTCGTTAACTTAAATACCTTAGCCATTTATTATATAATAAATGAACGAGTTTGATTTATCTAGAGATATTCCAAGATAGAAAGGAATCAAGTTAATGGAAGATATCATTCAAAAGTTAGAATACAGCTTAAATAAGAAAAAAGAAAACTACGAATTGTTAGATATGCATACTACACTTCGATTACATTATCCGTTATACTTTTTGCAACAACTGGGTTTATTAATATTTTTATACCCGTAACAATTTACTCAATATTAACAACGTCTCTTGCGACTGGAAGTGGTATTATAACAGGTTGGTCTTCTAAGTTAAACATAAGCAGAAGAAAATATGAATATAAAATCATTGTCACTTGTATTAACTCATTTAAAGAACAGTTAGAGACGATAATACCATTAAATGGTGAAATGGATAAAGAATATATACAAAATATGTTGCATAAGATCAGAGAACAATTTAAAGATATAAGATAATAAAAGATGCTAGCACCCAGGGCTTAACTTATAATATAAGGACCCGGCGATTTTTCGGATCTGAATCAAAATTTTCTCTATAAGAAATGAGTAAGAAAACTATTAATTGGGTTGTAAAAGAGATGATAAAGAAACAACAACTAAGAAAGGAAATTAAGAACTTATATCTGATGATATTCGATGTCTTATTGTGGGTCCATCTGGCTGTGGTGAGACTTTTCTGTTATTTAACTTCTTATTACAGCCAGGTTGGTTAAACAATAATTACTTGTACATATGTATATTCTAAAAGCATGACTCAGCCAAAGTATGAGCAAATAAAAGAACGATTTGAGAAAGCAAAACTATAGTTCACAAAGCAAATAGCAACGGTCTTAAGCAGTAATGATTGTATTGTACCTAGTGATGAATGTGAAAAATACTCTGTCGTTGTGTTTGATGATTACATTTTGGAGAACCAAGATACTGTTAGAAATTACTTTACGAGAGGTAGACATAGAGATTTAGACTGTTTCTATCGTGGACAGACATACTCAAAAGTACCTTAACAGCTTATAAGAGATAACGTTAACTTCCTATGCGACAGGATGATACTAATCTTAAACATATGTATAACGAGTTTGTTGAAGGAGATATGCTTTGTGATAAATTTATAGAGATGTGTTCAAAATGTTGGCAAGAAGATTATGGTTTTATAGTAATTGATATGACAGGAATGTAAACAATGGTATAGGAACAAGATAAAACGTTTTATAAAAGTTTTATATTTTTTCACGTTTTACGTTTTAACGGTTTACGTTTTTTGACGTTTTTTTACGTTTTTTGACGTTTTTTACGTTTTTTGACGTTTTTTCACGTTTGTTCGTTTTCTATATAATAAATAGATGAGAAAGAAATTAATAAGACTATTAAGTTAAAGGAGTTCTTGATAAATTGCTTCAAATCTTGGACGAAAGAAAGAGCAGGTATATACGATAAATTTAAGACGCAAGAACAACCGTAATTGATGTTATCCAATATTTAGGAAGTGAGATCAAAGAAGTAGCAGAACAAAATAAAAATCTAATAACTGAACTTGTTCCAGCTGTACAAAGACGGTTTCAATAAATCCTAGTCTACTAGAAACAATCTAAAAAGATAAATTATGATAGTCCTCCAAGAAGTAGTGATACACCTATAACAGGAGAAATAAAACAAATGAGAAAACAAATTAAAGACAAAGTCGAGGGAGTAGAGCCTTTAACAACAGTACAATTATTTGGTAAGATTGAAACAAAATATTATAGTAGAAGAAATGATAGTGTATTAGGAATAAGAGCTGTTGAAGAAGGTGGAAGAATAATAAATAAGATAGTATATTCTGTAGTTAAAGTTAGTGGTGATATTTTAATAATTAATGGTAAAACTTATAAAGGAATAGAAGGTCTATGGGAATTGTTAACGATGAATACTAATAAAACCATTTAAGATTATGATGATGATTTTGAACAGTAAAAAAAAATAATAATAGAATCAGATGCTGCCTTCGAAAAATATAATCGAGATAAAAAGTAGCATCAAATAGAGGTTCTAAGTATAATAATATTATCAAGCCTATTTGGGATGATTATATTAAACCATATTTACCTCCAACAGCAACAAGAAAGAAAACACCAAAATCTAGGGAAAGAGTAAAAATATACAACGAATTACCTAAAGAATATATATGGATGGATGACGTGAGAAAGTTAATTGAACGGTTAATAGTTATAGATGGAGAAGAAAAGGCTGGTAATAATAATTTTTATAATGAGAAACTAGGTATAGTGAGTATGATTAATAATAAGCTTTGGCAGTTTATTCCTAATAATACCAATGGTATAGGTTATTTGATTAAGATCTTAAATACATTACCACCACGATTCTGGAATAATGAGAAGCTTAGAAGAGGACTAATGAATAAGATTTTAAACATGAAGGGAATATCAGAGTTACATATACCAGGATTTTCGTACTGCGGGCCTCTTACGAAGCTTCAGGAAAAATTAGAAAGAGGTGATAAAGGTATTAACCCATTAGATGAGGCTTGTAAAGAACATGATATATACTACATAGACAATAAAGATACAGAGTCAAGACATATTGCAGATAAGGAACTAGAAACTAAAGCATAGAATAGAGTATTTAGTAGTAATGCATGCTTTGAATGCTTTGAATGCTAAGGTTAAGTTAGGATGGGGATTATAAGTTTTTAAATGTTATTATGTATAATTCTTTTATGGGTACATTCCATAAAAAGCGTTGTTTTAACATTTTCTTTATACTAAATGGATAGCATTGAGAGTTACGAGTTACAGAGTTCTAAAACTAACACAAGAATATTTAATAATTTGAATGAAGCCAGCAAAGATATTGAGTTTGATTTCGATGTGGGGGATGGGTTCATACATCCACACAAAGCAGATTGTCATATGACTTTTGAAGTTGTTGGTGCATCAGCTGGAGAAACATTCGGTGCAAATGATACTATAAAACTTTTAGATAACTTCTTACCATTCTTCTTTTCTCAAATTGAGGTTAGAAAGCATGTAGTTGTTATAGATAAGATTGAACTACCTGGAATAACATCTACAGCTATTGGAAAATAAAAAAATTCCACACCACAAGTTGAATATCTAAAACAAGCAGGATTTGAAACAGATGATAAACTTGGTCTACGAAAGGACTTTAGCGTTTTGTATCCATTAAGATTAATTCCAGGCTTCTTAAGTGATTATAAAGAGGTTATGTGGAAACGTGGATTGAGAATAACATTCACAAAAGCTAAAACAATAACGATGCATTGCACAAAGGGACTGACACAGCTCCTCATGATGGAAAAATAACAATAAAGAATATGGAGATAAGAATTCCTATTATTGAATACGAATCTAATTACGGAAACAAGTTAAAGTTTAATATTCTTGAAGGACCTAAAATCATGTTTCCATTCCATACTTATCAGTGTGTCCAAAAGACTGTTGTAGGTTCTTTCTTGGAGTTCGATGTTACTACTCAATTTAACTCTAGACAATTTGATATGCCTGATTTCGTAGTCGTAATGTTCCAAACTGATAAAAGTGGCAAACAAACAGCAGATGAAAGTAAGTTCGATCATTGTAAGGTAAAGAATATCTATCTTAAGAATGGAAGGAATGGGGTATTTCCAAAAGAATCAAGAAAATTAGATATTGCTAACAAGGATTGTTTTAAGATGTATGAAGATTATACTGCATTTAAGAGAATAACATGTGGTAATACCGTAATGTACTATGATCCTAAAGAGTTTATAGATAATAGACCATTGTATGTGATTAGTTGTAGTAAGAGGAAAAATGTATCGTTAAATGAGAGAACAAACATAAAGATTCTAGTAGACTTTGCAGAAGCTGTAGCTAATCATACTATATGTTATGCGATTTTAATTGGACAAAAGAACTTTACAAATGACCCTAAAAATGAGAAAGTAGTAAAAGAGTTTTAAATAGTTAAATGTATTTTTTAATATTTATGGAGGTTTTCCATAAACGTTATTTTAAAATTGGCAAAAATGATTGAAAAGTTTTTTGTTAAAGATAAAAACTGAAGAGTGATCATTGATTTTCTATATAATAAATACGATGGCTAGTCATGTTGAGCTTTTAAATAAACTTGGAAGTCTTGAGCAAAAACAATTATTGGATTAAGAGAATTAGAATTAGATACAGAATATAAGATTGTGGAAGTGGAAAAGATTAAAACTAAGTTTGGAAAAAGTATTTTACTTGTATGCGAAGAGTTTAAGGTCTTTCTTCCACCTAGATTTACAGAACTCTTAACAGATAAAATGATTGATGAGATCATTAAAGATAGTTTAAAAATCAAATACACAAGTCTAAAAGATAATTATCCAACTGTTGAGTTTTGTATGTAAATTTCAAATGGGAAACGGTTTTATGAAATTTTTCATAAAACGAACGTTTTCCTTATAACAAATAAGCTATGGCTAATCATTTGAATCAGGGAAATGACGTTAAAGCATTGAGATTCCTTCTCATAGATGAGTTAGAAAAAAGTAAACCGTACGAGATAACATTATGGAAATTGATTCAAACACAACGTTGTGGTCAAAGAGTTTTAGTACATTTAGATAAGAAATATAAGACGTCATTACCACAAATATATAATGATGATACTGAGCAAGTGTTGAAAGACATGAAAAATATAAGTTGCTTGTTAAGTATGAAGGTTTGAAGGATTTAGATAATGGTTATAAAATACATCAGTTTTACTTTAGAAATAAATCCAAAAAATAACAAAAATAATTTTAAAAATTTTCTTCAAGTAAAAAAAAAAAGGAGCGGTTAGTAAGGATCCCCAAAAGAAATTTATTCTTACTAATAATTTCAATGTAATCATTAAGAATGTTCAAGAAAGCACAGAAGTCTTCTTCGAAATTAATGGTTGTTTATTCAGCTTAAAGTATGACCAATGGACTCAGTTTAAGAAATCATTGTTTCACATAGAGAACGAAGATAGCAGAAGATTCCAGTATCAGTATCCAAACTTGTAATTTTAAGTATGTTTTAAATTATAGTTAATTGATTTTAAGAGATTTATGGTTACAAAGCCATAAAACTAAAACCTGTGGACATACAAAACGCAATGCCATTTGAATTTTAAAGATACATGTATAAATAATTGACTTATTTGAGTTATTGTAATAATATCCTTAGAGTTATGTAACCTACAAGACATTCGAAAGATAGTAAATTTACTTCTCTATCGATTACCGTTTGAGTTTTGAAAATGGGTTAATATTTGCCGTAGTTACAGCAAAATTCAAAATAACATCCTGAGAGTTATGCAACCTAAAAGGCATTCGGAAAGTGTCGGGTTTATTTCTCTATAGATTGTCGTTTGAATTTTGATAATCAGTTAATAAACAACGGAGATATAACGATTTTTAAAATAGCACCCCTTCAATACGCCACTCATGAAGGGGTTGGTTATCGTGTTCAAAAATTCTCATGTTTACCTTGTTTGGTGGTAATTCATTGGCAATAATTTCAAGGCTTAATTCGTAATTTTAACAATTCTGGAAAAACATGTTAAAATACTTTCCAACCCTGTTTTTTAAATTACATGAACACTCCAAAGATTGTACACTAAACAAGAGAACCAAGAGTCATTTTGCTATGGATTCAATGACGTCATGTGTGATGTAGTCTCACGAGCATTAGACAACGTCATCAATGTAGCGCCCTCTGGTGAAGACAAAAAGAGTGCTTGAATATGTATGTTTGACGTTGTCTAACAGGCATTATACGACGTCATCGGTATAGCGCCATCTCACTTCTGCTAGCTAAAAGTTCTGTTGAAGGAAAGAGGCTAATGCATATATGTATGTTGGCGTGAGGAGAAGGGAAAATAAGCTGGATTGTTAATCACGTTTCAAAAAAGAAAGAAAGGGAATGATCATAAATCCCATGTACATGTATGTTATTACTTTTCTCTCAAGTGAAACTTGCTTATAAACTGAATGCTTGTGTATCCTTGTGTGCAATGAGAGCTAGAGTACATATATACATGTAACAGCTATATGCAACATATTAAACTTTATGTTTTTATAATTCAGCTATTTCTGAACTGATTTGGACCAAACAAAACTATTTTTTTCAATCAAAGACAGAACGATCAGCTATAAGTTATTAGATGTAAGTTTTTATGATTTTAAATGTCATAAAAGATTATTCAATTTCACTTTAGAATTGTTGTTATGGGCATACTTTGTGCTATGTATAGTTAGTTGGACCCCCTAAGTAAATGCTTTGCGCTTTCCTACTGTGTTGGTCACAAAAAAGGAACAAAAGTGTCCTAGAACATACATATGTACACTACTTTTTAGTGGAGTTAAATTTGGCAGAATGAGAGAAACTTGTACATTTGAACTCATTTGTTACGGACTATTTAAATTCTCAAGTGGAAATTACATTTATAAAAACCCTTGGTCGAAAAAACGAACTCGTGGTGCGAAAACTAATGGGTGAGAAATTAGTGATGTTAGAGAAGAAAGGAACACTTCATGCTCCTCGAAACACTGTGCACTTAGCTTCAAGTGTTTGGCTTTATTTCTTGGAAATATTACCGTGTATTGAACATGCTGTGAAAAACAGTAAAGTTTGCAGTGTTGTGCTACGTGAATTTTTTCAGTTGTGTACAGATACTATTCGTAATTATGTACAATCACAGTGTCTTACATACAGAGGACTTGCCGGAATCCATACCTGTGTAGATGAACAGTGTATTATTAATGGTATGAACATCAGTTTTCCAAGTGTCGCTCTTGATAAGAACAGTGATGTGAACATTGATGGTGAAAGATTAAAATTAGAAGCGAAAGTGTTTTGCAAACAAAAATTCATACATTCAATTATGGCTGATTTATTTGATAGTGTACCGACACAGCCATGGTGAGAGAAACCGATACTCAACCTTCGGAGTGTATCAATGAAGTGAACGTCTCTTCATAAAGAAGAAGAAAATTGATTTGTTTTTCATGTATACTAAACAACGTAATGTCAAATGTAGTAAAATATATAGTGTAAGTGAAATGTTTTATTTTGTGTGTGTTTTGTGTTCGTTTCATACACCTCAATATGATGGGATTTGTAAATTTTTATGATAAGAAAAAATCCTAACATATATTTCCCCGTATACTATAAGTGATATGTATAATAATAATAATAATAATAATAATAATAATAATAATAATAATAATGAATACAAATTCTTGAAATGCATGTTAAAATAAAAGTTAGTATTTGAAATTATTTATAGTATTATTATACAACTGTCTTAAGTATGATAGGACTTTTTTACTTTTTTTAAAAGGAACTAAAATAATTAATATTAAATTTTTAAAACAAAAGTACTATCATAATAATATTGAATTCACATACTTGGTTTAATTTACGAAAGAATAACTGATTAAGTATGTGAATTCAATATTATTATTATTATATAGTTATGTGATAACATCATTGAATTAAAAATCAGTTTTAAAATCTTTTTAAAAAAAACATTATGAAATTCTTTATTTCAATGAGTTAAAAAATATGTTTTATGATATGTGTATTTAATTACATAATTTATCATAAAACATATTTAATAGGAAATGGAAAAATAAGAAATAAAACATTTGTTTTCAGAGAGAAAAAAGAAAAGAATGTATTTATTAATGATGAAACTATTTACACAATTAAAACGACGGTAAGTATAGTACATTTTTAAAAGAGAGTACATTAGGTTTTTTCATTGTTCAGTTGATTATAACTTCACAGTTGCCATATACTGTTCACTGATGCTGTCCATACACACGTACATTGTTGTGTTGTTTTGCACATACAAAGTTCAATTAATGATAACTTCACAGATGATACTACTGTTGTTGATGATGGTGATGAAACGTAGATAGAAGTCATACTGTACAATGATGATGTCCATACACAGGATGGCGATCTCTTATTCTCTGAAATGAAAGAAATGAAAAACATAACTTAAAATTTATTTTATCTATAATCATGAACAAATAAAACAACTAATGATAATATATACAAACACATTATAATTAAGAAGAAGGAGAAGAAGAAATGACTACCTGCAATAATAATTGCTAGAATTTTAACTATAATGAAAAAAGTAATCAAAACAAACGAAGAAGAAGAAGAATGAAGACATGATGATATGTATACAGGAGAAATGATTACCTGTAAAAGTAAATACAACAAGCGACGATAATTTTTTCTAGAGTTGAAGAGAAAGTGCAAAGAAATTCATTTAAGGACTTTAGCTTTGAAGCAAAGGAAAAGATATGAATAATGTCCACATAAGGACAATTTCACATTTTGAATTTGTTTATTATTAAATGGATAAGAAATGGAAATTCTACGTAGAAATTGAATATGTTGCATTATATATGGAGGAAATCCAAATGTATCGAAGTGGTGGGCACGTCCATCAGTATGGATATATACAGAAATCCAGTGTGTGCCAAGTTTGTTGGAGGCATCTGTATTTATGATGATAGCTGCAGGTAGTGGAACATGCGTTGGTAATTGATTGGCTGCAAATGATTGTGAAATAAAGGATTTGTTTGCAAAGCATTCAATAAATCTAGTGTAGAGGACATCATGTATAAAAATGCAGACATGTACATATGGTAAGGTACTTAAATAACGTACCTTTAAAAATCCATGATGATGTTCCTCTGATGATCCACTACTAAGAGAGAATGGAATGCGCCATATGTGATGCATGAGACAGGTGTTGGTAGAGGATTCTTAAAACGAACTTCCAAACGAACACATCCACGTGTGATTAGATTCCAATGCTGCACAGCGCTGGCTTCTCCATCTTGAGTAATGTCGAAAACCAAAATAGTGTATTCTTGAGGAAAGGCAAGGCGAGGAATATTATTGCCATGATTGGAAAGGTGATACCTGATGCACAGAATGAGGTATGATATGAGGAAACATTGAGGTTGTTTTCGAAATTTGGTTGTAATGGTTTTGAAGGTACAGGTTTTAGATCAATGTATAGAGAGAAGAAATTGATGTCAAAATGTTTGAAATGAAATGGATTTGAAGTTGTTGTTCCTGTATAGGCATCATTTTGTGTAAATGTCAGAATCACTCGAGTTGGTAATACTCCCATAAATAAACTAACAATTGTTTTTGATTGAAGATCCTTTGGAATGACGAATGACTTCATTTGCACTCTTGTGAGAGGATATTTGGCTGTTGTTGATTGTAGAAAGCTTGTTATATGTTAGTTTTATTGTAGGACTAACATTAATCTTTTTAATATATAAAGAAAATCGTCTAAAATATTCACTTTGGCCTCAACAGACGAATCACTAGCGATGAGACAAAAGTTTGGCTTTGCAGGAATTAACTTGAGACGTAATTCTACTCCTTGGATTAAAAATTTATCTTGATTAAAAATATCACTATGAAAATGTCTAAGCATGTCGAATTTCGCACTTTTTTGTTAATTCATAATGTTGTTGAAATCCTCTAATATCACTAGATGTTGCATCCATATGTCCAGCAGTATCTTGAAACCAGAATGCACTTTGAAGATGAGTATTTTTAGCAGTATCATCATACTTAAACAGTTTTTCAATGTATGATCGATATGGATGATTATGAGATGGAAATAAAATCAGTTTGTTATTTAAATACACTTCCACTTCACTGAACATAGAATTTAAAAAGTCATTAATAGGAGCTACAGCTTTATCACTTTCAACAAATGCTGATCCATCAGGTTAAACGATGTGAGCTACGATGTAAAGAGTATGTGGTAGATCTATGTATTCTTCACTTGTTTCTGGGATTACAAATCCTATAGGAGCAATATCAGCTAGTGAACTGATTGGTTTGTATGTAACAACATGATTACCAAATACACTGGTTTGCGTTGGTTTTGTAAAAAAAATATCTAGTTCACTTTTTACACACTCGAAGGGTTGATGACGTAAGAAAGCCATGATGATGATAATTTAATCAATGATATCGTGTGATAATTTCCTCTTCTTATAAGACTGATTTTTCTTTGTTTTCTCTGTACGTTTTCTCTTGCTTTTCTTCTTGCGCTGGATGATGTGTAATGATGAAGGGTTAAAGATGGAATGATTTGTAATTCTTCATTTCCTTCGTTGATATCCAGATCCTACCATAGATTTCAGTTTATTTTTTGCTTTGTCTTGTAAGACGGATCTTGCTTCACCCATTCGTTGATGAAAGGATTCGTAATAGGTTGTTTATCGACGATGACATCAGTAATAACGTTTGCTCCAGAATTTAATAATTAGTTTCTTACAGTTTTAGGTCCTTGTTTTACTAATGGCATGACAGAACGAAATAATCCTCCAAGGAAACTTCAATACCATGTCCAACTTGATAAGGGGTACCAACATAAACGTTTCCAGTTCCAGAAAGAGCTTGTTTTTGATAATATTGTAAATATGGATTATTCATATTTGTTGATGTTGACGCACTGGTCCAAAATGTAGTTTAACGCATACAGTTCCGAAAGTGAATGCCAGTGGAGAGCCTGTACTATCTCTTATATCGATTTTGATGTGTTCAAAATGCATCTTTTCTATAGGCACATAATGTGCAGGATTAAAAATTTCTATAACACTACTTCCAAAAGTATGATTCACAGGATTCATATTTATGATACGTAATAATAGTGCTACTGTATCTCCAACAAATACAGATTGAATTATACCACAATACAATACATCGTAGATGGAAGTTCTAAACGTAAATTTGGAATGCTTTGGCATTGTTGCATATCCTTTAAATCAACGTTTGGATCAAATCCCAACATCGCACTAACACTTGATGATAATGCAACGTCTACATCTGTCTTTATGAAGACGTCGTATAAAACAGGTATTACTTTCACGAGTGTAGGAAATATGTAAATTTGTGAATCTGTTGTACGTATTAATTATCTTTATCAATTCTGATATGTTAGTGTAATAACGTACAGGAATAAATTTCCATTCATCACTTTTTGCAGGTTTGTAAAAAATTTTATTATTTTCTTCATTAATATTTAATATTGAATGAGGATAATCAATTTCAACAATGGCCACTTCCCACTTTTCATGGAATTCCATTCTTTGATGAAGTTTCGTAGTGTATGATGTTAAGGTGTTTTCAGGAAAATATTCCATAGAACTATTACTGGGAAGTGTATCGGAAAAATCTCCATCAGGTCTCATTGTACTTCTCGATCTTCTTTACGGCTGATGCAGGTATCCAGGAATTGAAACAACAAGGATATACTTTCCAATGAACAAGATATTCTTTTCTGCTGCCTTTTCTTGTACGTATGATTTTATCTATGAAAAACGTCTTTGACAACGTCACAGGTTGTAACTCCTATTTATAAAATAATCCATCCAGTGGTTTCTTGTTTAAATCTTCAATTTCATAAACAGGTGGATCTCTTGGTATTATCTTCTTCACTTTAAATATTTCCCAAGTCCAGTTTTGTATATATAATTTATAAAATGTACGTTTAATATTTGCTAATTTGTACTATATCACCAATTTTAAGATATTTTGAGAAATTTGGATTCTTCTACTTCTTCCCTTCTTCTTTATTTTATTATCACACTGATTATGCCATACTTGTAATAGGTTACGGTGTATTTTGAGAAACATTTGCAGGTGGCATCCTTTTGCTTGAATGATAACCTTCATTGTATGATTTCACAAGAAGAGGTAATACATTTAAATAATTATACGTTTGATACTTTGTAAAATACTTTCACATTTTTCTTTTAGAGTTATGTTAAAACGTCCAACCATACTAGCTTTTATATCAGGATTTTTATTTGTAATATGTTTTATTTTGTTGTCCTCTAAGTACTTCTGTATTGTTTTATTAGTAAACTGACTTCCTTTATCTGTTCGGAATGTAATTGTTTTTTTATCTTTGAACACAACTTTCAATGTTTTTAAGACATCATTTGTACTTTTAGATTTTATTGGCACATCGCAGGCATATAGACTAAACAAATCTATCACTGTAAGAATATAACGATATCCATCATAAAATTTAGGAAGAGATTGGAGATCATTAATATCACTTTCCCACTCATCATCAATGTTATTCACTACATAGAAATTTCTTTTAAAGCGACGACGTACAGGTTTGTGTAACGTATATGTTGTTTGTTGCAGTAACCATTTTCTTATACAATGTATAGGAATGTTCTTCTTTGTAGCTATCCACAATTTTTTAACAGTTGAAAACGATGCAGGATGTGAAGGGTTGTAGTAAATCTTGCTTAACTGTGTGTTTATGGTTTCCATCTTGACCTTACTGGACTTTTACAGGCACGTTTCCTTTTCCTTATAGGAGATATTACTTTTTCCTTTTCTTTTTTTTCTTCTTCTTCTTCTTCTGCTTCTTCTTCGTCGTCTTCTGGAAACGATTTCAGAGGATCTTGTTCTCTTGACGATGAAGCTGCCGGTGATGCTTTAGTTCGTCGGAAAATATATAACAAACGTTTTGGATTTCCAATAAGTTCTTGAGGTGTGTTATTAGAAGATAAATAATTACAAAATTTCCCCCATCCCGGTGGATTTGTGTGTTTCCGGGGTCGCGACACATCAGAAATTAGTTCCACAATGTCAGATTCTTCTAGTTTATCACCTCTGATGTAAACAGTTCCTTTATCATCCCACGTGATATTCTCATCATGTTTCATTCTATGTAGTAGTAATTCAGCTCTTTTACGAAACATTTTGGGTATAAATAATAATATTTATTCTTCTACTTCAGGCTTCTCTGATTTAGTTGACGTAATCGAAAGTGTCACAGGTTCTTCTTGTTTTCGTATTAAATGTAAATACTTTTGAAGAATATTATTATATTGATTCCACTTTTCTTCATCACTAAGCGATGATAACTGTAAAATCTCTTGCATTTCTTGATCCAAATTAGGTTCACGTTTCTCCAGGACTGATGATCATGATGATGATGGTGTTTGTATACGATTAAGAACTTCAGATGGAACTAAAATCATTTTCTTTGCCTGTTCCATTGCACTAACGGAATAGCAAACTTGATAATGCACCAGTTAAAATAGGAGCTAATAATGCCGGTAGGAATCCACCCTGCTGCTGCACTAATAAATGCTTCTTCTTCTTTTGGATGGAGTTTCCTTTCTTCACAAGATATCGAAGCGTCCTCTTGTATAGCTTTAATTTTGCTTTCTGAGTCTTTGTAAGAGGTACATTCCCTTTTAATACATTATAGCAACATTCGCAAATACTTCGAATCACTGAAGAGTCTGCATTGGCCACTATAGCTTTACGTAATTTTGGATTTGCTTTGCTCAGCGTACAAAGAAGATCTGCGTCTTTTACTCTTGGAGACATATTGTCAGAATGAACAAACACAGTTTAAAACTAACATTATAAACACATCTTTTTCTATTTCGTTGGAACATAAAGGTAATGATAAATATCATCAAGAAAGATTTTTGTTTGAAAACGAAGTTCATCTGGCGTATCCTGTTTTAAATCAATCAACAAATATCCATATGGTAACTTTGTTGCGTCATGGAAACTTTCTTGAAGAAATTTTGGATTCTCAGAGTTAGTTCATAACTCAAATATTTAATTTGTGATTTATCTCTTGGATTTTTAAATAATACGAGATAACAATTCAAGCTCATATCTCTGCTTCCTTTTCCCTGCTGAAATATGTTTTGTGTAATAAATAATACACTAAGATTTCTATGATTAGAACCCTTTGTAAAAAATAAACTATATTGCGGTTCACTTCACACATTTGATCATTAATAATAATAAGATGTGGTCCAGTTTCAGGTAAAAAGTCTTTTGTTCGAGTTAATCCTTCAATAAATTGTACTTTTGTCGAAATTTCTCTGTATGCATTTTGCCTTTCTGCATAGTAACAACAAATATGACGAAACGATGTATTAACCATACGTGATAAATTGGGCAGGAATCGTATTGCAAAGGAAGTTTTTCCACATCCACTTGGTCCGGCAACAATACATGAAAAGGGATGTTTCTACGTGTATTCATGTTAATAAGTATGATCATTCTTTCTTCATACCTATATTTATAAAGGGCCTTATTACATTTCTCTTCTTCGTTTACTGGAAGTAGTGTAGCAATATAGAAGAGTATCATATGAATTTGGTATTCTACGTCGTTTTATATAATTTATCTTATAAATTTTTGTTTCGGGCATGCTGACAATAGTATGGTCTTTCCTGCGGCAATTTTTTTTCTCATTGGTAATTTTGACTTCCGTGGTACGAGATTCTTCTTCTTCTTCATCCGCCTCCTCTTCATTATCAACTATCATTTTCTTCATTACATCAAAATTTAGGTGTTTCGAAGATTCATAGTTTAATGAAAAGCCCCGTATCTTGCATACTTGAAACTCCTTCTTCGTACTGGGATCAAAAATGCGTGACCCATAGTTCTTGGGTCCAGCCGAGACGTCTCGAGTACTTCATTTCTTAAATCACCTAAAAGTCACCAGTTGGAATTGTAGTTCCACCAGGTTTTTGCGTATAAATGACTGAATCAGTATCAAAATACAATACTCTTTCTTGCAGTTGATCTAAATACTTCTACAATTCTAATCTTGCTTGTGCTGTTGTGTATGCGGCTATGACAACGTTTACTGTTGGTAGTGAAACAGGAACTTCATCTCTGTATTGCCAATATACATACATCATATCATTTACTGGAAATATTTGATGAAGATCTAAATCATGAGATGTTAATTTCTCATATAATTCCTTTGGATCATTAATAATGCTTACATCACTCATGTTCTCACGTTGTCTAAATTTACCTCAAAATGAATTTAGCATTAATTTAGCTAAATTCCTAAGTGCTGGATTAAGTTGAATTTTATTTTCAACTAGACGTATTCCTTCCTTTTCATAAAATTGCTGAATGTACTTCTGCTTTAGTTAATCTGTTTCACACCATGTTGGCCATCCACTAGCTTCCGTTTTTGCTTTCAGGAAGGTGTTTATGTACTCTGCAAATAAACCCCTACTTTTTGTTTCTTCATCATATTGAACAACATCATATGCCCAATTTCATGAATATCTATTATTTTGTATCTTTTTCTAATGCTTTTCTTACTTCATCTGTTAACCATGTACCATGTAGAACTCGGTCTTCATCGCTGTGATTAAGAGATGACTGGTTTAATTCATCACAACATGTACGACAAAGTAAAAACATCAATCTATCATTTGATTTGTCAGTTACTACTGCGTGTAAGAGATTTTTTGCAGGTAGTATACTTAGTTTAACTAATCCTTCTAATTCTTCAATGGTGGGAATAGTTGAATCTCCAGGCAGATAGATAGTAGGATGACGAATTGGAAATTTCTTAGTCTTAAAGATATACGGAAATAGGGATATAACATCCTTGTGTTGAATTGTTTCTAATTCAGGTTCTTGTGCTTTGTGATACAAACATATGGCATTCACACGTCAACCATAAAAAGCGTCACGAGGATTTAATGGTTATTTCCTTGTATACGGATGATTACTAACATACTTCTTCATCTCTTCATTTCCTGCCGATTGTTTTTTTTAAATTCACAGCCCCATACTTCGTGCACTTCACATCCAATATCTTTTAATTTTTGAACTTTCTTCTTTGTTGCTTCATATCGAAATTCCATGGTATCTGTAGCATTGTTATAGATGGGTTTATCTCTGTCGTTAGGGTAGCAAAAGATACAGCCAAGTGTAAAATCGCCCTCATATTCCCACACGTGTATTCTTCCTGTGTTGGGATCTGTCCATACACCATCTACTTAGTTTTTCCTTACTACGTGCAGCATTCATAATTTGTATGTTTCTTGTTTTTTCTTCCCAAGCTATCCGTTGTACTGCTTCAACTGATTGGCAGCTCTCCATCGATACCCGTCCTTTGGTATGATACCAATCGTATTTTCCTTTAAGAAATTTCCTCGATACACCAAATTACATGCACTGGCGATTGTAATGCATTCAAGTAAGGGATGTACATTTGTTTCAGATTCAAATGTATTCATAAATGAAATACATGCTTGGCGTAATACTTCAACATCCTGTACACAATATTTGATGAGTTCTTCTTTCATTTTAAAGGTATCGTTTCGATGTTCAGTATACCATTGAAGAAACTTGCGTCTTTCGCCTACTTTCATGGTATCTGCTCCATAATATCTAATGTCTGGAAGTTTACCTTCATATGTTTGGTTTTCAGGTCGATTGAAAAAGTGTGGGAAGTATTCTTTGCACGATTGAAGACCAAATGCACCACTTAATTTACTTAAGGGCATATTAAGAAAGCTTAGTGAATCAATAAAGGTTACGTTTCCTATTTTAAGAGATAGAATCTTCGCCCCATTCATGATTACTTCTGGAGTCCAATTCAACTTCTCAACCATGGTCTTAATGATGAAATGTGCATCATAGCCCTTAGAATTATGGGCCACACATGTTACTGATTTAATGTTTGGACGTCGTTGTTGAAGATGTTTTAGAAAGTCTTCTATTACATTTTCTCCATCAAATATATTTTCTCGTTTTCCACAAACGAAACAATTATTTTTGATGTTGTCTTCATAACATCTGTAAATGCATGTTGACTAATCAAGACATTAGGTATATGCTCATATATGTTTGCGTCCTCCTCTTCTATTTTCGTATCTTGTGTACATTCAATATCATAAAACACAATCATAGCTTTCTTCTCCATGATAATTTTTTCATTGGCTTTTTTTCGATTTTCTTCTTTCATTCACATTCATGTAACATTAATGATTGGGTGGTACTATAGCATAGCAAATGTGGCAACAAGTTTCTCCACATACGTGAGATCCATTTTCTTTTACTACAAAATTTTCAAACACTGGGCACATTTCACAATGGAACATAAAGGCTTTCCATTTTGATACGGCCCTGACTTGTGATAGTCATAGCATGATTGGCCATAAAATTCTCGATTACAATCATTGCAAGTAATATGAGCTTCTTTAAAGTCACATGGTGGCTTCTGATGACAACGATAACATACAGCTGCACAATGTTTTAAATGTTCATGCTTTTTTCATATTTCTTATGACAGTTTTCACAATAAAACTTACGGCTAAAACATGATGTCAAGCTTTCAATGGCATTGTAATGGTTATCTATGAAGAGTAAATTTAAAGCAGCTCTCTCGTTATCACTTGATGGTGCTTCAAACATAACATCACTTCTTGAAAATCCCCTATACATTGTGATTTTATAATCCTTTAAATATTCCTGAAATTTACGAATTTCAGGAATTCCACCACCATGACTAAGATCTAAATCGGCAGCTTCACACAGATCTTATGCTTCTTTTTCTATCATATATTTACTTTGAGTTTTTACATATTTATTGTATTCAGTTTGATTGCTTCCCTTGTATTCTTTCAGTCCTATGGCAACTATGATTGCATGTGCTAGACATCTTGTGCCTTTATTCTTAATTGTGATAATACCACGTTTTGCCTTCACATATTCCTCAGTATTCATAACATGTTGTTTTAATGCCCCTTGTCCTCTTGGCATACGTACATGATGAAAATTCACGATGCAATATTCATTTTTAAGAAAAGCTGCATTACTTTGCAGTACTTTTGCATAATTTGTCCATAGAACTTCTGCTAAGAGATTTCTTGCTTCTCTGAACGATAACCAAAAAGGGCGGTGTCCTTCTATCTCATTTGTGATTGTTATACCTACGTAATCATGCTGGTCCGCATTACGTAGCAAATAATCTGTTAGAGCCCGTAGACTTGTTTCAATTGCAGTAAAAGGATTTTCACCTGCACGCACGGGGGCTAGGCGGAATCTTAGCATTGTATCCTCCATATTGTGTCTTCTGTATTGTCTTCTGCGTTCTTCTATATTATGAAATCTATTGTTTTCATCATTACGCCTGTTATTTCCAAATCCTACTTGTACATTTGAGTTTCGTTCTCCTTCAAATACGGATAGCAATTCGTCCATTCTTTTTTCTATTTCGTCTAAATCGATTTTTATTTCTGCATGTTCTGTATTAGCCTCTGCTAATATTTCCATAATTGATGCATATATTACTTCTTCTTGTTCTTCTTCTTTTTCAGGATTAGGAAATAAATTGTTAATCCATTTTTCTAGTTCAGTTTCGTAGAACGCATCTTCTTCCGTCTTTTTCTTTTCCTCATTGTAAGTCTCTCCTATAATTTGGGAGAACGTTAGATTTAGCAACTCTTCTTCTTCTTTTTTCTTTCTTCGACGTCTTCTTCTTCTTCTTTTGCTCCTTCTTGTAACCATTTTTTTAATTTGGGCAATACGGTCGAATGCTTCCTTTTATTTTTCTTTTGTTATCATTCTATTACCTGCAATTTCCAATATTTCTAATAGTTCTTCTTCCTCATATTCTTCTGTTTCTTTTACAATTTGAATTTCATTAGCTGCATCTCTTCCTTCTTCTTCGGTATTGATGATAATCTCTTCTTCTTTTTCTTCTTCTTCTATGTGTTCTTCTTTCCTTTGTGCTCCTTTCTTCATTTCATCTTCTTCCTTCCTTTCATTATTTTCTATTCCGATTTCGGCATCTATTTCTCTTAGAAAAACTTGCGTCTCTTTATTTACTACGATTCCTCCTCCTCTTCTTCTTCTATGTCAATAATAAATGCGGTAATCTCTTTTAATAAATCTTGTGAACACTTGTTTTCCATTTTAACTCCCAGATGTATATACGTAATGCAAAACAAAAATTTTTCAATATGTATATGTAAATAGTGGATATACAAGTATTATTTAAAATAGAATATAAATAAAGGCGTTTTCAAGGAATATACGAATGAATAAAAAATGGTTATATATAAGTAATTGACAAATGAATAATAATATCAGTAATGATAAGGAAAGGATTTCACGTATCTTTATTTGTATTCAACCTAAAATAAAAAAAGAAATGCACCTCGTTACTTATAAATATAAACAGTAAATATAAAATATAAATATATTTCAATTCGTTATATGGAAAAAGCAGAAGTTTGAGGGGAAATAATAGCATACCTTTTAAGTAATTAAAATGAATTGTAACATTTTTTCGCATTCCATGGGAGTGAAACAAATGTATGTTCACAGTTTGCTTCAAGTGTGTTGTCTAATGTATAAACGTTCTGTACGTGAATTTTATACTTATTCTTTCAGAGTTTCAGCGACCACTAATAATATGTATTTGACACTAATATCGCAACTTCTACAATGTAAGGAACATATTCGTGGGACGTTAAACTGAAATATTTCTTTCTCTGTCTCTCTCTCTCTCTCTCACTTAACATGGTATGATGTCTGAATGATTACGAAAGCTATCACTTAACTCAGTAAGATATTTTTATTCCGTAGTAAATACGGAAACTCAATTTAAAGGTCCGTCCAATCCCCTTAGATGATGTGTTATTGAGTTAAGTGTATAATCATCATTGAACACAGCGGCCCCGAAAACTATAAATTTGACATTAATATCGATCATTTTAAATTATTCTTACGTGTCTCGATACCAACCCTGGAGACCCCAACTTCAAACTCCCTTAGAAGGTGTACTAACGAATTCAGAGTATCATCATTGAACACAGCGGCCCCGAAAACTATGAATTGGACACTAATATCGATCATTTTAAATTATTTTTACATGTCTCGATACCAACCCTGGAGACCCCAACCTTCAACCCCCTTAGAAGGTGTACTAACGAATTCAGAATATCATCATTAACACAGCGACCCTGCATGAGTGTTGTGGTTTGACCTCTTTCCCTCGTTTTATCGAACTCGGTTGTTCGGTGATAGAGCGTTCACCTCTTGTGTATGTGGGTCACAGGTTCAAAATCCTGTTAACATCAAGTGAACTTTGTGGTGGCCAAACACCGTGTACGTGGAAGGTCCTGGGTTCAAAATCCTGTTCCAATCAAGTGAACTTTGTGGTGGACAAACACCGTGTACGTGAATTTCCTCCCACTTTCCCAGTTCCAACATTTCATTCATTTCTCATCATCACCGTCTCCATTAGCCTAGCCGACATAACTGTGGGACGTAAAACTTAAAGATTTCCCGTTAGCCTAATCGTGATAAGCGTGGCACGTAAAACTCAGATTTAATTTCATTGTTTCGCTCCTTCGATCTTAGCTCGGGGGTTGTGGTTTTTCTGATCACATTTTGATACATTTTCATCAGGAGGTGTCGGTGGCTCAGTGGTAGAGCGTTCACCTATGATGCATGGGTCCCGGGTTGAACTCCCCAAAACGTCACGTCTTTGTCTAATACCATGACCAAATTTTGATAACTTTTTGGCTCCCTTGTCTGACCCCCCAGATCACAGACAGACAGATATACAATTTATTTAAAACTATCATATGATATTATCAATGGTTAATACATACATATTTTCGCTTCATCTTGTTCTGAGACCATGGCCAAATTTTGATACCTTTGCGGCAGGAGGCCTCGCTGGCTCAGTGGTAATGCGTTCACCTATGATGTATGGGGTCCCAGGCTGAAAATCCTGTTTCAGCCAAGTGAACTTTGTTGTGGAGAAACGCCGTGTAGGTGGATTTCCTCGGAGTTCTCCCGCTTCCTTCCACTTTCTTCATTCCAACATTTCATTCATTTCTCATCATCACCGTCTTCATTAACCTAGCAGACATAGATATGGGACGTAAAACTCAAAAATTTCAAATCATGGAATGTAAAATTCAAAGATTTCCCATTAGCCTATCTTGCATAATTGTGGGGTGTAAAACTCAAAGATTTCATTTCATTGTTCACGCCTAACATAACTGGCGTAATCGTGGGACGTAAAACTCAAAGATTTCATTGTTCGCGCCTTTAATGTTTGCTGCCCCGAGGACGTACTACAGACAGATAAACAGACATACAGGACGACATGATATTAGCAAAATTAAAACACATAATATACCTCTTCTTTTTATAATATTTTAACGTTAAATTGTAAGTGATACGGCTTTACCGGTACATTAACTATCTGCTTTATACAAGTCTCCAGACATTTATTACGTCAGCTGTAATCTACTTGCAATGCGAGTCAGAAAACTTTCAAGAATTCCATCTTATCACTTTCTCAGAATTCAACGTGCAGCGAGCAGAAGCATCATACACGATACAGTTACGCTTATATGTATGTGTTTTTAACGTTAGAATTTCATCTCATTATCAAATACGGAAACGCAAAGTAAATACACTGTCTGGAGTGCATCATAGCTCGGTGGAAGTGTTTCTGACCATATTTTTATATTTTTTCATCAGGGACCTCGTTGGCTAAATGGTAAAGCGTTAAATTCTGGTGCATGGGGGTCACATGTTCAAAATTCTTTTCCCACCAGATGAACTTTATGGTGGACAAACACCGTATACGTGGATTTCCTCTGGGTTCTCCCGGAGCGTTCACCTGTGATGTATGAGGCACCGTGTTCAAATTCTGCTCCAGACAAGTTAACTTTATGGTGGACAAACACCGTATGAATGGATTTCCTTGGGAGTTCTCCCATTTTCTTCCACTTTATTTACTTCATCACTTTCCCTTCACTTTCCCTGTTAACTAGTTGCAATACGAATCATCAAAACATTTGGAAATGCTATCTTATCTGTTGGTCTTGAAACTAAACAATTTTAAGATGGAGTTCAATGTGCTAGCAAACAGAGAAAGAAAGATACTAGCAAAACAGACATTCACATATATGTATGTATGTGTCTGTTTTTTTTAATGTTACAACCTGAACTGCGCTATAAATAAATACACTTGTTTTTTCACCTGCCTTTATAACTAAATGAAGAAAGAACATATATATATCTTTACTTACCAATTTTAATAAGAACGACATATATCGCAAAACACACACTAATATTCGCCCAAACTGATAAAAGCATACTGAAGTTGAATTTCGCGCCAGATGAAAATTTGCAGAAGTGAAAAGAATTCCTAAGAAATACGGTAATCCTAATTACCTCGTTACTCTTATATTAAATTATGATTGTTTGCTAGTTCAGTAGCATGTTGAATATATATTGTGTTGGTGGAGCAGGATAGTGAATCGCGGGAGAATAAATCATTAAATTTCAAACTCTAAAACTTCAGGGGGTGTCAGCTATTGCTGTCATTCTATGTAGAATTTTTAAAGTAGCTGACACTGCATGTCAGGCATTAGTAAACAGCATAACTTCATTAATTTATGATTTCATACGTAAGTTACACGATCAAATAATACTTGTCTTCTGTTATCAATTTCACTAAATTTGGATATATTGGCACAAAAGCTAACACTGACTGTCACTTATTTGAGCAGCAAAATATTGTTTGTACCAAGACCGGATATAAAAGTTTCAATGGATTTGAGCAAAGCAGTGATACATACATTGTTATTTTACAGAAGAAAGTATTTTGTGGTTGTTCTAATACAGATTTCAGACAAAATAAAAATTCATGATCTGCTTTTCTTAACTTTTCATTGTTTAGAACAGAGATAAATAGTGGCACTTTCTCCTCTTGTTGGGAGCTAGATGAGCCGAGATGTGTGAACTAGTTGGAACAACCGAAAGTGAAGTATTTTATCCAGGCACCTTAAGATCCATTCGGGATTCTCAACGCAAAGGAGGCTGTATTCTTTTCGTGTCCGGAAGGAAATGAAGTTAGTTCGTAAGGAAGAGAAGCTGTATACACATATAGAATCAATAATCAAAATAATGTATGTATACCTATGGCAACGCTGTTTACAGCTAGTGCTTGGGGTATTTTGGCTACCCTCGTGGTTGTATACAGTTACAAACGAATACCAGATTCTGTAGCTAATTCAATGCTTTACAATTGGGATATTGGCAGATCTGAGTCATGTTGGATGACAGGAGAGACATTTCATGAATATATGACTAAAGTGTTTCTCACCATGCCTTGAATAGTCAAATATCAAAACTCCTCTATTGGTTTTCCTTGATAGTCGTGCATTGCATCCAGTTTTTGTAGTTACAATGGTATTGTGCTTGTAGCTTTATATCCGAATTCCGCTAATGTTCTTCAACCGATTAATTTTTCAGTTTTTAATAAACTGAAGAGCGCTTGGAAATGTGGTGTGCATCAGTGGAGCATCGAACATGACGGTACAAAGCTGAGAAATGAAAACTGTTGGAAAATATGAATTCAAGCGTATGTCTCTACCCGTACAACGCTGATAACGTAGACTATCAAAAGTTAATGAAAGGAGAAATAACTTTAAAAATATCTTCCGGAAATCTCTCCAAGGAAACTCACCACGGTCAAATAAATAAATTCTATGTTCCCTAGAACAAAGAATTGGTACCGAGAGTTAAAAAATTCTCCGACTGTGATGGCACGTCGTTAGGCAACATAGAAAATAAAAATATTTTTCTTCTGCGGAAACATATAAAGCTGGATGCAGAGAGAAGTATGACTCTTTACGCAGAATAGACAACGAATAAGTCACGGAGGAAATATCTACTCATCTAAATACGGATGAAACTACTAATATATCAATTCCAAGCACTTCGTAAACTACAGGAACTTATTTTCCTACGCAAGAACAAGTTTACAAAAGTAACTCTAATTTCTACTCATCAAAATGGAAGTGAAACTATGTTTTCAATTCGAAGTACTTCGAAAACTACAGAAACGGATGTTCCTACCCAAGAACAAGAAGCAAAGGAAAATACTGAAACTCAAATTTCCTCACCATTTAAAAAGCTTTATTTTGGCCAGAGAGAAAAGGAAGAAAAAAGAAAGGAAAGATAATTAGCGAAGGTCAAGGAAGAGAAGAAACTAAAAATTCGACGAAGGAGAAAATGTGACATTTCCTTCACAGAATCATCCGACACTACCATTGAGCTTCATCATGCATCTGATGGAGACAGTGGCGATTGGTATCTTTGAAGGCTGCAAACTAGTGAAAGTGAGGACCAGGGCAATTTTCACGTCAATGATTATGTAATTGTTCGGCATGAAGGTGAATTTAGCTTCTGCTCTTTTAAAATAGTGATCCTGTAGTGGCAAAACGGTCAGTGATTAATAGTTGTGCAAATTGCGTCTCTCTCTCACGATCACAATATCTACAACATATCACGATTTCAAGCAATTCAATCGAAATAAAAAATACCGTTAGCTTCAGCTCTTTTAAAAAAGTGATCTTGTAGTGGCCAAACGGTCAGTGATTAATGGTTGTGCAAATTGAGTCTCTCACGATCACAATATCTACAACATATCACGGTTTCTAGCAATTCCAGCGAAATGCAGAATACCGTTACCTTCACCTCTTTTTAAAAAAGTGATCCTGTAGTGGCCAAACAGTCAGTGATTAATGGTTGTGCAAATTGTGTCTCTCTCTCACGATCACAATATCTACAACATATCACGATTTCAAGCAATTCCAACGAAATCAAAAATACCGTTAGCTTCAGCTCTTTTAAAAAAGTGATCTTATACTAGAAAGACAGTCAGTGATTAATGGTTGTGCAAATTGAGTCTCTCACAATCACAATATCTACAACATATCAGGTTTCAAGCAATTCCACCGAAATCCAAAATAACGTTTCCTCCTGATATTTGCAAAAATGAGGCCCTGTAGTTACCAAATGGTCAGTGATTCGTGGTTGTGCCCATTGAGACTTCTTCTCAGCAACACCATATCTATAACATAGCACGGTTTCAAGCAGTTCCACCAAAATCCAATTTTCGTCAGGCTTGTGCGGGGTCTTTGGCATTTCGAAGGGGCATTGACTTTGCAACGACAAAAACAACAAAACCCATATTTTCTACTTTGAAGTCATCTGTGTATCGACAGTTTCGTTTCTTTAATGTGGTCCTTTTTATCAAGGGGATCCCGTTTTGAAAAGAGACCATTTGCCCCTTAACCTATTTTCCGAAAGAAAGAAAAAATACCTGACGATTTATTTTCGGTGTAGTATATGTGTGCCACGTTTGAAAGAAATTTCATTTTACACTTTCAATTTTTAGACTTGACGGTTTTTTGCATAAAAGTCTTCAATTGTCATCAGAAGACATTATCGTAAAAATTAACTTTTATTTCTTCATCCATCGCAAGTCTTATGGGCTCCCTGTACCTCGCCTCTCCGAAGATCGATATGGACGATATCGATATATCGATATATCGTACAGGCCTAGATCCGAGAAATTATGCTTGATATATACCAAAATCAGCAATCAAAATCTAATTATGTTCTTCCATTTCCGTAATCAAGGTTGAATTGGAAGAGGATGAAGCTGGACAATCATTTTAAGGCAAAACATTTGTTACAATAAAACTAGTTATACTTCCATCTTAATAGAAAGCTATTAATAGAAAACTATTAGTGTAATTTACCAAATTTCACAGAAGTAAATCCCCACGTTAAGCGGGGAGCCAGGCTCCTAACTATGAAAACAGTTACGATCACTCCAACCCCAATCATTTCACAGATTCAAGCTGGTGTATATAAGTTATTAGGGCATAAAATTGACTATAATTTATACGGAAAAGACTTTTATCCATTGCAAGAGTTGTAACGTCCAAATATTCACCACAAACTTATAGTCGTATCGACATAAACAAAAAAAAGTGTGGAGCAGGAAACCACTTTAGATAAAAATCAAAAGAGGCTCAGTGAAGACATAGGAACTGGTCGAGAGGTTTGGGTCGGTAGCCTATCAATCAGAAGTTTATGTGTTCAAATCCTGTAGGAGGTATTCGTTTTGTTTTTTTTTTTCTTAAAAGTAAGTTCCCACTTTCATCTGAGGATTGAGAACATTTCTTTGAATAAATCTTTGTCAACTACTTTTTTCTCAAATTCGAATAGAAGAGAACATGATATGAATTGCAAATCTAAAATCCACAGCTCAGAACAAAATATTAAGTATGTTCAATATCTCATTATTATCCTTTAATTTGTAGTGAAAAACTAATTATAAGCATTGACGATTTCAGAAGATTTTCCCCGAAAATGGTCAATACATGAATGAGAGAAAACTTATAAGACATTAATAGTCCACTTTGAGCATGATCGAAGATAATTTATGGCCACGAAGGGGGAAATTTATGTCGACAGGGTCTCAAATCCTCCCGCAGGCCATGCCCTGAAATCATCACTGTTTGAAAGGTTTCCTTAACAAATAGAATATTACATGTATTTCTCGTTCTAGGTTTTAAAATGGAAAAATCATAATTTTAAAGAGAATTATAATAAGATAAGCATAAAGATTTATAGAGCTAATAAAGTAAATATTCTTGTGTAAGTTATCGATTTCTGATCGGATTAAAACTCGAATATTCGTTTGCATCGCACTTTAAAGTAATTCCTCTCTATATATAATTCTTAGCGGAAAGCATGTTTAACTCCAATTACTTCATCAATATATTTAATAATATATTTTTATTATAATATTTTTACTATTCAATGTCGTATACACTTCATTTCCTAAAGCAAAACCTCGTAAATGTATAGTGAACTACTGAATATTATTAAATAAATTATCATTTAGTTTACGTAAATACAACATCCCTGATTTGAAACTTGGTACATTAAATAAAAATAATAATAATATCATAGCCATATCTTTATCAGAATTTCAGAATTAGTCAATGAATGAATTCAACGTAGTCTTTACTCGAATTTCTATTTAATCGAATCCGATAGAAATACAAAGAGAAACTTCGAGAACAGGTAAAAGAGAATGTTAGTTTTGTGGGCTTGGTAGTAACCTTTAAGAGTTCTTTACAATTTACAGACAAGTGACTTAAACACTTTTTCCTTTTCTTTAAGTTAGGTGATTCACGAACGTATCTGAGTAACTTGTCTCTCTTTTCTGCTAGGTTATACAGGTTTTACAATCATTTTCATTATCCTTGAACGACATGAACACGAAAACAAAAACATCTACCTTGGTAGGACAGTTAAAATTCCTAACATCTCCCACCGGGAATGGAAACCCGTACCCCATACATCCAAAGCACACGTGTTAGCCACTAGACCAGCTGGAAGAGTTAGTGAAATGTATTCTGTAGTGTCTGATGTTTGTAACTATTTCAGCTTTCTGTATATGTCTGTTGATTTTTAGTGTTTACCGTATTCGTTATATATGTTATGTGAGGAATGATACAGGTTTTTGATATATGTTGTATTAGATATTCGTCCAGAAATATTATATAAATTATCAGAATTATTCATGATCTTCCATGGAAATTCACTAGTGCATGTGCAGTAGAAACAGAAGAATAAAGTTTACTGATATTAGTCAGAATGCAAATTTATAACAGGCTGTCAGAATTTCTTAATGGAAAGCAGGGTTCCCAACCTCGGGACGCGAAGCTTCCTCCTGAGTAAGCATGAAGAGGGAGTAAAGGGGCGAAAGCTACTGGCAGAAATGAATTGTGAAATAAATAAATAAAGCACCACTTATAATGACTTGTAAAATTTAGCTTGACAATTTTATAATGACCGTTTAAAAACATAATACTGCTCCAGGAAGGTATGCAAAAGTCTTGCTGGAAATAAATATAAATTTCTGAGATGATTATTATTATTATTATCGTTATTATTATTATTATTATTATTTTTATTATTATTATTATTATTATTATTATTATTATTATTATCATCATTATTATTATAATTATTATTGGTCTCCCACTTCTTGGCCGAGATGTGAAATATACACCACCTTCTTCATAGCGCTAAATCAATTTCTTCACTGTTTTCTCGTCACAGCCCATATTCTAGCTATCTGAATGGCAGTTTGTCCCATTGCTGCTCGACCTATGATTTCCCCTCGCATAGCAACAGATAGTTTTCTACAGCCCTTAGAGCGAGGCATTTTGGCAGCCTGTAGAAATTTGCATTGCGATTCGTATTAGCAATGACAGTAAAGTGGATCTTTCTGTTTCTACCGTGTATCATCAGCATCATTATATCAGTAGTATTCCGCCATTACCAACGGGTCATTTTGCGCAGCTAAGAAGCTGCCATCTTCCTTGGTAGATACAGAATTAGAAGAAACTATATGACGAGAGATGTGCTAGAGGGTATGGTGGCATGAAAGAGAGAGAGGGGACGGATTCGACTATATAGAAACAGAATTAAGCTATTGGCGATCTTCTATTAACCTCTCCATCTTTACATACGATTTTTCTGTTTTGATATCGCCAATAGCGTAATTCTGTTTCTATATAGTCTAATCCGTCCCCTCTCTCTCTATTTCCAGCCACCATAACCTCTAGCATATCCCTCATGATACAGTTTCTTCTCAACCAATATCCCAACCAGTTTCTCTTCCTCTTCTTAATCATATTTTTCTCCTTCCATTTCTAACACCCTCTCATTCGTTCTTCTCGACCAAGCTATTTCTCCCCATTCTTCTCCACGCACATATTTCGAAAGCCTTTAATTGTTTCTCATCATTTTTGCGTAATTTCCGTGTTTCTGTCCTATAAGTACAGTAAAATGCAGTACACGAAGCATTTTATGAGTTTTTTTAAACTCTATTCAAGGTCTCACAAAATAGTATTTTTTCATCCTAAAGACTTCTTTCGCCATTTCTATTTTTCCTTTTATTTCACGTTCGCATAACATATATATCATTCCTCAATGTAACGAATACGGTAGAAATAAAAATATTAATATACATATTATAGCAGAGCAAAATGGGCATAAACTTCAGCACTACAGATACATTTCGCTGTTGCCGCTGCAATAGTAGCAAGCACCCCAGAGTTTTTCAATGAAGCATTTTTTACTAACTATATTATTTTTTTTAAAAACAAGTGCAATCAATACGTTTGTTTATTTAATAGGTAGTCATTGTTGAACAAAATTCTCATTTTTATATTTGGCAATAAGATTTTCTCTCTTTTGTCTCTAGACCCAGTCATATTAATTTTTATAAATGCCAAATTACGATTTTTATGAAAAAAGGGAAGCTGTTCGCTTGAATCTGTTAAATACTACTACTACTACTACTACTACTACTACTACTACTACTACTACTACTAATAATAATAATAATAATAATAATAATAATAATAATAATAATAATAATAATAATAATAATAAAGCATCTGAATAAAAACGATATTTCTCCTCTAGTTTAAAATTTCTGTGGGCTTCTCAGAATCTGGATATGTTGTTTTATAATGTATAATGTTAAAAGGCTTCAAACAGCAATGTAGCAAAAATTATTTATGTAAAAGACACAAACGTCTTATCAGTTGTTCAACAAAGAGCTAAACAACTGACCTTGTTTCTGTTTGCCTTTAAACACAATGTTACGATTTACAAGGCACAGACAAAAGTAGAGAGCCACGTGATATTTCGACTAAGGGCAGCTTCGTTGCTAAACTGAAGACTGGCATTCTGTTAATATATAGCATAGCAAAGTTCTTTCCAAACGTTTTGGTATAACAGGTTAATCAAACTACGTTGTTGTAGGTAAGCGATGAGACTCTGAAAGACCGGTAAGTGTTGGAGCTCACACCTGTAGCTAGAAATTTCGTTGCCCTGTGTTGGAAAGGTCCGGTAGCGAGTGGTAGCGTTGGAAAGGTCCGGTTACCCTGAGTGTAGTAGTAATGTCAGAAATCAGGAACAGGCTACGAAGCTCAAGGAATGGTGTTCTGACGTTATGGGCTCGGGTCCCTTCTGTTCACCTATTAAACATGCAGTTGTTGGACGGAGTTGGTGGTATTTGAAAGGTTTGGATCCGTTGAGCACAATTGTGATCTCAGAAATCGACCTCTAGCCTTGAATCCCAAGAAACAGGGTTCCAAAGTTTTAGACGCGGGTCCTTTCTATTCCCCTTTTAAACATGGGGTTGTTGTACGCGGATGGTAACATTGGAATGATCCTAATCGTTTAAGCACAGGGTAATGTCTGAAATTGGTTCCTGGCCTCAGAGCTCCAGAAATGAGGTCCCGAATTGGCTCAATCTCAATACCTAGTTGCGCAAGATAGAACAATATTTATAGCTGTATTCATTGTTTTTGTCTCGCGTAATCGAATACTGAGATTGAACCACAGGAAAGGTTTACATCGCAACCCAAATATTGGGACCCGGATCTGATTTCTGACATCACCGCAATGCTTAAGGGACCAAGACCTCTCCAACGCCACCAATTGTTTCCAAAAATTCCTTGCTTCATAGACGAATATAGGAGACCCGAACCCAAAATTTCGGGATCCCATTTAAAGGGCTTCGAATCCAATACCTGATTTCTGACATTAATGCTGTCATCAATCGACCCTGATATTTCAAACGTCACCACCGTAGTACAACTACTCCGTGTTTAATAGGCAAATAGAAGAGACCCGAGCCCATGTTTTTGGACCTCATTTCTGGGCCTCAGGTCCGAGTTCCATCTTTGACATCACCTATGTGCTAAGAGGGTCCCGAGCTTTTTAACGCCACCATCTGAATCCAACATCATGCTTAACAGACAAATAGAATGAACCTGACCCCACAATTTCGGATGCCTATTTCTGGGGTTTTCGAGGATTGACCCAATTTCTGACATTACCACTGTGCTATAACGACCCGAACCTTTCCAACGCCACCACCTTCGTGAAACAATTCCATGCTGAATAGGCGTATAGAAAAGACATACTCAAAGTTTTGGGACCCCGTTTCTGGGGCCTCATGTTCGGGACCCGATTTCTTACATCACCACTGTGCTCAGGAGACCAGGAACTTTCCAACGCACACTACCAGCGTGCACCAATTCCATGTCTAACACGGTTTAACTACTGCAGGAGGATTTTAATGGAATTTTCTCCATGATGTTTAAACAATTTACATTTCATACTATCGATAAAAATGAAATTTTAATATATTAGAAACTATGGTATTTTAAAATGTCCGATACACAATTAATTCGATGTTGGGTACACCCTTACTTTTCAGAAATAATTGTAAACTTCTGTAATTTTATTCTGTATGTGACCGCAGAAATATTTTCATTTCGATTCTTTTACGGTAACAAATATTTTGTGAAAGGTAACGAAAACTCAGAAGAAACCTTCTTTGGGAATTTCTCAATATTGATCAGTGAAGATGAACAATATGTTTAATGTTTGTAAATAAAATCCAAAATATAGTTTGGCTACTGAATATGTTTGAAATTATAGTAATTACTTCTTAAGAATCTTCATCCCGGCGAAATTAAAATACAGATTATTTTACATTAATTATGTGATATCTTCAAATAGATAAAAGATGATCGAAATATGGAGCAAGAGCGCCCTAGACAATATTATTTGCGTGAGGTACCGTTATCACAAGTCACCAAGTGGCTTTATGTTTTCAGCTGTTTAGAAACGCGAAAATAAATGCCGATTTTCAAAATGGCTCGAAATCGAAAGCAGATAAGTGAGTCGTGATAACGGTTTCTCATGTAAAATGATATTGTCTAGGGCGCTCTTGTTCCACATTTCAATTATATTTTATCTATTTGAAGATACACATAATTAATGTAAAATTAGAGGTATTTTAATTTCGCCGGGATGAAGACTCTTAATGAATGAAACTTGTTATGAAAGTTCTGAATTTAAGGTTACTTATTATTAATTAACATATTAATAATAATAATAAACATGTTAATATTAATAATAAACTAAACATATTAATAGTAACATATTAACATATTAATAATTAACTAAAATACACTAACACAGATATACACACATATGTCTATATGTTTTGTATGTATGTAGATAGATAAAAATATCACAGAAGTATATACATATGCACAAAAATATCCTGGTGATAGAAGTAGTTGTTGCAGGAATGATTCCAATACATTCATTCAGATTGGAAGCATTTCATATACCGAAGGAATAAAAAAATCACTGGTACTGAGCACTTTTTTGAAAAGACGAAATTCGTTAAGTCGTGACCAGTAGCGTAGGCAGAAAATTATTTCGGGGGGTCCAAACTCAATATGAGGGTAGTTCATATTAAAATTCCTAAAATTACCCCCCAAAATTAGGCGAAATGCACACAAAAGTCGAAATTTCGGGGGGTTTGAACCCCAGGACTCGCCCCTGGGTACGTACCTGATTGTGACACCTTAAGCCCCTCTTCTAAAGATGCTTGAGGTTCGAAAATGTTATCAATCCTCTTGTTTACATTCAATTCTAACATTCCCGAGGAAATAGAAGCTTACGTATATTTCTTCACTCCTCTCATTTTCATATTTTCATTATCACCGCCGTGATTAATCCGATAGGGTAGATAAGTATGATTAACTAAGTAAATTCATCACCATGAAGGCACCGAACATGTATTTCAGACTCTGACTGTTTCTGATTTTGAGTATGCTCCTGCGTACAATATAAAAATTACTCGGCACCTTGTATAAAACATTGTCATTAACCGATCATATATAATTACTTTCCTTAAATAAAAAGTAAAAACTTATTGTGACTCTTAACGTTTGGGTTTCGAGCAAAACGAACAGGAAATCTTTTTAATAAATCTATTTCTTTGCAAATCGACAACAGCATTGATTTATTATGGCGCCAATATCTTTCTGGAGCGACGCGTCGTTTACTCATTTCCTACGCTTCTTTCTTCTTGCTCGTTCGGCGCCCTCTTGGTATTAGCGCCCGGAGTAACCACCCAGCTGGAGTCCCCTACCTACGGCTTTGCAAAGACTGCTCAACGATGGATACAACGACACTGCGGAACCGGAGAATCGGCTAGACGTACAGATAACGAATGAGACCTACCATACAAATATAACCAATTTGACCATGTACGTTTCATATGAAGTCTAATTTTATGTGAGTAAAAAATAAAAGCAATAAAGAGGATTCTGTTGTCCCATGCGAATAATACTAATGACAGGCGCTATTATTATTATTATTATTATTATTATTATTATTATTATTATTATTATTATTATTATTATTATTATTATTATTATTATTATTATTATTATTATTACTATATTAAATGTGAATTCAGCAAACGGAACGATGAATAACTCAGAAAACTCAAAGTAGCGATGCACAATCCGTTTTCAGAAATATCCCATAACAGGATTTGAACTAACGGTTTTGGATTTCGAATCCCGTACATTACCGATTGTACGGAGCAATGTCACAGTGGCAATCTTATAATGTGTTATCCTGTATTACTTCCTTCAAAGTTCGGAATAGATCTAAAAGAGGAAACCAGACTTCCAGGAAAGTACGAGACTCGTATTCCCTGATTTTATGTCTACAATATCTGTGCACAATTTAATTCACTTCGGCTCACTTTTTCTTGCCTTTCGGGCGTCAATTCTTATTTACATAGACCAAAACAATAGGAGATATCAGGATACGGCTTTTTTTACAACCAACAGGAAGTAGTTCAAATTAATTATTACTTCGTATTTCAATTCTTATTTCCATACATCAAAACAATAGGAGGTTTCAGGGTACGACTTTTTACAATCAACAGGAAGTGGTCCAAATTAACTACTACTTCCTATTTCAATTCTTATTTTTAGAAATCAAAACAATAAGTGATATCAAGATACGGCTTTTTACAACCAATTCAGGGTCCTAAGAAAATGTTCCTCTAAGAATTCAGCATCCCAAGAATAGTTTCCACCAATCCCTATTCAAACAAGAAGTAGATGAAGTTATTCAAGTTGGGTTTCGAAGTGTATCGCTATAGAACGAAAACGATAACAGGAAACGAGAAGCAGTTTTGTAAACATATCATTACTATACACACATTATCATCACTCTACCAAAACCAGAACTGGTTCAGTGTACTATTATTTACGGTTTGAACACCTTTTTAACCCTTATCGCCATAGAACAAATTTGATAAAAGATAGCGAGAACCAATTTTATTCAAACAAATCAGCCTATCCATATAATGTGTAATGACTATAAACAACACTCTGTTAAAGACGGAACTGATTCTATTTATTATTCTTTCCAGTAGCAATACTGGTCCCCTTAGGTCGCAAATGCTACAAAAAAAACCATCAAAATGGTGTTTCTTGCATTTTATTTATATCATACGAATAGGTTTAATTTCCCCTTTAACCCTTAACGAGTTTTCGTAACCATTTGGTTACACATGTTTTGATCTTGCCTATTGCGTTTGAAGACTATTATTTTTAGGTATTGTTCCTTGTGGATATTTGTGTACATGCTTTCCGCGATCCAGAGAAGCTATTGCTTCCTGGTGACAACTCTGGTAAATTTTACGCGGAAGGTAGTCTGTGGATATATTGTTTTGCAAGCAGTGCCGGAAACAGACAGAAAAGATAGTGAACCGTTAAGAGTTAATGTTCAATTTAAACCGGAAGAGTTCAAATTAACTATTACTTCCGGTGTCAGTACTGATTTCCATAGAGCAAGAACGGGGAATCCTATCAAGATGTGCCTTTCTGCAATTAATTTACCGTTTTAAGAATGGATTTATAACCGCTACCAGGTTATAGAAGGATTTTTTGTGGACACTCTGTATATGTCGTAAAGACAGTAATCATTATTTTTAATTTATACTTCATTCTGCCACGAATATAAGTTCTTTCTTCGGTGGGAATTGCTCCTTTCCCACACAATTGGACAAAGAAGTATTTCATTGTTTTCTCATATATATATTTAAAACATTGCTTTTAGTGAGAACGTTCCAGTTAGTGACGAACCATTTCAGTATTTCTCCCTGACTCATTATATGCACAGTATATATTCTATAGTTATTGGGAACTGAATTAAGTGCTTTCTTTAATCGCTTATGGAAACATTATAATAGATTAGAGAAATACGGGCTGACCAGATGTTCCAGTGACCAAAGTGGCACCAACTGCGTTGTTTCGTAGCTCGTTATCTGTACTTTCTCACGCAAGAGATATCGCCGTGTCTAGTGCATTATAGGCAGTTGACTATTTAACATAAATTATTTTCCGTATTCTGTTTGTATGTGCATACAGATGAGTTAACTGAGTGATTTTTGGAATGAACTGCCAACCCTCTTTAGTTGACCATTGCAACCGTACCTTGAGCTTCGGTGCTCAGGGAGTTTGACTCCAGGTCTGGAAGCCGTAACCACGCATCTCGCGTCAAGCTTCAAATCTGACTTTTTGTTAAGGGGCCTAAACTATTAGCCGGTGAAAGACGTTTTCTTACGGCTAGCCCCAACTATTGAAGTCCCAGGTCCGCAGACTTTTAGCGTAAATGTAAGTTATACACGCGCCCTCCGACATCAGGATTCTACTTTTTTTTTATTTGCTGAAGACTCATCTTTACGCTCCAGGATTGTTAGTGCAGCAACTGGATTCATCGTGGGACGATCCAGACAACTTTTCGCCAGTGCTAATCCCCCAAGTGTGTCAATAGTGTGAAAGAAGCATTTACAGTGAAATCCGAATTATAATCTTATATATTTAAAGGCCTATCGCGCACTGAAAATGCAAAGTGTGATTTCAGTAACGAAAATTATTATACATATTCAGTGTTCAGTGTTGTGTTCATTCCTCTTCGTTATTTTTTTATATGATAGTGTTCTAATAAATAAGCGTAGTGTCATTTAATCCAGTGTGCATTCGTTGTTTGTATGAGTGATGTTTGTGTGCATTATGGTCTGGATGACCGTCTGATCGTCCGTGAGGTTTTCGAGATGAGACACCCGAACCTCTCGGCGCCTAATGCTCATTTCATCATTGAGACCTACGAGCGATTTGGGAACAGTTTGTAACTCTTCTTGGAGAGGTCCTTCATCGTCCTGTCCAGGTAAGTTCCAGTCTCAGGAGAGTACTTATTAGTAGGACCACGAACCACAAACAGCGACCAGATTACAAGAAGTGGTTATAAATAAATGTTCACCCAAATAGAGACCTCGAATCGAAATGGTTACAAAATAATGAGAGCCCGAACAGCGACCCAAACTCAGGCCGGTTACAAATAAATGACGCCCGAACTACCGACCCGAATCGAGACCGTTGGTGCTCGAATACACATATAAGATTAATATTTTAATATATCACTTCTTTTCCAGCTCGACGCGGGATGCGTGGTTACGGCTTCCAGACCTGGAGTCAAACTCCCTGAGCACCGAAGCTCAAGGTACGTGTTGCAATGGTCAACTAAAGAGGGTTGGCAGTTCATTCCAAAAATCACTCAGTTAACTCACCTGTATGCACATACAAACAGAATACGGAAAGCAATTTATGTTAATTTTAGTCAACTGCCTATAATGCACTAGACACGGCGATAACTCTTGCGTGAGAAAGTACAGAAAACGAGCTACGAAACAACGCAGTTGGTGCCACTTTGGTCACTGGAACATCTGGTCAGCCCGTATTTCTCTAATCTATTATAATGTTTCCATAAGCGATTAAAGAAAGCACTTAATTCAGTTCCCAATAACTATAGAATATATACTGTGCATATAATGGGTCAGGGAGAAACACTGAAATGGTTCGTCACTAACTGAAACGTTCTACAATAAAAGCAATGTTTTAAATATATATATGAGAAAACGATGAAATACTTCTTTGTCCAATTGTGTGGGAAAGGAGCAATTCCCACCGAAGAAAGAACTTATATTCGTTGCAGAATGAAGTATAAATTAAAAATAATGATTACTGTCTTTACGAAATATACAGAGTGTCCACAAAAAATCCTTCTATAACCTGGTAGCGGTTATAAATCCATTCTTAAAACGGTAAATTAATTGCAGAAAGGCACATCTTGATAGGATTCCCCGTTCTTGCTCTATGGAAATCAGTACTGACACCGGAAGTAATAGTTAATCTGAACTCTTCCGGTTTAAATTGAACATTAAAGGGGAAATTAATCCTATTCTTATGATATAAATAAAATGCAAGAAACACCATTTTGATAGTTTTTTGTAGCATTTGCGACCTAAGGGGACCAGTATTGCTACTGGAAAGAATAATAAATAGAATCAGTTCCGTCTTTAACAGAGTGTTGTTTATAGTCGTTACACATTATATGGATAGGCTGATTTGTTTGAATAAAATTGGTTCTCGCTATCTTTCATCAATTTTGTTCTATGGCGTTAAGGGTTAAAAAGGTGTTCAAACCGTAAATAATAGTACACTGAACCAGTTTTGGTTTTGGTAGAGTGATGATAATGTGTGTATAGGAATGATATGTTTACAAAACTGCTTCTCGTTTCCTGTTATCGTTTTCGTTCTATAGCGATACACTTCGAAACCCAACTTGAATAACTTCATCTACTTCTTGTTTGAATAGGGATTGGTGGAAACTATTCTTGGGATGCTGAATTCTTAGAGGAACATTTTCTTACGACACTGAATTGATTGTAAAAAGCCGTATCTTGATATCTCTTATTGTTTTGATTTCTAAAAATAATAATTGAAATAGGAAGTAGTAGTTAATTTGGACCACTTCCTGTTGATTGTAAAAAAGTCGTACCCTGAAACCTCCTATTGTTTTGATGTATGGAAATAAGAATTGAAATACGAAGTAATAGTTAATTTGAAATTCTTCCTGTTGATTGTAAAAAAAGCCGTATCCTGATATCTCCTATAGTTTTGATCTATGTAAATAAGAATTGAAATAGAAAGTGATAGTTAACTTGAACCACTTCCTTTTCTGGTAGGATTTTGGCAATAATTATGGCATGTTGCATTAAGACGCTAAATCTTTAGGACAAACATGTTCTCATTATCTGTACGGTTTTCGTCTATGGCTTAGATCGTTGAAACATAACATGGCCAATTTTTGCAACTGCTTTGGTCAAAGCGCTACGAAGAAGTAGGAGGATATTGTTGAGACGATCAATCGATAGCAAAAAGCCACTTTTTAATATCTTTTACCATTATTGCTCTCAGGAAATCGGTATTTTAACGGGAAGGACTAGTAAATTTGAACAATTTGCGGTTATGATAGACTTATATGGATAATAACGATATGTTTGTTGAGAGGCTGAATTGTTTGCCTAAAACTGCTTCTCGTTATCTGCTGCCGTTTGCGTTCTATAGCGATAAACGTTGAAACCGTTATTGAAACCAGAAGATATAATTAAATTCTAACTACATCCGAATTTTAGTTGAGTTGATTTCATTTTAGTTAAGCGTCTCTTTCAACATCGAGGCTATATGAGACGTAGACTTACTGATGCATGTAGAATCCGAACCACATGGTACAGCCGATTTTGGAAGAGTATTGTAGATAGTAAAGATATGTTGTCTTTACACTCTAATTGTTTGCAGAAAGCGCTTCTTACTATCCGTTATCATTTTGTTTGTATATCGACAAAAGTTGAAACTGGAAATGGCTAATTTGAAGGAATTCCGGTTAGAGTAGAAGGTTAACTGAGGAAATAAAATATATTCTTTAGAAATAAAAACTATTAATTGCAAACGACTACACATTGAAGCATTTACTATTTCTATTAGGAGGAAATCGGAAATTGAAACCCGAAGTATTAGTAAATTTCAACCATTTATGGTTTTGGAAGTGTATCTTGGATACTCATTATGTTATCTCTATATGGTAACTCTGTTTCAAAAGCCAGTTCTCGCTATGTTACTGTTTCATGCTATGACAACGAAAGCTGAAGCTGATATTGAAAGCAAAAGTATTAATAAATTTAAATCAGTTTCAATTTTAGTAGAGTATTGTAGGTGACCGTGATATGTTGCTTCTACATACGGAATCGTTTACAAAAAAAAAAAAAAAAACTTCTCCCTGTATGTTGCTATTTTCTTCTATGGGTTAAATGTTAGAACCGGAAATAGCTAATTTGAACCACTTCTGGCATGAATATGGAGTTAACGGATGCAATGGAATCTATTGTTTGGAAGCATAATCAATGGAAGAAAATCCCTTCTCGATGTGACACTGTCCTTGCGATGGCATGTGTCTACAGACACTTGGATGAACCCACTCTATAACACTTCCGATTTTTATGCACAGCATAGTTTATAAGTTTGAAACCTGTCTTTCGTTTCATACATATTATTAACACTAACTTATAAATGATACTCTTATGTATAATTCGAAAAGTTAACCCTAAAATTTATGTCAGATTTGAAGCAGTTGTGGGAAGGAATCTTGCTATATCAAATTTGTAGGTGTTCAGGTAAAACCAATATAATCTTTCTGTTTTCTATCCTATTAATAATGCATAAGTCATTTCTAGTGTATATCAACTTCAGGGACGAAAGTGACTCGTGACTTAATGAGAAGCCATTTGTTGCTTTTCCAAGGTCAATACAACTACAAAATAGCTAATACTAGGAGTACACGCGACCCATTACTTCGATATAAGAGACAAATACAACAGAAGTGTTTACGTCGTGCCTAATGCATCTGGAACTTAGTAGAGGGCTTGACCTGGCGAAAGGAACACAGCAACGATCTATGCGAAAGAACGGTGGTCTATGCAAGGAATGCTTTCGGTTGTTCTATCTGTTGTGTGTATGAAATAAGAGTTTCTTTGTGTGTCTGTCTGGTGGTTCTCTGTGCGGCCTGAAAATCAGACGAAATGACCGAAATTTACTACATTATGGTCACGAATACCTTCATTCACGCCCCAGACCAAGAGGAAGTGCTTTTTTCTTAAATTCGAACCAGAGGTCTCAGCGGAAGGAGACTTTACCAGGACATGTAAAAATATTAGAAAAAGGCCGATATTTGTATTGATTTCGTAGTTTTCGCGGTCGCTGAGATCAATGGTGACGCTTCCATTAGCAACGACTTTCGAAATCAGCTACCATTGTTTGCGAGCCGAGGTCACCGGGGAGAGGGGTTACCGAAACATGTAGAAATCGTCCGAAATGACGGACATTAGTGTGAAATCAATGGTGACTTTTTCATTAGCGATAATTTTCAAAATCGGCTACCATTGTATGCGGGCTGGAGTCGCCAGTGGGGCACCGAAACATGAAAAAAATCCAAAATATTCTATGTCAGTGTCAATAACTTTGTTTTCACGGTCTCTGAGACGAATGGTGATTCTTCCAGAGGCTTTGGCTTCCAAATAAACCCCAATAGCCTAAGGGCCAGAGGCGCTTCTTTTAAATTTCGAACCGTAAAGTAGTAGAAAATGACCGTTTACTTTTAGTTTCGTTGTTTAGTTTGTTTACATAGATATTTTATTTGATCCATGCGTAAAGTCGGTATTTCAGCTATTTTCTAATAAATGCAAGAAATAAATTATTAATAATATTCGGTGTGGCCCAAAAATACATATAGATGGCCGTACTGATCAGCTCATTGCATTATATAATTTTTTGTTTTTAATTATCAGGTAGACTTAGTTTTTTATTATTAGTTTTAATATGCTTTTACTTGCATCTTAAGCTCAGAAGAGCCGAAGAAAATAAACTCATAAACTAGAATGTTATAGTTGATGAATGCAGAGGTGTATGCGAACTTTTGGACTACAACAGATATAAATGTATTTTGTCAAAAAAAAGAGAGAGAGACAGAGAGAAATGAAAGAGTAAACATACATAAACGTATTCGACTTTACATAATCTATACTAAACCACGGTCAATAAACTAATATAATGTAGGAAAAATGCAGGAAAGTAATTAATAATAAATATGAACATATAAAATATATTTCGAAAGAAAAAGTTCCCCTGAGAGAACTTATTTACTCCAGATGTCGAAGCGTTAACCAGAGTGGGTCAGTGGATTAAGCGGGTCGAGGTTTCTGAGTGTGTCGTGGGTCACAGCATGTGACCCAATGCGACCCCCACCCACTATGTCCCACTGAGACCCAGCACCCACTGTGACGCACTGCAACCCACCACCCACTATGACCCACTCTGACCTACCGATCAACTCTGATCACTGCATTGTAGACAGCATCTTATGAACAGCATTTATTTTTTCACCCTCAGCCCTAGTCATAGAAATTAAAAACACGTTTCTGATTGGCTGCAGACTGCAATATTTCAAACCTTCTGGTATATATGTTGCGTATTATAGTAGTAATAGAAGAAAATTGTCATTTTGTTGGAGTTGGAGAAGAAGAGAATTGAAGAAGCAGTTGAGGTTCAATTTATATCATGGCAGTAAAGGTGGAATGAAAGGAGCCCTGCGGGGCTTCTAACCCATTTCTACTACTAATACTATTACTACCTCTCTTATTACTACTACTACTACTTTTACTGTGGATTCGTATAACAATACTGCACACGTAACGTAAGTAAATCACTTTTTTGTGTATCATTTTCGTCGTATTTTAATGAAAAAAATTGTTATGAAAATTTTAAAAATAAACTATGAAACTAAAAAACATTCCTAGGCCCGGGTTTAAACCCACGCCAAAAGCAATTATAATTATTAGCTCATGCCCTAGTACGCTCGTATACGAGGACCGCTACTAGCAGGCACTTGATTCCTGTTATATTTGTGTTTCGTGGTGAGAAACGGATAACTTCAACTAACCAGAACCGCGTATTTAGTTTCTATGAGTAGGGTCGATCGTGATTTAAAAATATGCTTGTTAACACTGGTGAATTTGTCTACGTTTTATTTTCAAAGCCTCCATTTCCACCTTTTATTTGTATCTGTTTATTTACCTGAGATAAGTATATCCAAATGAAAAAAGACCTTGCGGCATTATTGGATATTGATATTTGTAATTGTAATATTAGCAATATGACTTATACTATTACTTGACTTTCGAGACACAGCCTGTGAGTTTTAGAGGAGCTAACTCCAGAAAATATACATTTTTGAATCACTGTTATTTGTAAATTATTATTTAAAAAGTTGTATGTAACTATGCGTGTTTAATTATCGCGGCCAAATTACAGCCAAATCAAATGACTTTAGGTATATAGTTGTTATATATTTAGGCCATAATCTAAACTGGGATGTAATCGTGTTGCATTCATTATAATAATATCCTAAATTATACTGGGGATCGGAATTTTTGCGAAAAAATGAGTATCTCATTAACCGTTAAACGTACGCAGTAGAAATTCAGTATATTAACTCTTTATTGAACACGATCAGAACGTCTTCTAGCATTCTTTAAAATTCTCCTTTATGGGGAAGGGCGGCAGTTTTTATATATGGTAAATTGAATGTGGGTTATTTTGTAAAAATAATCGAAAACGATCGATATTAGTTGAGAAACAAATTCATAAACAAAATTGAGAAACAATAAGTACAGTGTTTCCCATCGCATATCCATATGTGCTTACCATGCATTTTCTACTATAATAACTGCTGAAGCTTGTTTATTATATGGAGTGCTTATAGCACAGGACAATCAACCCATAAAGTTGTGAGACAAATAGACGAAAAAATTGGAATGTAAGCTTCTGTACGTTGGTCTACTTAACGTGATTTCCGACGTTAAAAATTTCATCCGTTTTTCCACTGAAAAGTATCGACAACTCAACAAGAAAATAATTAGAGCATGATAATTTAATTGAAATTCATCGTGATTTTGCCAACAGCAAACACTTTATCATTTTATATCGTAAAGGTGAGATCCATCGTTATTTTAGCAGAGCTTTGCTTGAGCAATTGGCCGTAGCAATTCAAACTCCGATTAGTTTGAATTTTACAACCTGGTTTTATTACAAGTCTAAACTCTTTAGTCGGTAGAGAAGAGACCGTGGATCATGTGTTAGAGTTGATGATGTGTTTTTGTAGTGCAGTGGTTTATGGTGTGTGGTGGATGGGAGTGGGTAATGGTGGCCGGTGGATGAGAGTGGTTGAGGGTGGGTCCTGGGTCATTGTGGATCATTGATCAGAGTGGGTCACGGTATTTGGTGGGTCATGGTGGTTCGTGTGTCAGAGTTTGCCACGGTGGGTGTGTGGGTCAGTGGGTCGTGAGTCACGGTGGGTGGTGGGTCGTGGATCAAGTTTCCGTTGACTCACGCCATAACTGGCGTTAACTACCGGGCCACCAAGGTAACCTTATAAATATTGGTTTGTCTATTGTATATAAATTCCAAATAGGCAAAATTGGAACAATATGGCATCGGAGTCAGTCATGTTTAACATACAGTCAGTTTTAATAAAATCTGTATGTTAAACATAGCAAATCCCTTTAAGAACATTTCCTAGGGCAGGACAATAATCCACATGGTCAAAGGAAAGAAATGTTAAAGATACACTAGCTGAACCTGAACTCTCTTCACACCGCATCATTCAAATATGAGCATTAACCTCCTTGTCATTCCTCACTACATCTGTACAAATCCCTTTGCAGACACAAGTTGCAGGATTTTAGCCTACTTCCGGTTGGAGTTTTTAATTCATGTACGACCAGTGTTTATTTTCTTTTTGCATGCAGTATGTAATAAGGAAATACATTACACGACATAACATCGGAATTATAACATCGGTGATGTACTGTATTTATTGAGCAAAACACTCAAACACTAAAGATTCAACTTAGACTGGAGAAATGATTATCCTTCGTTTTTCATTATAATTTGACCATGAAAAAAACGCCTGAGAGATATACAACCCTTGTATAAAATTATGTCATGTTGGAATGTATAACTCGTAGCATATGGTGTTTTTTTTATTTCAACACATCCAGTGTACCCTTAAAAGTTTAATAAAGAAATTACCGCCATGTTTTATAAATATTCAATTAGAACTGGACAATCTACGCAAAATTTGCAATCGATCAGTGAGAAAGTCATATTTCTAGATCCTGTAGTTCCCGAAATCTCATTGTCGAAATGATTGGCCACAAACATATAAACTTCCACAGACATATAGTTTAAAAGAACTCCAAAGATGGCAGCACAATTCACTTTCATTGATTTTGGAGAAAACTTATTAAAATACAAAGGTTTTGAACAATATTTTTTAAAAAAATAAACTGTATAAAAAGATTTATTTAAATAACTATTTTAAGTTTAAAATATTATTTGTCTTTGTTGAACGTGAAATCACAAATAACCTTAAATCAAAGGTTTGAAATCATAATTTACAAGTTGGAGCTAAGGCGTTTATATTTTGAATTTCCGACGTTACTGGATTCTTCCAAACCTCGTCTTCATTCATTCTTACTTACCAACTTCGATCCCAAATTTGAGAATACCAAGCTGTCTTTCCAACAGCTCTTAAAATATTTACCACGCGCCTCAGTTGCTCAAATTCTTCATACACGCAATGGGATAATCTTCAAGTCATACGATTCATAATTCTTAACCACTGTACGAAACAAATGCAGTTTCGTAATTTTTGGCAAGCATGCTGAAATGAAGGAACTTGAATCAAAGGCTTTGAAACAGGCGTCACGTCCACGAAGACCCCCGGCTCTTTCAGTTGTCATTAGGGGGGCGGGTCCTTCCCTGACAGACGATGAGATTCAGGACGAACTTACTCAAGAGGGTCACTCTATACTTAAGTGTATACCCATTAAAAACGACCATGGAGCCACATACATGGTACGAGTTCTAACTAATTCCGAAACCACCATCGATGACTTGCTAACTTATGGCGCCTTGATTTATAAAAGGAAGCATCGCGTCGAGCCATCAAAATGGATGCGAGCGCTGTTAAGCGTAGAGTTAGCACCCGACTTCAAAATGTACGCAACCTTGCAAATGTGAATACTGTAGTGGTGCCCACGATGCCAAGGTATGCACCAACTGAGCTAAGCCACCTAAATGCCCTACATGTCCACAACAATACCGGACGTATAGTTATCGATGCATAACAAAACCTACAGCTGAGCCTCTGAGTCCGGAACTAACGGTTCCTTTGCGACCTGTTTTACCGCCAAATTAGCAAGCTCTACTACCACCAGCTACTGACGAACCTATTACTCTCCAACAATTACTATCATTTTCACTATCGCTATGCAAAACATTTATCCCTTTCTTCGCCAACACATTCTCTGGGCGGTCAACTACTCTGATCGCCTGTTCTTTAAATGTTCCTTTCAAGCCACTTACTCTGGTCCACACGTGTATTTTCATGTCACGCCTCTCGAGGAGCATGCCTCCGCAGAAACTTCCAACTCTTCTGCTGCACCGTAATCATGAGTATTCCGCTCTTATTTGTTAATATTCGATCCCTCGCTACTCAGTATACCCTTTTCGAACAGCTTCTCTTAGAATAATCTTTTCAAGCCTTCCTCATTAATGAAACTCACCTCACACCGCTATGTCTTTTAAAATACCTAGATATACATTACTACGTTGTGATTCTACGGTAGCAGCACGCCGAGTAAATGGAGGAGTGGCCGCTGGCTTTCATCCTTCCATTAATCATCGCCAGTGTCACCCTTCCTTACATAACATACCAGAGCACCTCATTATCACCCACTATTTTCACTCCCTTTATGTCACTATAGCCACCATATATTTGCGCCCTGGACACCCAATCCCCCTCTCCTTTTTTCAGTATATCTCTAATAACTTTAAATCTTATATCATCATGACAGATATTAGTATCCATAGCCGTTCAGATAACTAGAAATAACGGTTTCCTAACCTCATCACCGGTCATGACACAGGCCATGTTTTTGACATACCAAAAAATACCGGACCTATCACTGAAACCACACCAGACGTTGTGATTTCATCTGTAAACCTTTCACATCGATGTACTCTCGAGGTACTAGATTCCATTGTTAGCGGTCATCTACCCATCAAACTTTACATTGATCAACCACAACCTCATACTCCTCGAACCTTACCAGAATCTCGTCGTGTCCCACTTTTTGACCAAGCAAAATGGGAACATTATCGCTCAACAATCACTGCCGATTTAGGCAATCTTGAGTCGCCTACCACAGAAGATGATCTGTGTAATTGCATTTCTGATATCTCCTACTCTATCCGTCATGCGTCCGAACTTCATATACCAACCACTGAAATCTCCCGGTACCAGCCACGCCTACCACCAAGTTATATTATATACCTCTTATACAGCGCATTTTTCCTAGAGTTTCAGCGCACTGGAAACTTGGAAGCTCTGCAACATCATCGCAAACCCCAGCGCACTGTCCGAAACCATGTTAAGGCATATCAACTCCGAACCTGGGTAAAGACTTGCAACACCTTGGCAGAAACTTCGCACCCAACTAAGTACTGGAAACGCTTTAATCTGCTGACGGGCAAGCTTACCACAACGCCTTATCCATTGCTTATTAATGACTGTCGGCTACAAACAGATGAAGATAAAGCCAACGCTTTTGCCGACCACCTGCAAACTACATATACTTCCATTTCACCAGACTTTCCCCGGAGGCATCCCACGGACATCTTGAACCTATCAGCACCTCACTTACAACCGAGTGAAACTCACAGTCTTCCCGACAATAATCCTCTCACCGCTCCTATCTCTACTGACGATATCTCGTCTGTCGTGAATCGCAAGCGTAGTACAGCTCCTGGTTTGGATAGGATAACTTATCGCCACATCAAAGAAGCAGCTTACTGGTTTCTTCTTCTTTCTTATATCTATAAATTTATACTTCGTACCGGCTACTTCCCCTCAGACTGGAAAACATCATCTATTTTAATGTTTCTAAAACCTAACAAACCTCCAGATTCTGTTGCATCTTACCGACCAATACAGCTAACCTCCGTATTTAGCAAAATTCTCCGAGCGCATCATAGTCGCCAGACTTCATCTCCATCTCTCTACCCATCAGTTGCTTCCTGTGCATCAGGCTGGATTTAGACCTAATTTTAGCATCAATGATCAACTGCTCAGACTCTTAAATCTCATTACAAATCATTATAATACTGCTCGACCGTCTTGTCTCATTCTTTTCGATCTCGAAAAGGCTTTTCATAAAGTTTGGCATTTAGCTCTCCTGTTCAAGCTACACTGCTTCCGACTTTCGATTTCTTATCTCCAATTCATATTTTACTTTCTTTCTAACCGCCTCTCTTATGTAACCATCAATTGCTCCTTCTCTCATCCAATTTTTATTCACTCTGGTGTTCCCCAAGGTTTTGTTCCTTCATCCCTACTATATCTTCTGTTTGTAGCTGACATGCCGGCACTTCCTCTCAATGTGCACACTTTTCAATATGCTGATGACACTGCTTTTCTCTGTACAGCCCGAACCATTCAACAGATTAATTCTTCTCTCAGCATAGCGATTGACTCCTTCTTTCGATGGTGCAATTAGAGGCGACCCCACATCAACTCCACTAAGACGCAGGCAATAATTTTTATTTCACCTCGCAAGCGGTCTCGAGTATAGAAAAATCCGAATCTTCTTAACATCAGTGTCGACGGTATACGAATTCAACCCACTAAACAGGTCACTAACCTCGGTCTTACTATCGACCATCATCTAACTTGGCGATCACATCTCAAAGAAATTCCTCGCAAGGCCTATAATCGTTTAAACCTTCTCAAACGTCTTATTGGTACAACATGGGGATTACAGTCTTCTACAGTACTCAACACATACAAGGTATTTTTGTGCCCCGTTATAACATATGGACATCCTGACTGGGTTAGTGCATTATCTTACTTCTACAACAAATTAAAAGAGCTCGAACGACATGCTTTTCGTCTAGCATACCGAATCAAGCTTCCGAATCCAACGCAGGAGTTGTATGAGCGCATAACGTTTCCTACCCTACTTCATCACGTCGAAAAATTAGGGCTCAGATTCATTACTACCCGCTTTCAGCAACGGCTTCTACATGTGGACACGATGGATATCGATCGCAACTACGATCTGGAATATAATTTCGTCACCTGTCCTTTATCTCTGCTCTTCTGGCTTTATCTCAAAACTCTTCCACCTGACCATCCCGGCCATTTTGTCGATTCTGCCTATATTTCCGACCATCTTACCCATTATGTTTCACCTACATATACTGCACTGTAAATCCATTATACTAACAGGGCTTCACATGTCTTTATTACTGTCAAGAAGGGCCCCTGGACAAGAAGATAACAAGCATTCATCTTTTTAACAAATTGTTTGTGTTTGTCCTGTAAAGTACTCCTCACCATCGTCATTTCTCCTGCCCTAATGATTACGATCACAAGATCATAATGCCCAAATGGATACCGCAATATTATGAAATAAATATGTAATATAATAAAGTGCTATCTGTATAAATGATATTCCAGATTTCCTCTTCAACCCATATACCGGCTCCAATCTCCTTTCTGCACCAGTACTTTCACCTCTCCCCCCGGATTGAGGGCGTAACCCTCGCAAGGGAGCTAGCCTTTGGCTAGCAAAAAAACGCTTATATTGGTTACGTAGCATTTTAATAGGTAGATATATGACTGTCTGGAGATGGCTGGAGTCAACGAAAACTTGATCCACGACCCACCATTCATCGTCACTCACTATTCACCGTGATTTGCAATGCACCGTGACCCACCACCCACCGTGAACCACTCGAACCCACCACCACCACCCACTATGAACCACCCTGACCTATTGTGAGCAACTCCGTCCCAACTAAACCCATCGTCATTAATTCTCACCCATGATCCACACTCTCTTCTCCACTGTATAAAGTTTACACTTGTAATAAAACTAGGCTGTGAAATTATCACTAACCGGAGTTTAAATTTATACGGTTCAACGCTCAAACACCGCTCTGTGACAACCGGTGTATTTGATCTTTACGATACACAATGGTAACGTGTTTGTCACGGGCCAAATTGTTATTAATTGAAATTTAATTATCGTATATGATTATTTTTGTTGGCTTACGGACATTTTCAGTGGAAAATAGGATGAAATTTGAACGTCTCAAATCAATGTAAAGTAGACCAAAGAAAAGAGAAGTCTAAAATTGTCCATATAATTAAGCATCCCGTACAAATTAAAAATTCCCACATAATTAAGCTTACAATAAAATTTTATTTGCATTTTTCTCAAAATTTTTTGACGTGATACCGTTATGCTCTGAAGGCTCCACATATAAACACAAGTTCCAACAATTATTACAAGAAAAAGCAGTAGATGTAAAATGCGTAACACTGTAGTTTTTATTTCTCAAATAATTGCTTTTCAGTTTCTTTCTGAACTAATATCGATCGTTTTCAATTATTTTTAGAAATCAACCCTATATATAGAAATGCCCTCCCCCAATAAAATAGAGTTTTAAAAAATGATATTGAGATTATTGTCTAATTATGTATATGTCAAATGTTATTTTAGTTGACTTTGCAATTTGATCATGATGATCACACTCACATTGTTATATTGAATCTTCTATATCATCTACATTATAGATGATTCAATTTTATTTTACAGTAGTCAACTCCTCTAAAAACTCACAGGTTGTGTCTGAAAAGTCAAGAAGTAAGTCGTATTGCTATTATTACAATTGCAAATATGATCAATTTCCTGAAGTTCTGCAAGAGTGTCTGAAGTTCTTTCTTCAATAGAAACAAATGAAAAAAGAAAAAGAAAGGCCTTGAAAGTAAAACGTAGACAAATTCATCTGTATTCAGAGGAAGCTGTCTACAATGCACTGAGCACAATGGGCCGGTGAGTCAGAGTGGATTGGTGGGTCAGCGTGGCTCACAACGGGTTGTTGGGTCAGAGCCGGTCGCGGTGAGTTATGTGTCGCGGTAATTCACATCCTGTTGACCCAAGACCCACTTTCAAATATTGACCCAATTGACCCATTGACTCACTCCATCTCTGGACTACACACACGAATAAAGCAGTCCTATATTTATCTTAACCTTCCTGACTTTACTTAACTTCCACTAACCTAAGTTAACCTACAAAAAATTCAATAAAGCAATTATTAATGACAAATACAAACATATAGAAATGCATTTTGAGAAAAAGAAAAATCAGAGTGAACCAACTGAGATTTGAACCAGGGTTGCTCCACTCAACAAGCAGACATATTACCGACAGAACTTGTAACTTTTGGTTTTGTATCTTTATTTATATTGCGCGGGTTACGTAACAACGCTACGAGCTGTCAGTAGGGTTGCGACGATCTCCTTCAAGACCTGACGAAGTAACTGCTTTAATTCTTAATCAATCCAATAATATATATAGTGTGTGTGTGTTTGTGTCTATCTGTCTGTGTGTTGTTTGTGTGGGTGTTTATGGAACCCTAGAGAGTAAATCATTCTTGAGTTTAATATACACAACAAATGCTTTTAATGAAAACAAGGGACCTGTTAACCGTACATGGCTAAAGGCTAAAAAGGCTGATTTAACAACACGTTTGATTATAGCAAGTGTAGTTGACGATTTGAGAAGAGGCTTGCTGCATCCTGTGTAGCTCAGTGGATAGCTTGTGCGCTTGTCTTCCTTGAGTTCCCGTGTTCGATTTCCAGCCTGGATTTACTGTTACTTTTTTTCAAGGAATTAAACATTCTAAATCATGATTGCGATTGATACTGAAAGAGATTTATCCCATAAAGCGAGAGAAAACCGAGACAGAAGGGAGGGAAAAGACGCAAACTCTGTTTGTATTAAGAGTTAAAATTTCATTTATTCCCATGTTTTTCACTCTTTTCCTTTCCTATTTTTATCCTTTCTCATTTTGTTTAGCTTACTATACTATTTCGGTCTCTGCATGATGCGTATTAATATTATCGTTTTCTTTGCAATGATTAGTATTTCTTAGAATTTAACGTGAATGGAATTTCTGCAGATTTATCTCGTGGTTCTTTCTCTAAGTGATGCTCTCAGATTGTAAGACTTTTTCCTCCAAGTGGAGAAACATCCTGGCATGGCAGGTTTTCGGGCATGTACTTGCTGTTATGTTGGTTGTCTAACTGTCAGGCATAAAGATAAACTATTCTGCTACTGGAAAAAGCTATCATTTCCTACGTATATATCCAACCTCCTGTTCCTAAAGTTGGGGACTATACAATTTTTATACCTGTAGCAAACTTGACAGGGATACGGAAATAAAAATATCAAAGATAGTTAAAATTTCGAACAAGCTCTTGAGGGAGATTTGAACCACCATGCTCTGAAATACAACCATCCATACTACTCGCCTTCAACTAACTTCACAAGTAAAATTTTAGATAGTAATTAGTAACGTGTACCTCAGTTCGGAGAAATATCGAAGGTACCGTGAATACAAGACAAGTGAAAGCTATATAACTCTCATAAAACAAACAATTATTGTTCTCTCTTCGGGATGTTACTTCAACCGAGCCTCGAAAGAACTCTATACGAATATTAGCGAGTTCAGTGTGTTAGAGCAAGTGTGTCTGAGTGTGGTTTGAAGGGCGAATAAGTGTAAAGCATTTTATGCCACAATATACAGACGTTTGAAATGGATTTTCTGGTTGCATGGGGGAAATGTATATTCACAATTAATAAATGTCAAAATTGTATAGCTATAGTACAAATATCAATTGCAGATGAAAGCTAAATGTGTTATTGTATAATCCTGAGTTTAATTTATCGTCTTACTTACGTTTTGTGTTGAAGCATTATAACGTGAAATATGAAAAAAGCAATACTTCTAGTATTATTAAAATTGAAGTACGGAACAATCGTTTAAGATTGTGTGAGGTAAATTTGAACCAATTGTACTCATTTGGCTCAATGGTTGTTGTTGACACAATTTGCATAGCTACACTGAACCGGTTCAGTTAGCGGTTGGAAATTATTTCTTACGGACTTTTTCTTACAAATTACATATATATCATATGTGGCTCATGTACTGAATACATATTTTTTTAAATAACTGTACCTAGTAGCAAGCATCACTAAATTTTGAGATCTACTGTGTCGAAATGAACGTAATGAATCTCTTCGAGTTGCTCAGTATTCTGCTACAATATTAATAGATTTATTCAAAACCAAACTTGGCCACTCAACTTGATTTAGAAGAGCATATCCTTTCAGTAATTTGTAGGAAATTATAATACTTTGGAACAAAGTAAAGATGTCAATTAGTTCCAACGAAAGGTAAAAGAGCGAAACTTGAAAAAGAGAGATAAGAATTCAGAATCGTTTGAACAAGATGTTATGTATCAGTTCTATGTTAGATATTACTTTAGGCAGCAATAATAAATAATACTAATAATAATTTAGTCACTTGTCCAAAAATAGGATTGGAATGGTCAATTTGTTTATATCTATTTCCGTGTATCCCGGTACGCTTAATGGTAGAATGTACAACGTCGCCCCGCAGGACGCGCCCGCCCCGCAGAAAGCTGTCCTATCTGAAGAGCGTGAACTCTACTTTTAGCGCAGAAAGAATCATGTTAGTACAAGTAGCAGGGCGGTTTCTCTGTACAAAACTCCTTCCGAAAGAGCTTTCTGGCAGGACGGAGACGTGTACGCTCTATCTTCAAGGAGAGACGTCATTTGCCGACCACACTATTCAGGGAAATAGGAGGAACGAAAGCGAGCATTCTGGGAACAGTACTTAGATAGCCACACACTAACCTGGATTTAATTAGAAAAAACTCGGAAAAGCCTTACTCAGAATGTTTGGCCTGAAGGAGCTGTCGACTCACTAAATCTTGATTTGAATTCGGGAGAAATTGCGCATGAGTTAATAACTGCGTTGTGTGGGGTACTGAAACACCTCAATTGTTTTTCGCAGCGGATAGTAACAAAAAATATACAGTTTCTAGTTTATATACATATATAATGTACTCGATTACTAAATTAAAGTATTACCTACCTGAATGAAGATCGTCTTTACCCTTACTAATAGTTTATTTAGTGAACAAGGTTTGAAGAAACTTTACTACCCTCACTCATTCACATTTCGAAACACGAAGGCGACGGTGAATGAGTGTAAATGTGAGAGAGTTGATTGATAGTGACTGAACCAATAATATTTCAGTGTGAGGGTGAGTGAGGGTTTTTTAATGCGAGAGAATCGATTGAGCGTGAGTTTGAGTGAGGGCACCTATCATATTTGAGTGAGAGGGCAAGTGGAGATGAATGTGAAGCAGTGGATTGAGCATAAGTGAGAGTGAACATGTATGTAAAGTATTAGATTCAACGTGACTGTTAGTGAGGATGACAAGTATGTATGAGTGGCAGGAAGTTGATTGAAGATGATTGGAAGTGAGGATTAGAGAAAATGCCCATACACTGAGAAAAAGCGTATGTAGTGTTGGTAAAAACGTAGGTTACATGTGTAGATATTGTAGTTTTTGGACTTAACGTACGCCAAATGTATAACACAGAAAATATATTTTATACGTAATTACCGTAAATGTGTTCCGAATAAACGTACTTTCAATACTGTAACGAAAGCCCCCGCTGAATAGCTCAAGAACGTCAGGTTGTCTTTCATTACAAAAAGGAAGAAAAATAATAATATGAAAATAATAAAGTATTTTAAAAGTAAAGAACATTATTGCATTGAATTCCGTATTATTTTTTTAAAAAAGATAAGGATGAAAAAAAGAAAAATAATGATTGACAGGTAGAAACAGGATTGGGGCTGTGTTTTAATATTTTCAATAGGCAACACTGTTTTGTTCTCTTCTTGCACGCGTAAGCCCTGAAGCGTGTTGATTGCGTAGACGGAAGTTTCTTTGTGTACTGATTCTGTGACGTGACCGCGCTTTCGTTCTTCATGGATGAAGTTGGTCGGTTATATGTAGTCGAGTGCCTCGCTTTAAATTCTGGTTTGGGTGCTTAAAGAAAACAACTAAAGGTTATAGTTTATGAGAGAAGTGCAGCACGGAAAGTGAATGTGACAATATTTGTTCTCTTTTTAAAGAGAAGAAAGAAAGCAGAGAAATGTGGAGCGAAAAGTGACAAGTTTTCCTCGAATACTAGTAAAATTAACCAGGCTATTGTTGGCAAATGAATGATATTATTAGTAATTTAATTAACTGGTCGGTTATTTGTCAATTAATCGAAGTAAATTCGATTACTTTACTTAGCATTTCCGTGTTATGCGCAATTTATCACTCGTAGAAAGGCGTGATTGTTTTTTGGGAACATGTGAGCTGTATTGCAGGCTTAGAGCTTGGCTGCTGTTAGGTTGCAGAAGTCAGTCATAGTCACATTTCCACCAAGGAGGCGAGTCCAGGATGTCAGTTGTGTAAGACGATTAACCGAAGATTCTGAAAAGTTAGCATTATAACAATTTTATGTGTGCGTAGTTGTCAATGTTCAGGGAATTTGTTATTCCAGCTGTCCGCTTGTGATTTAGTCTGTTTCCTCATATTAGAAGAACGGCCGTTATTGCCGATATTTCGAGATTTAAATCGTAATCCATCGACCCAATTATCCTTTTATTTAATGCTCAGCTTGCTCCTAGCTGTTTAAACCAAAGAAGGAGGAGATTAATTTGTTATAGTCGAAAATATTATTTAAATACTGAGTAAAAGTTTATTACAATTATTCTTGATTTCTTATGCATTTTGTAGCGGGAACGATCCAAGCTCACTGGATATAAGAGAATGCGACATAATCGTTGAAAATTGCCTGAAGATGAGTAACTTCTAATTGAGTAAAAGTGAATAAAATTGTAATAATATTATTAATCTGGAAGCAAAATCAGGTGTAGAAGATTCTCCCAAAGTCCGAAATAGTTAGTAGTACTTTTAATTAAGATTACTTTGTTATTAATAGTTAGGATTAGAATTGGCTCCGTAGTTAGATTTGGATTCTCAATAATATACATTCCCGCTTTTAAATTTTCAGAGGAGAAGGAAAGGATTAATAGTGGTGTTAATACGAACAATATTTGCCTATAAGACTTTCAAGTATAAATTTCTGGTCGTTCAGGGAAACTTTCTATTTACTTGATATTTTAAAGGATTTACTTAAAAAAATATAATGCTTGTTTTGTTATCATTCTTTGTAATAAAGTTGTTATAATTGAACGTTTTGTGCTATTATTTCTGGTTATATAATATATGTTTTCTCCTATCGACTAAACTGGATAGTAATTTGAGAGCGAGTAGAGAGGTAAATGCCCCTAGTATAAACAATATTAATCCTTTGGCGTGTAGGAATTTCAGGAAACGGGTCGGTATGTTAATAATAACAAAGGTCAAATTCAAGAACATAGATATTTAAGAATGCGCAATTATTATCAACGGGTTGCTAATATTAGGAATTCAACACCCAAAGATCTTGTTTACTGTACAGGGATGATTATCCCTTTGAATCCCAGGTTTTCTGAGTATAATGAATTTTCAGCTGGGCAAGCCAATAATTTGCATAGTGATAAAATTGTTACTCCTATAAATGTTATAGTGAGGGCAGTTGAAGACAATTTAATGCTAAAGTATACATTTAACAAATCTAGTGAAATTTTGAAGCAAATATATCGGGATATCAAGATAGTTATCAAACTTATAGATTCTGTATAGGCTAGAAGAGAAGCTGAATACGACTAGATATTCAGTGCAGATGATCCTTATGGTTCTGATTTCAAAATGCGGAGGTACTTGTTTGAGAGAACTTCAAAGCGCCAACAAAAGCGTGTGAATTGGGAACAGATTTGTAATAGATTTGTCTTATTATTTATTACGCCAGTTAGTAAACATTCACTAATATCAGATAAATTATATCGTACACAGGGCCTTACTGAGTTAGTTCAACATTACGTAAGATCAGTAATACGATTAAGATTTTGGAATTTAGTGGATGTGAATCTGAGTTAGTTGACTTAATAGTGAGTGGCATGAATCCGGCAATACGACATAGAATGCTTGATGATTATGGCCCTAGAACTAGAACTGAATTGGCAGACGTTTCAGAAAGATTTATATTAAGACAACGTAGCCAACTTGAATTTAATAGACGAATCTCAGATAATAGAAGTGAAATTATAAAATTGTTAAATCACCTAAGGATGTAAATGTTTGAAAGTTTTAGAGACATGGTATGTCATATGAGAATAATATGTCTGAGTTTGATAAAAAATAATGTAAAATCTCAGAAACAAAAATTCGATTTGGTCTATCGGATTCCCCAGTACGTGAGGTTATCCCTTTGGAAATGAACGATATTGTAGCATCTTTTGTTTTAGGTTTAATAAATGGTCAGAGAGTTAATTGTTGTTTAGACAGTAGATCCTCATTCAACCTGACAACATACAGTCTGGTCAAAAAATACGGTGCACAATCATATGTAAGAAAGGTTCAAGAAAGATGTGTGGACGCAGTTAGGGGTATACGATTTTCTACAGATGCTGAAATTTTGTAGATAGTAAACTTCGCCGGACACTTTCAAAAAGTGAAATTTAACATCGTAAACTCTTTACCTTGTGGTTGTCTCTTAGGAACTCATTTAATAAGTCTTCAGCGAACGACTCATTTAATAACAGACTACATGACTAATTGCTTATTACTTAGAGCAGGAGTTTACCGTATTCGCTTAACTTTTAAGAGATTTGAACAGCTTCTTGGAAATAACAAGGGTGTTAGATCAGGAGGTTGTACTTACCTGTCTACCGTAAGTTTTCTAGATATAAATCAAGTGATCGAGGTGTCAAAACAAAGTCTTCTTCAGGAATTAGATCTGTAGGGCGTACTGACCATTAGATTGTTCCTTCGAGATTTAAGTAGGAGATTCGGTGGGCAATTATTCTGACGATAATTGAGAAGGAAATTTTGGATGACGTGCTGTCAATTGTAAACAATTAAAAGATAGTTTATGTAGATTAACAGTTTAGCAGAAGATAGTTTGGTGGTAGTGCAGACCAGTTCTATGAATATTTCAAAAGAGAACGAGAAAAACCCGCACCTAAAGAAACCAAATGGTCTCTTGACAAATGGTAGAATCAGAATGTTAGGAGAAACAATACTGTTGTCCAATATCAATCCAGAGATCAAGTCGACCAACAGTGAGATGAACCTGTTTCATTACTAATAGAGTATGGTGATGATAACAAAAGTGAAGTTGAAGAGATGACTTCAGTTCATAATTATAATTTCTTCTTCGTTCATACGAGTAGCTTTGATGGCTTCGAATGTCAAATTGTTTCTTTGTGTCTTCGTTCAGAGAAGAAACGTAATTGTTTCAATAGTGACGTTGTTCAATGTGACATAAGTTTAGAAGAAGTTGAGAGGAAGCTATTACAAATTAGTGCTTCTAGTGATGATAATTTAAGACAGTTCCGAGATCTTGTGAGAGAAATGGACAGTGATATCAAAAGGGAAAAAAGAATACTTAATTCTGAAGACAGAATATGTAGAATGCAAAGGTGTTAGGGATAATAATAGTATTAGTGTGCAATCAGACAAATTATCTTCAATGGTAGATTCGAATGATCGAGAAAATGAAATTATTGAAGATGATAATGTGGTTCAGAGAAATAAGTCAAGGAAGAAAATGAAGAAATCAAAGAAGAAGAAAATTGGAAAATTCAACTGCAATCAACCAGTTTCTCAGGAAATAAATTCAACTGCGGGAGAACTGAAAAAGATTATATACCGTCAGTAAATAAGAAGAATGTTAATAGTGACTAAGAAGCATTCGACATTGATCTTGAACAATCTGATATTTTTATATACTGCTAAATCGGAATAAAAAATATATAATTCCTGAATTAACTCACAAGCAGTGTAACGAAAGTGATTCAGTCGTAGAGCTGTATAAAAAATCTAATAACAACTAAGATAACCACATGGCTGGGCGTTATTCTTAATGAGAGGTAGATAACTTTGTCTCTGAGGATAAATTGGTGTTCCCTTAACAAACTTAATGTAAACATAAACAAATGTAACACTTTATCGTTTACCAGAAACAAAAGTCAAATAGAGTTTGATTACTCAATGAATCAGATCTTACTAAATAGATTAAACTCAGTCAAAGATCTTGGAGTTATATTTGATACGAAACTGACATTTAACAACCATATAGAGAACATAGTTAACGAATCTTTCAAGATGTTAGGGTTCATAATTAGAATTGGAAAAGAATTTAACAATAGTACTACACTAACAAAAATGTATTATGCCTATGTGCGATCAAAACTGGAATATGCGGTTGTGATTTGGAACCCATCACAACAGCGATACAGACACCAGCTGGAAAAGGTCCAATCTAAATTTATCAAATACTTGACGTACAAGACAACTGGAATCTATCCATATTATGAAAATTATCTAACATTAATAGACAACTTCTGTATCCCTACACTTGAACAAAGGCGAAATGTGACAGATTTGATTTTTCTCCATAAAATAGTACAAAACGAATTTAATTATACGGATCTCATATCAACATTAAATTTTCATGTCCCGACACTTAAAACTCATGCTAATAACTCTGGTCTGTTTTATTGCAAAGAAGCAAGGACCAACGTATTATTGAAATCACCAATTTGGAGAATGTGTTCTACTTATAACAAAATATGTATCAAACACAAAGAAATTGACATCTGCAATATGAACTCTATGTTTAAGAAAACTATTGTAAATGTCTTATGTAATACACCAACACTATAATTGGGCTTATGCCTGTTGTGTTGATGGCAAATAAATTAAATAAATAAATAAATAAATAAATAAATAAATAAATAAATAAATAAATCAACCTTGAGTGATGTTATAAATAAGAGAGTCGTTTGTATAAAGGATTTTGTAGGGCGTTTATACTTACAAGAGCCTAAACCTTCTAAGGAAACTCCATTTCCCATTCCACGCCAAAAGGAAAAGTTATTTGAATCCCAAAGTAAAGAATTGGTAGATCAGTTAATACTAGTCGAAATAGATCATTTGAATTAAGCTAGTGCGTGCTTTTTGGTTAAAAACAAGGATGGTGCACATAGCTTAGTTGCAAACTTCTATAAAGCAAATTAATTAATTGTTAATTATGCTTATCCATAACCTAATCTTGAAGAGTGTTTAGTTCCTCTGGCGGTTAACACTCTGTACTCAAGGTTAAATCTCAAGAACGCATATTTACAAATTTACCTCCATGAGAAGTCAAGAGAAATCACTACCATCGTGACTTCGAAAGGTAGTTGTAAATTTACATATGCATCTGTTGGTATAAAGACAGGATGTAATATGTGCTCAAGAGGGATGGAAAAAATCTTGGAGATTTGGTGGGCGAAGGTGTACGTATTTATTTCGATCAGGTACCCCTTGGGACAAAACCAATTGAAGAATGTAAGAAATTAATGATTAAGATGTTCAAACGATTTCGTAAATATATCAATTCATCCTGGAAAGAATTTTTGTATAAGAGAATTAATTATCTTAGGTACATTATTGATGGCAATACAATGGAAATAAACCCATTTAGAATTTCATCTATAAAATATACCTCCTCTAAGAAATAGGAGGGATTGTCGAAAATGCTTGGCATTTTCTCTTATTGTTCGAAATTTGTTCCTCAGTTACAAGAAACTACGGCTCCACTGAGTGAACTAAAGTCTGAACATCGAAAGTGTGTCTGAGCAAATGAAAAACAAAAGATTTTAGATATATTAATGGAAATATTAATAGAGAATGCAGCTCTTAAAACTCCAGATCTAAGTAAAAGTTTCATAATTCACGTCGATGGTGGGCAAGAGCAATTGGAGATGTAGTCTGACAAAGGAATAAAGAAGATACCATTCTCCCCGTTGCATTCTATAGTAAAAGACTCTCAGTAGCTGATAAGCAGATAAAGCTGATATTTATGAGATAAACTGTATCACCTTAGTTAAGACTACTTCGAGATATAAACTTTATCCGTTGTCTGAATTCGATGTATACACTGATAAAAGGGGTTTGAGTTGAATTTTATGTAACCTGAAAGACTTCTGAAATATGGCCAATTGTACAAACTTTATGTCAATTCAATTTTGTAATTCATCATATTAGATCCGAAGATAATTTGGATACTGTATTTTTGATACGTATGTATGATCCCCTTGAGTTTTATCACTTCCATTGTCCTTTTGGTTTATTCTTCTCTAAAATACTATGAGATGAGTTAATACTTGGCGATTACCGCTCGTTAGAGAACCAATAGATGTGCTTCAAACAGAAAACGCAAATTTATTAAAAATCATTCAGAAATTGGAATCAGGAGATCATGTCGTACGGTTTTCACTGAATAATAAAATATTGTTGAAGAGAACGAATTCGACAGTAAACCCATATAAAGATTATTATTCCGAAATGACTGGAATATTTATTTATAGAATATTTTCACGACGACCGTTTGACAGGGTCTTATTTAGGATCATTTCGGACTTTAAGAAAAATAATGGAACGCTTTACGTGGAATAGCATCGTAAATAATGTCAAAAAGTAAGATCATTCGATATATGTCCAAGAGTAAAGGAGTCGAACCAAGGAAAAGTGGGACCGTTGGCATCAAAATTTGTCAACAGAATAAACTCCAGTTGGGTCCTCTTCCATCTTCACAAGGATATAAATTTATTTTACTGGTAATGGATTACGCAAGTATGTTCATGGTCCTTGAAAAGATGAAGAAATAACATCTACTTTACTAGCTAAGGTTTTTTAATACATTTAGTCACCTTAGTTATTCGGAGACTTTGGTTGCTGATAACGCATCAGTTTTTATTTCGGAATATTTTTCCAAATTTCTCTTTGGACTAGGTATTAAGCACATAAATATAAGTTTTTACCAGCAGAGAAATTTATCAAGACTTTGAAAACAGCGATGAGGGTATATTGCTCTAATAAGCAAACTCAGTGGTCGATGCTTAATCCTGATATTCAATATTCCATGAATATTTGTGAACATTCAGTACAGAAAGGTGTCCGAATGGAATTATTTTATAAACATCCAAATTACATCTCGCTAGAGAACCGTTGGCACATTTCAGTACGAACAAAATTGTATATAGACAGTCAAAATCTCACACACAGATGGACGTATGTAACATATAGCTAACGTATGTAGGATACGTATACGTATGTATTATACGGTAGGTTGTTAGATGGCATACATTCTTCAAAAGCATGCTGTAACATCTGAGCGGGGAACCGTGCAGTACGTATGTAGAATGCGCCTAGCATATGCTCCGTACTGATTTCCATAGTAAACATAAGAATTCCGTATATTTGTACACCCAACGGCAAAAGGTATCTACTCCCTGAGTGCCCTAATTCCATTACATATAATACAGATCCTTTGCAGATGTGAACCCCTGGACAAATAGTAGTTTTTGAACTTACGTATTACTTTTCTTGGCATTGACAGCAGTTAGTAGATCTGAACAAAGTGTTTACTCAAGTAAAATAGAAAAGTGCGTGACTCACGAAACAGTTCTCCATTCACAAATTAATCTCTAAGGTTCATACCGTATTGTCCAATGAACACATATATATTAATATCAATATTGTATGTAATGTAGTATTTCGTTATGTACTGGATGTTCAGAGATATAAAAATACTGTGCAGGCATGAATCCGAAAACGTTTGAAAGTAGACAGAAATATTAAATATATAACAACTGCTGAAAATAGATTATTTGTAAATGATTGCCTCCATTGAGAGACCTTATCCAATTTTCCATATTCCAACATCTTTTTCTTTCTAGAGAGTAGAAGATCTCGCATGTCACTGAGTATGCATTAAAATTGAAATTGAAACACTTGCGAATATGTTCGGGCGGGGTTTGAACACGGGTCTGCAGAGTAGAAGTTCAATGCGTTGACCATTTTCGTACCTCGACACTTCACTTTCCACTCAAACTATAAGTTAGTTAAAATCAATGATTATAAGCCTATACACAAGATACTAATGATCTTATAAGGAGACGTTTCATATGTGAATGTCACAATGACTTACTTGAGATTTCCTTCTTTAACTCAAAAACAAGTTATATAGAACTTTTTCAATGAGGAAAATATAACGAAACGTTCTTCAACTTGAGGCTACGCCATCGTTTACAACGATGGTCCAGATTTAGATTTTCACCTTTACTTGTAATTTCCCAAGAAGATAAGACGGCAAAAATTAGGTTCTCGTTTAATGGATTCTGTCATCACCTGTAGAAATAGAAAGATCTATGTTTATCTTCCTAACTACTACTTTATTTTCTTATTTTCGTAGCAGTAATTTTTGGTGAAAGGTGAAAGCAGGAGACTCTTAATGCAGCGACCCGAGTTCGAATCCAGTCAGGAGTTTTTTCTTTATTGGAAGTTATTGCTTACGTACTTGGTATATTTCTGCTATTCCTTTATTATTATTATTATTATTATTATTATTATTATGGCAAACTCGAGACTTGGTTTCATATTTTGAATTTTTTAAAGATTCTAATTTGATTTCAAGTCTTTTTTTGAAGGATCAACACGTGCATTATAAGGTAATAGGGAAGAGAAGTATCACTATGTATCATTATGCCCGCTACACCAAGCCTGAACACTACACATTTCTCTGTGTACCTACGGGAATTACTCTAAATCAGTGGTATTCAATCTTTGATATGCTTACCCCTGGGGGTACGCAAAGATGTTTCAGGGTGTTGATAATCCTAAAATAATCATATTTCCAATATTTATTAAATAATCATAGTTGAAGAAAATTTGGAAATTTCTAATGTTAATTTTTTCGGATGTGAACTTTATTCCCTGTAAATAATCTCGTAATTGGTACACTCATTCTCTTTTGTTGGGTCTCTTTTTATTCAACACAACGGAGAGAACTAAGTTTAATAAGGTCATTTCAATTTTATATATTTTAAAGAGCTTCAAGTGTACACAATTAGATACCGAACTGTGTCGAAGAGAACGGAAGAAGAATGGCTGAACAGCATTGCCCTAAAGTTTTTGATGACCATAAAGAGAATAAGTGAGTAAGTTACGAGATCAATTAACTTCGCGAATTAACATCTAAAGTATCAGGTTGTCAGAAAATCATAACGTATTTTGGTACAGGATGACAAATGACGACTTATGGATATACTAGTCTTATTGGGATCCATGCAATTGTTATGTTATGAATAAGTAAGAGGTTGAGCGTCTTGTAATTTAATATTGCTCTTTGGTTTGGATTTAAAGTATTGACAACACATAAAACATGGAATGCCAGAAAACATTTTCACCATATGTTATTGTTTTATTTGAGGAAAGTGAATAATGCACGAAGAATCTTAGTGATTTTAACTGTCCTCAACGTTTCTTTATTCTTGTCTCTGTTCTTACGGAGTTACTGGAGAAACTGCAAAATAAGTGAAATTAGTAAAAGTAGTACAATTAAATACAACGAGTAAAAATAGGAAGCATAAGGTGCTGGGGAAGGTTCGTTAAATTAGTGAACTTCAAAAATAATAATCCAGTCGTTTGAAACACAGGTTCGAATCAAAAAGAGTTCTAATTAAGGATCGGAAGCCTTCTAAAGAGCAGATTCTCCTTCATGTTCTTGCTTGTTTGTATGTCTTTCTGTTTTTCAATCTAAAGTTTAACTCGATATCGGTCGCTGACGGTATACATAATACTTTTAATATATATTAGTTTATGTTGACAACTTTTGAATTCGGTTTCCATGCAGTGTTGCCACGTTACAGCTGAATGAAATCAACGGTAGGACTCTTTGGCGTTAAGTCTCAAATTTCCTGTCATTCTTTGTCCTTACCTATATATCGTATAAAATAGTTTATTGTAATTCCTACAAAGTTTCCCTTTTATGATTCTTCAAATTTGTGAGCCAGCTATACCGGTTTAAACTTAATCCAGCGACTTGCTTCGAAAGTGTTCTTTGTTAAACTGTCTTCCGAGATGTTGAAACCGTTCTTTCAGTGGCTCTATTTGTTTTAAGAAAAGAGGCTAAGTTCAGATTTTATTAAATTCATATCGTTTGGATAGTATATTATTATTCGACTATACACGGACTGTATTTTGTAGCCGTCAGGCTGGCACCCGTTCCATGCGATCAACCTTTAAACTACACTGTTGAGACAATAATACTTTGTTTCTACTCATGAGAACGTTTTGTTTGAAATGGAGTAAGCGGATTTTTGCGGGAACAGCCATTAGATTACCAGTGAAATCCGAATTGACCCTGATGTTACTTGACCGGCTCCGTCAATGAGAAGCCACCAACTACCACAGATTCATCATGGTAGGAAATACCACCTCTAGTCTTACACAGACTCCTTTAGCTTTGATCACGCAGCGCCTGAGTGCTCGACTTTCGTACTCACCTTGAACGTCGTATAGCGACTGGTGGTTGCTTTAACAAAGTTCAATTGAGGAACCCCGTAACCGAAGAAACTATAGTAATAGTTCATATCTGTTTGATGAGAAGACAGCATAGCAAAATCGCGAATTCAATAGTTCGTTAAACAAATATTATCCTACGTAAGTGTCCATTTACGCAACCTGAGTGGCAATATAAGACATTAACGGCGCCAAGGAACTTTGCAACACCAGAACCATTTGAGGAGGAGCCTGGAAACGACCATGCATTGCCCTAGTGAATTAGGTAGAAGCTCAGCACGTGTCTCTGGAGCCTACTAACAATGGAAGACAGTGCGAGCTGGCTTGAAAGGTTGTTTGATTCTGCATGATGGTAATTTAATGTTTTACGTCCATAGTAAAATGCATGTGTGATGTTTTTGTTCATTATAATTAATCTTTTTATTACAGCAAATGCCATTTCTCTCATTGTATTTCATCCTTCGCTACAACATTCTTGTAAGATGGTGGATACTTTCAAATAATACGTATTCTAGCGCAATTTGTAATTTTGTCCCTACGGTGAGTATTAACTTTCTTTCAGAAATCCAGCCTACGAAGGGAGGGAAATACACATGGGGCTGTCAGAGTCTACCTGTGGTCGGCTAGAATATTGTCAGTAAAATAGCGACATCGATGAGATAATCTAGCTCTTTATTCATTCTATATCTACCTAGGTATTTCCCGAACTACACGAAGCAACACAGATTGGCTATGGCAGTATCAACTAGAGCAATACTATTTTACTTTCTGAAAATTTATATAATTCTAATCAGAGAACTGCATAGGATGTCCCTACAACGTCCCTTTCTTCAATGATTTTTTGTCTGAAATTTCGTATAATAACTATTTGTTCAACCGTGAAGTTTTGTACAAATGGGATGAGACTTAGAATCCAAACACTTTTAAGATGATAAAGAAAAATAGCATCGTCTTTCATCACTAAGATCTCACTAGAAATTCGTCACGATTGCAACATTTGTTTATCCTGCATTTTTGTTCACCCATATATCACATAGCTACCGAAGGTCAGCCATACAAGTTTGTTTTAATTTTAGTAATGTCCATTCCCTGTTTGATCTCGTAAAGCATAGAAAGCGTTGTATTTCTGTTTTGGGTTAGCATGTTCAACAGGTTTTGTTACTGATATGCCCTTTTGTTTCTGGCGGCCTCAACCTTAGTTCTCAAGAGAAAACAAAATACTCAATAAGATGCTAATTAATCTCTCTCTCTCTCTCTCTCTCTCTGCTATATTTATTGAAGCGAAAACTTAGAATGAACTTAGTGTACTCTATGTTAAAGTCCCAGAGAACTTTTACGGTGACCAGTATGCTGTTTTGTTTGGTTTTCTGCTTACGAGCTTTAATGAAACTGAAGAACGAGAATTAAAATTTAATTTATTTAATGAATATGTGAAACTTTTCTATACTTTATAACCGTGATTTAACTGTAATTTCTTTTATTCATAAACGTTTGATCATTACCGGAACGCAGAATGATTTAAGAAAATCACTTTTATAGGCGGCATTCAAACCCATGCTTAAAGCAAGATTAGTGTCCAGGTCAAAGACGGATAACTCATAGTCATATCATTTATTACTGTTCCTTTGTCGGTGATCGTAATCTGTCTTCAAGCTCATTTAATGTATCGTGTAACATAGATATTTTTATATATAAATGCCTACAAGTTATATTTAGATATTCAAGTCGTCTTTTAAGCTGAGGTTGCAACTTTTTTTCTGACAGTATATACCTTTTATTTTTGGACAGAGTTCCTCGCATGAGGAAGATTTTGGGTTAACGTTTTCAGAGATTGTTTAGTGATGTACTTTCGGATGGCAATGATGATTTTGTGACAAGTACTATATAACCATTAATATTACCTTTGGTAGTCTGACTTATGGAATACGTTGTAAAACTTCAGAAAGCAGAAACTACATCCCACCGGCAGTATTTTTTTTACACATGTTGTATTTAGTTCAACCATCGTGTAGAATTTAGGCATAGTCAGCTACCCTTAACGGCATAGGCTGATTCACAGTTTCACTTTATTATAAATGTCGCAAAAAAACTCAGTATGTTCATTATCTTAGAGACAAAAGAACAAATCTTACTAATGTTTGCTACCTTCCATGTTCTGTTGAATACAACAAATTGTGGAAGAGTGGTTGAGGAAGGCAACGAAATGAGCGCAGAACGTTTTCATTACTTACATGTCGTCCTTATCAGCTATCTAATTCATAGGAACATAATAGCTAATATGTGCTCAATCCGAACATACTATGAGTGACATAAACAAAAAGGTTACATTTGGAATTTTGTCACATTATGTTACATTCAAGTATTCCTGACTTGCAAATGTAAATCTTATAATACACATGTTAATGCTTAATAAATGTTCTTGCAATATAACAACAGTATAATTGCAGTAACTGTACAATACTTATATTTACTTTTACAGTCGTGCATTTATGGTATTCTCTTATGAAAACGAAGAGTATACTGGGAAAATTCGAACTGAATCTTACAATTTGACGGACTTTTTAGGTAAGTAGATTATTCAAAAGGTAATAGTTACGTCTATATTATCATACTTCGTTATATGTACTTTACGAACCTCTAAATCGTTTCTGCAGTTCATTTCATATAAAAATTGGGTTGATTCGAAAGGCTTATGCGACTCTTTAACTAATCTGAGTTTCACCATCACTAATAACATTTCAATTGTGTTCGGTGGGCTAAATGCGTAGTTTCTAGAAGAATGCTTCGGAAAGACTTCAAGCATGCTATAAGCTGTAGAAATAAATTGACTTTCAAAGATTTCAAAGTACATATTAGTTCTTAAAGGACATACTGTACCCGTTACTTTTGTGAAATTGAAAGGTATCGATATATTCTTTTAGAAGAACAAGTAGACCCTAAAGGGTCCAAATGGATAAATCGAGTTGTTAGATGAGACATAGTGCGCCTGACAGAGGACTTAAAGTATGTATATATGCAAAGATATAGCTGCTGAGCGCCATAACAAACGGGAGGAAGTCACATTTGTTGGGAGAAGGACTATGCTATGGTATTGAAATCAAATATCAAATCAAACATCAAATAAACTTCTGATTGTTGAAAATAGTGCAAGACAAAAAATTGAAACTATCTTAGTTTTACATATTTTCAAAAAAGATTTAGCAGAGTAGGTCATGAACTTCCGCCGCCATCTTGAAATCCTCCATTTAGAGATCTGTGATATGTTTTGAAATGGAAATGCAGTCATGTGTTATATGAATTAGGGCCAGCATGTTCTCCAAAAGTCAATTATGAACTTTACTGATCGTTGTCTGTACTTATTAGGGAGATTAGGAGTCACCTTTATAATTTTACGAAAATCTAGAAGACTGATACTCGCATGTTGGAAGCATGGATTATCATGAAAACATATGTAAGTTAAACATATCCAGAAGCCAAGAAAACTAAGAGTTAATTTTATATCCAAAGTGTATATTATTACGTTATTATTATTAATATTACCAAATTTCACTTTTGGATATCAAAATTTATTGTTAGTTTTTCTGGGTTATAGATATGTTTCACCTACATGTTTTTGCGTAATGATCCAAACTTTCAGCATACGAGTATCAGTCTGCTAGATTTTCGTAAACTTTTTGCACATCGTTTGTGATATTTTACATCGCTTTCGATTGTTGCCTAGATTTCTCTCTAATAAGCAGATTTGCAAATCGCGGCTTCTTATGAATTTTTAAGGTATATGCTGTCCTATTTTAACAGGTGAATTTATATATATGTTAGCCATAAAAGTCAAATAGTTTTTTAAGCATTTTACTTTCAATAAATGAAGAAATGAATAATTTGTGGAGGACTAAAAGAATACAAAGAATTCGCTAGAGTTGGAACTTCCAGACATAATGAGTGCAATTGTTTTGAAATAAAAACATAAGTCAAACAGGAGAGTAAAATATAATAGCGAAATTGAACCTATTCCTCACGGTGTTGACTATAAAGAATTCGAAACATATATTCTTACTACCCAAGAACTAAAATTATTTCTAAAATTTCCAAATATGCATAAGAGCAACACATATGACATATCTCTCTTTTGGTGAAAAACTATTACAGATGGTATAAAATTAAAGTAAATAAAGATATTTCAAATTGAACCAGCTCCTGAATCTCTGCCAGCACATTTCATAAAACATATTTATTTCCTCAGTATAAACATATAATGAAGCGAATGATAGGTCCAGCTAAAGATATTACAAAGGTTTTATAGTTAGCAAAAAAAGGTTTATATTAATGACGTAGTGATGGGAGAAAAACATATTGTAGCTGATAAGAGTATTTTCTTTGAATAAATTCTGCTTTTATTAAGCATTTTATGGAAAGGAAGACAACGAATGTTTCCTTACAGCACTCTACGCACGTCTCTCGTAGCTTGCTCGCTCCGCCAAGCGAGCAATTTTGTAACAACAGTGGAAACAGGGTCAATCTCGATGTGCGCTCTTCTCATCCAGATACTCGTTATAGTAACATCTACTTGGCTCGCATTCAGAGTTGTTTCTTTTTTTCTTTTTTTATTCACCTATCTGCATGTCTAATGTATTTGCTTTTAAGAGACTGTCACCTCACGCAGTGAGACAAATAAACTTTTAGAGCTGAAAGCAGGCTGTCGCAGCAGCCGATCTTTAACAAAGCAAGCTATAGATCTGTATTCATTGCATTTTGAGCAGATGATCTTTCTGTCGAAGATTTTTCGCAAACACATTTCTTCATCTTACGCTAAATATTTAGACATGAAATGTAACTTTATAGCTTTGATCTATAAATTACTTATATTTAAACTTATACATTATTAGATGTCTGTTTAATTTAACTCTTCTATTCAATGTTTGACATTTTCTTCTCTTCATCTCTTATACGCGTGTTGTTATTCTATTTATTTTGTTATTAGTTTTTCTTTCTTTAAACCTATTTTATAATGTCACCAAGGACATTAGTAATAGAGAATGTGTAGTAGAAAATGTATCTCATCTTCTGATACGTATCTTTTATCAGCATAAGAACATAACGCTCATTTGTATTCTTCTATAGAGTATACAATATGCTTTCTACTTCGAAGTTTATTTTCTAGTTTACATAATTCATATCCTTTAAGACTATGACATTATTAGCAAAGCCATAATAATCTTCTGCCAAATATTTAAAATTTTAAATGAACCTCGTGTAAGAGCAGTTTCAAAAATTTTTTCTTCGCTAACAGACGAATATATGTATGTGGTATGATGTTCCTGCGACGTCTAAGCCCTATCGCTTCTCCAAATACGGTGCTGAAATGTAACGTAGAGAGTAAATTTACTCACAGTGCGTTCCTATTTATAGGCTCTCATGGTTATTTGCAGCTCTGACATCAATAGGTTTGATTGCTTTTCTAACATTGAGTACCCTGGTGGGAGAAAAAAGTCTGAAAGGAGCTTCAAGATGAACAACAACCTACAACGTAGAACGTAATGTCTAAAAATTAATCTATTAGAGTTGCTAGTGCAATAATGTTAAGAGTGCAACTAGAATCAAGTGCTCTATATTATTACGTAAATTAACATCTCTATCAACTGGAAAATATCGTTAAGAACAAATTGTTCTAAATACAAAAAATGAAAACTGTACGAGCCAGAAGCCTTCGGAACTACTCTTGTAGGTTAACTGCAGGACTATCTAAAAAGAAGATATGAAATAAAAGGTCAAGGTAAATTCAACCTTTTGAGGGCATTTCCAGAAAACCATCCAGAAATTCTCTTTCACCCATATCAATATGTGCGGGCAGTGAAAGTACGAAATAACGGAAAGAAATAGTATAGTGGAGTTCAACCGGTGACCCGCGAAATCCGCGACAGTAGTAGGAATTATTGGGCCAAGTGTGAAATTGCATTATCATATTAAAATTGGTTAAATTGAAGTGCCAGGGTGTAATCTAATTTGTGTCAGTGTATATTCAGGGTTATTAATTGAAGTTACAATATTAAAATCGCACGTATCCTTTCAAAGCAGTATTATCACATTTATCATAACATTTTACATTTATGTTTCAAGGTCTAAATAATTTAATTCACTTTTTTCTTTTCAGCATAATTAGATTAACTCCTATACAACGCAATAATATTCGTATTATTGAATTGTATTGGCACTGAAAGAAGAATTAGAATCTGCCTTTTTTGTTAATTTCCCAGAATGTTCTAACCTGAATTCCGTGTTTCGTATCGTACTGTTCAGTAGTTATATTTCCAATGTTCTTCAAAGTTCCGAACCAATGATAAGTTTGAATAGAGACGAATAATGGAATCTAATCCTGAACTGTCATATAATTTATAAAACAAATCCCTCACTCTTGAAGGATATTTTTAGTTTAACAATATTTGAGATTTTCTTTTTGCGTTTCTTATCTGATCTTCTTTATTGTTTCTCTCTCCTGTTTCCTTAATAGCATACATTTTTTTTATTTAACAGTAAATTTTTCTTATTAAAATACCTTGAAGCTCGGTTTGGGTACAAAACCTCGCGGCCAGAACCTCGCGGCGACAACCTCGCGGCCCAAAACCTCGCCTGGACAAAACCTCGCCTCCCAAAACATCGCGGCCCAAAACCTCGCCTTGCCAAAACCTCGCGCCCCAAAATATCGCCATACCCAAAATCTCGCCTGACCAAAACCTCGTTGTAATAATGTCGCGACACAGAATCTCGCCTGGTCTAAATTAAGCGAGACGTAGTGTCACCTGGGAAGAAATGTCGTCAGGACAAAACCTCTTCACGACGATTTCTTCAATGTAGAATGTTCTATCGCCAGATTTACAAAACTTATTAGGTTTTGAAACTTGACATTTTGTATAAATTTTCTTCCTCCACAAGGGCACAAGCTCCAGATAAGACAATATTTTGCGAAATGCTTGCCCTAAAGAGGAATGGAATGGAAGACCTTCAATCAATTTTGCTCTTCTCCAGATCTAAAAAAACTACTAAGCATAGAACCTTTACGTTTTGGTACAAATCTTCTCCTTGTACCATAAAAAGGTATGTTGCAAAATGCTCCTCGTAAGGGAGTGTTGAAGTTTGAATAATTCTTGAGCGTTGGCTTGATCTCAGGACCCACGAAGTTTGGCGGCGAGGTTTTGGCCCGGCGAGATTTTGGGCGGCGAGGTTTTGGCCCGGCGAGATTTTGTCCCGCGAAGTTTCGGGCGGCGAGGTTTTGTCCACGCGAGGTTTTGGGCGGCGAGGTTTTGTCCACGCGAGGTTTTGGCCACGCGAGGTTTTGGCCCGGCGAGATTTTGTCCCGCGAGGTTTTGGGCGGCGAGGTTTTGGCCACGCGAGGTTTTGGCCGGCGAGATTTTGGGCGGCGATGTTTCGGCCGCGAGATTTTGTCCGTATCCCTGAAGCTCATCTTTAAATTTCCCGAACACGCTTTATTAACCTGTTTAAACCCATATACATTATTATCTTTGTAATCAGATGTTCTAAATTCTCATATATACCTTCCATATTCCAATATATATATATATATATATATATATATATATATATATATATATATATATATATATATATCTTTAACCATGCTGTTTGTTTTAATGACAATATCTGACGAATCTTTTTCAATTTAGAACCTTGTGATACATAGAACTTTAGATTTTGATAATGTAATATATAATTATTTTTGTCGTAAAGTGGTGTTAATAATTTTGTAAGTCTTTTATTATTTATGTTATTTTCCTGAGCTAATGCTAAGTCTGAATATTTGCTGTGAAGTTCTTTTGGATATACTAATCAACTTCTAGTATATACCCAATACCAGAATCATCTGCTGTTTCTTAGTATTCCATTAATCCATTACTTCTCATTTACACTGCTAAGAACCTTTTTCCATTCGAATTCTCCATAAGGTATATGATGATTCATAGTCCAGTTATAGTCGTTATTGGCATCTATATACATTGTCTAAAAGCTTCTCTCTTTTTGAATTATAACTTTCTAGATACTTGTTATTTGCTACTGCAAATTTATTTGAACATTGAGAAATTCCTCCGCTTTAACCTTTTCTATAAAGAACAATTTATCATAATCAGTTATAATTATAATTTTTGTTTTGTTATTTTTATTATTTGTGTGTATCTCAATTTGTGTGTATCTTAATTTGTGTGTATCTTAATTTGCAGTAGGAATTATCAGCATCCTTTAATTGGCTTGTTAAGTGATCATGATGAGCAACCTTTTTTATACATGATTCTATATTACTTAAAGTTTTTTCTAAAACCGACTTATGTTTATCAATTAATTTTTTTAAAGTTTTTTTCTTTTCTCTTTTGTTTCTATAAATAATTCATTTTCTTCATCATCATCTTCTTGTTCTACATACAACTCTTCTTCCAAATGTTCTAATCCTTCTTGATTTCTCAGTTTCAAGTACCTAATTAATATATTTAAACTTTCTATTTTCTTTTGTAGTAAGCAAGGGATTTCTTCAAAGGTTGTATAATAAATACGATAATTTTCAGCTGATTCATATATACGGTTTTCCTCTTCTGTTAGAGCATTCATATACTTCTATGTGTTAAATTTTTGCAATTTTAACCGCTTTTTATTTTACATTCTCTATTATAACCATATTCTTTTCGTAGTGTCACTCTAGTAGCAGCATATAATACACAGTATTTATCATGTTCTTTCAATAGCTCTTCTGATTCAAAATGCCTAGCTAAACGTCCATGACATAAGTATATCTTATTTTAAATTTTAGTTATTTGACTTCCAACAAGTTTCCAAACATCTTCTTTTTAACAATAATAGCCATTCTTCTTGTCTTTAAATTACAATAAACAAATATTATTTTCTTTCTTATCGTTTGTAATTCTTAGTTGGAAAACTGAATGGTTCTCATCAAAACTAAGTACACTAATGGAGATATCTGTTCTATTTTCAAACTTTGTTATATCACCAATTTGTAAAGTGAAATCAATGTCATTAAAAGATCTCTAAATTTATCTTCATATCTGTTATATTTAGAAACTCTTTGTCCATCTTTCTTCACTGGATACAATGCAGATAAGATTGACCATAAGAAACATTTTTGATCTCCATTTTTAATGTTAACGCTCTCCTTTTCTTGATTAGATTTGGAAGTTCTGTATAAGAAGATCCTCTTATTGCAACAAACATATTAATTATTAATTCAAAAAAATATGGAATGTAACATCCAACCAGATCCTCGTCCTTGAATTTATTCCATTTCTATTTTGTGTTTATTTTTAGCTCTTGTGTAAAATTCATTTAGGTCGTAAATTCTGCTGCTATCTCGTTAGCTGATTTAAAGTTATAATCTTGTATTTCATTCTCTTTTTAAAATTTACAAATAAATGACATATTCATTTTAAGTGCAATAAAGAGTTTAAAACTGTCGTCGATTTTATTTTCCACAACTCTTCTACATGCATTTAAGAACTTAGTAGGGTCTTTATATCCTCCAACCTTTCGAATTTTAAATGTTTGCAATCTGGTCTTGAATTATGTTTCTTTTAATTTAAATTTTAGCTAAGGTATTTCTGATTTTTTCAAATATCTCTTCTTTAAATGGTAATATTTCTCATATGTGCTTTGATTTTAATTTTGGTAATTCTTGTGGAGCTCTATTTTTTTGAGAATACACTCTATGTAAATGTGAATGTTTGAGTTAATGTTATTCCGTTTTGTTCATCTTCATAGTTTTTAATACGATTAATAAGTTCTCATTTTCTTCATGGGGAATAACATCTTATGGCCTTCTATTTACATTTATTTTTTTAAACTCTACTAGAGTATATGTAACTAAAGATTTCATCTTCTTGTTTTGTCCTTGCATTATATCATCTGATTTCATTGTTAACAATAATGCAACAGCCAATATTCATATAACTGGTCAAAATCCTTACATTTATTAGCTGTTCTATTAGAAATTTGGCTTTTATGGGAATAGCCATTAATATAATAAATTATTTAATGTAAAACTAATTCACTTTTCCTTTTATTCAAAAATATAAATTTACTACACCATGTAAGTTCTATCGTATGTCCTCATCGCTATATACTCTGCCTATTGCATTATATTCCTCTGCGAGCATATTGTTAATATCCATTTCATCACGATCACTGGAACTAAACGAGATTCTTGTTCTTTAGATGATTTGGATATATCGGATATCGAGAAAAAGAAGAGGATGTGGACAAGAAGAAGAAACATCCTAAGTAGTTAATCAATTTTCCCCTTTCCTTACCTTTTAAGTTTTAGTATTTTTAAAACCTACTATAAAGTTAAAGGAAACATGCTAAATCTATTTAGAGTAAGAATTATTTCTTTTTATTAAATAAATGCCAATTCCCTAAGAAACAAAATTCTTAAGAGAATTACACATATTTTTTAAGCCTCGATATATTTTGTGGGTGTCCATAGAGATATTTTACAAAACTTTTATTTTTTTCTTTTGCGGATAAATGTAGAGAAAAAGGATGGATCTGCAACTCGAGAGAAGATTAACTATTCTAGAGAGGTTATTCGAATTGTTAGTGAGAAAGAAAGGATGCTCTAAAAGAGAGAATTTAATTATTCGTAAGAAAATTGTGCTGCTGATCAGTTTCCGTATATTCTAATTTGTGTTCGAGAAAAATATCCTTTTAATTTGTTTAATACAATCGACTATGTATACCCAGAAAACGAAATTATATACCCAAAGAGTTTGAATCCTTATAATTCTAAATTTTATTAGTTAATTAGGAGACAAGTAAATTTAAAGATGGATACAAGTGGTGTGTTTTGACATTTTTAGTAGAAGTAGATCTTATTAAGAACTTAGAAGAATTATATAGCAATAATTTATGTAGAGAATCCTCACTCCTCTGAGTTAAGCTTATACATATTTTAATTTTCTGTGTTGCTTTTAAAATGTTATTGTGTTTTTTTTATATCTGTTTTTATATAACATCCAAGCTATGTAATTAGACTTATTAGTTTCCCTTTATAAAATGCAATACCAAAGTCTATATCCTGTTGTGGGAAGAGTAATTTCTATAGCTTCGAATATTCTGAAAGATTTATAATGTGTAGTAACTGAGAATGCTCCTATTACGTTTCCTGGGTGTGGTTACGTGATTGTTTCTAGAAGGAAAGATAAAGTAATTCCAAGAAAAGCATTATACTGTCCTGTTTCTTTCTAAGAGTTGCGTATTTGTCGACTATCTTTGGAAGTGGGTGGAGCTGGGAAGATTATATAAGTACACGGATTTAAGTCAATTCATTCTATTTCCTATGGAAGACATAGAAGAAGACCAGAAGAAATAGTTTAGTTAAAGCACATCATCAAAGAGCTATTGTACTTTTTTTATTAGTGAGTAGTTTTGTAGGGAGTCCAACCTACAACAATAAGAAGCTTTTTCAGATCAGGAAATATAACACATTTGCATATCTTTCGCAGGTGTAATTTCTTCTTGGATGTATAGACACAATTCAGAACGCAAACTATCATCCTCCTATGCATCTCTTGGAAACTTTAAATCTGCCATTTTAGTAAAAGTGTCACCCCGATAAGTTTCTGTACCTTCACTTCTAAATTTTGAAATACTCTTTTCGGAGACCGGCACATACAAAATCTCCAAGTCTCCATTAGCAACGGCACAAAAATTAACAGAAGAAATTAAAACCTTTTCATGTTTATAACCATCTATAAACCTATATTTAGCCTTTCCGTTTATATATCGAATGGACATCTCTCCAGTTTCTTTTATTTTACTAATACACCAACAAAAGCATATGGACCAAAATCATTAACATAAAAATCATAAGTTTCATAACATTTAAACATATCTAATTATCTCCGCCTCTGTCTAAAATATGGTAGTATTTCTATTTGTCGTTGTCGTGCTAACCTCGAGGCTGCTTCTAATCTTTCGTATTATTCTCTTACTTGTTCATATGTGTCCAGGGACTTCTTTCGTCTCCATTCCATAGCTATATTCTGTAACTGCGTTTCTCTTAGAAGTTTACACTTTAAAATCTGAGATGTAAACGGTCTAATTTCTGTTAATTCGTACGGTTTGAGAGAATGTGTCATATTTACTCTTTCCTGATACTTAAACTTAGTTTCTCGTTATCTATAATAACCATTTCAGACATAGAAACGGTAGCGGGAATTGAGGAAAACAAAGTAATGGATTTAGATGCGAATGTCTTTCCTGTTTTTTCTATATAACACGAATGTCTAATAATTACTTCGTCGGGGAGATTATTTTCCGAGTTTTTAATATAAATTAAGTTAACCGATAATAAACTAAAAATAAAAGTGTATAAACAGTAATTATCTTGTTCCTGTAAATACTATTGTATGTCCAAAAATTTAACAGAAACACCAGTCAACTTCATTGCATTTAAATTTCCCCAATAAACATACTACAAAATCTTATATCCCCAATAAACATACTGGCTCACTAACTACAGAACACCTGTTTTCTAAAGTACTAACTGACTTCTACCATATTCTAGAGATAGGTCCTTTATAAAATGTAGCGTTCTTAAGATATTTTCAGTGTTTATTTAAAGTACTTAACAAGCAGGATACGAACAGCCATAGCTCTGGCTCGAAAAATTTAGTATAAATAATTTGTATAAAGTGTCTTCCAATCTAGTAATACCACAAAACTTGAGCTAGTTTAGATTGGAAACAGGAATATAAACGTTTGTTTTTCAAGATAACAATCTATAAGGTGATTTCCAATAGTCTTAGCTAGATCCAGACTTGTTAATGGCAGACAAACTTACAATAAATTTTTGCAGAACAGTTCTTAGAAGTCCAGCTCAGGCAGTCTACTCCAATAGTATGGTCATTCGTAACTATAATTTTTAAGTTATTCTTAATTTTCTATACATTCTCTGTTTCATTTATATCTATAAGATAATCTTATATTTCCCCCCGATAAAATGTTAAAATTCTCTCTAATATTAAGAAATAAATTATTGTTTGTTAAATATACCGGCAAACTCTTGGGCAATGTCGAGATCAAGAAGAAAATAATGTTTTTTTCTATGCGATTCTAAAATTTCCGGTTACTCTCGTAACAACTCCTCCAGTTCTACATCTTTAATTTCTACATTATAAGAAATAAAAACTTGCTTAGAATACTTCTTGTTAGTTTTGAAACAATCTTCTCTAATTACTTGTCTATTTCTATTACAATGGGAATTCATAGAACATAAAAACCTAGCGTTTGTGCTTTAGCACCATGGAAAGGAAGAAAAATTGGAAGAAATTGGACCTTAAATATTTATTAAAACTACCACATTCATCTATCTTAACTAATACATTTGTAATTTTGTCTTTGTTCTCGTAACCACTAATATCCGTAGCTTTGCAAATAATTATATTATCCCAGGAAGGTTTCGTAATTATACATAAAATCTCTAACGATTCCTTTCTGCCTGTATAAATTATGTTTCCGATATATGTAATCAAATGATTGTCGTGTAAATTCCCTAGTACAAAACACAAACCAAATTGTTCGTCAGTACTCTTAACTCTACCTGGTAAAACTCGAATACTACAAGTAGCTGTATTTAGAGTAGCAGAATACTGACGAACTCCATTTGGGCGCCATCTTCGTATATAAAAAATAAATAAACTGTATGTGAGACAAATGGAAACTAAAAAATATATGTAAAATCTGTCGTAAATATATAGGGAAGCTCTGTGTAATAATAAACACTTTAGGAGAAACAGAGGCATTCGTAAATTGTAAGTGTTAGCACAATTTTAAAGCAGAGAATTTTTTTAGAGAAATACTATTGTAAGTTATAAACAAGTTCTTTCCTTGGAGACTTTAAAGCAGAAAATTATAAGATAAAATATATGTAAATGAGATCAAGATAATTTGTAAGCAAGTATAATTACTGGAGAAACTCCTAGATAGTAAGATAATATAGAAAGTTATATGCAAATTATAATCAGATTCTGTTAATTAGAAGACACCATAAGAGAAGACTGTATGTTAAAACTATAAGGAAAATAAGCTAGATTTGCTCTTTGTATGTTAAAATCTCGAAAGGCGTTATGCTTTTAGTCTTATCTGTAATATTAATTCGGAAAATATATATATAAAACATTAAAACAAGCAAAATAGTTCGTCAGTTTTTATTTTAAAAAGTCTAAAAGTGTTCTGCCTGTAGTTCCATCTGTTCTGTTAGGTGGGTAAAAAAATCCTGTGCGTAAAAACTTTAAAAGGTATGGCCTGTTATACGCTAAAACATATGAAGATTCTGTACTTGTAATCTTATCTGTTCTGTTTGTTGTGGGAAAAACTTTTAGAAAGCCTACATGTAAAATACCGTAGAAGAAACAAGATAGACTAAAACTCCTAAAGATGTTGTGCTTGTAGATTCGGTCCGTTCTGTTTAAAATAAAGACTTGTGTAAGTTATAGGATTTTGTATGTGTTTATGTTTATTTTTAAAAGACTTGTGTATGTAAAGTCTGAAAATATTTGCCGGAACTGAGTAGCCGAATAGCGACGCGACTTGGATATCGTATCTATATGATTCCTGTAGCAAGTCACGTAACTACGTCTGCTAACAAGTATATTGAGAAGGAGAGAGATGTATGCTGCTACCTTCTTGTATCATACTCGATTCCGAGGAAACGCATATTATAAATCTAAACATTTATTTATGCTCTTGCTTCTCTCGTCAATCAAACTGAATTTGTATCGTTATCTGTGTGCGTTATCTCTTGGCGTTGTTATATGAGCTTTAAACTTTCACAACGCCGGCAAATATTGAGAGATTTAAATAAAAAAAAAACATTTAAAACGGAAAGTTTACAATCTTTATCATTTTAAATACTACAAAGCCCTAATAAGTTAAATTCTTTCTCTAAAATACTTTTCATTAGCGTATTTAATGATAGATGTTGAGCAATGACATTAACGCCGCAAACGATCTGCAAAAATGCTTTCTAGGAGCAAATCTGGTTAAAATATAGGCCGAAATCGCGCTCAAACATTTTTCTTACTTCTACTTACATATTTTCGCGTCTTACATCAAGCACACTGTGTATCTTTCCGCAACTCGATTAACCCATTTCGACCCTTTACTTGTAAGATTAAGCAGTATGTTGTGAATGTCTGTATATTTGTCTTGTATGATTTGGCTAAGATACATATAACGCTTCAATGGCAATATTTTGTTCCCAGCTAATTATAATTATTGAGCATTCTGCCTCGTCACCGGTCCTGGAACTAGCGAGGTTACTATGCTAATTTTTAATTTGCTCTTGGGAATGATTTTTTTACGGTTCTCGATCTTTAACTTCCAACATTTTCTTGTATTTTTTCAAATCATTGATCTGTTGTCTTAATTTTCTTCCTACCTTTTGCTTTCCTTCAATCCTTTCTCCTATGGAAGGATGAAAAAGGCAACTTATTTGCAATATGTGTCCAATCTAATTGGCATTCCTAGGAGGAATGTTGACTAAAATCATTTTCTCTCCTGTACATTTTTAAATTCCTGTTTGTTTGTATTTCTCAGTATATTTTATTTGCTACATCTTCCTCCAACACCATATTTCGAATTCTCTTCTCCAAATTGTAAAACATATTTTAATGCTACTGAATAAATGTAAATGACCACGGGAAACAGTTAAATTTCCAACTTATGTAGTTCTAAACTATTAATAACAAAATATGAACCGTGGCTTTCCTTCAAAACAATTACTAGCTACTTTAAAAATTTAAGATTTTGTCTTTGCATAGACGTAGCTAATTGATTTGATGTTTTCCCTATCATAGTGCACAAGCAAGTGAGGCTCAAAATCAGCTTAATTTCTCATTCACTTATTTTCAGTTTATTTGCATGTCTTCGGTAGTTCTTTCAGTTATGAATATTGTAGCAGGGTTCTTGATTGTTGATAAAAATCTTGTACAGAAAGAAGGAGAAAACAGCATCGTTTGTCTTGGGTAAACTTAAGACATTCTTTCTTTTCTAATTAACCTGATGTTTTCATTAATTCTATTTCTTATAAATTTTCTACTTCGCCTGTTAATCTGGATCTATCTTCGTTTGTCAACTGACGGCGTCCATGATAGTTTGCTGCTCTTTAAATTCTCCTTGGCCACATATCTCACGCTGGTCCTGTGCTGAGGGCATGGCTACGGAATTGATAGAGAATTAGCGTTACTTCTCCATGGAAGCGTTTGCAATTGGTATTGACAAGCCAATGTACAAAATATGGTTGCCATTTTATTAAATATATGTTGAAAACTTAAGTGTCCTGATATAGTGGTTTTCTAAACTGTGATTTAAGAAAAAAGATTAAGGGGAAATACTTGTAGTGACTCAAACCGTAGGAACGGGATCAACAACGTTTTCCTTTTGTTATAAAAGAACTTATAATACAGCTTGAGAGGTGAAAAATATAAGAAAACTGAGAAATTGAACACTGCTGATGAAAAGATTCACAAAAAACAATCACAATTACCTAATATATTTCGTTGTACAATTTATAAGTATATAAATATTTAGATCATCGCGACGGTAGCATCACAACCAACGCTAATCCGTAAGCTTTATTTTCGGCATAGACTCATAGATTTTCAGTTGCAAACAATTTTGGTACTGTCCGCAGCAAAAACCCTGCAACAAGAACATGTAAGTTTATTGTGAAACTACGCCTAACAGCGCAAGGAATGAACATAACTTCTAAATGGCACGAATCACACCAAAAGAAACCTCGGCGTCTTCCCATGCACACTTAATTTCACGCAAAAGACTTCGTCTTTTCACAATAAACTTACTCATGTTTCAGGTTTTTTGCTGCGGACTGTACAAGCGGAAACATTAGAAAGTATAGACTGGATATATATAAAAAAGTAATAGCAGAATAGTTTTTCCTCTAGAATAAAACTTTTACTGTGTGCCTTATAGTTGGACAACATGGTAGCAAATACATTCCCGAAAACATAAAATACTGGGATATTCCTCCATTTGTCGAAAAAAGTATTAGTGCTAATATCATTACCTAGAGAAACCACCACGATATAAATATGCAGAAATTCCATTTACGTTAAATTCTAACAGATAGAAATTAATGCAAAGAAAAAGAGGACAAAATGCGTATCATGCTAAGAACGAAAAATATGGAAAATGAAAACAAATGAGACGAAAAGGAAAGAGGGAAACAAAAGAGCGAAAGAAGTGGGAAAAAACGAAATGTTAAGGCTTAGGGATAAACAGGCTGCTCTTTCTCCTCTCCCTCCTGTCCCTGTCTGGGTTTCCTACGTTTATGGGATAAATCTCTTTCAGTATCAATAGCTAACATTATTTACAATTCTTAGTTCCCTGAAAAAGTAACTGTAAATCTTGGCTGAGAATCGAAAACAGAACCTATAGAACGACAATCACATACGTTATCCACTTAGCTACACAGGCTAAATTAATCATGTTCTTAAATTATGCCATTATAACCGCTGTTATCAAACGTGTTGTTAACTCGGCCATTGCCAGCGAGTTATCCCAGTTCCATTTAACGTTTGAATTGTGCGTTCCTCGAATAACAGAAAGGCCAGTTTCCTGAAGAAACCAAGACAGATAGAAACATGAAAACATATGCAACCTTCGAGGAACATTAAAGACAACGTTATGCTGATATGGAGAGCCCCCATGAGGGGCGCACAAAAGGGTTACGGGGGTAACTACAAAATTTTAAATTGCAACCCCCACCGACTTGTATCTCTTTTGAAAGGTAATCACGTGTAGAGACCAAGTTTGGAAACTACATGGCGCTAGTGTGTCCCTATCCAACATGGCGGCCATCCTTAAAGTAGGGTCGAACCATGGAATTTAGAAATATGAAATCTTTCGTATCCTTGAAGGGATATAAAGTACAACATTATACTGATAAGGAGAATTCCTCAAGGGGGGACGTAAGGGAGATACGGGGGGTTACTATAAATTTTTAAATAGCAACTCCCACCGTTTGGTACCTCGTTTGAAAGCAAATGATGTGTAGAGAAAAGTCGTGTAAACTGCTTGTTGCTATCGTGTCTCTATCCATCATGGCTGCCATCCACAAGTACTTTCGAAGTACACGTAGTTACCTCTCGAAACCCTCTTAGGCCTGCGCATGGGGGACTAGCCTTCTCAGCATAATGTTGTTTTTTATGTCCCTTCAAAGTTACATAAAGGTTTCATGCTTCTATAAACCCTGGTTTCTTCAGGAGACGGGCCTTACTAGTTAGTGTTATGCGTGAAACGTACTTCGACCGTACTTACGGATGGCCGCCAAGTTGGACAGTGACATGTAGGCGACATGCAATTTCCAAACCTGGTCTCTAGACGTGATTGCCTTTCAAACGAGGTACAAAACGGTAGGCGTTGCTATTTAAAATTTTGTAGTTACCCTCAGTAGGTGACCCTCCTGAGAGATTCTCCTTATCAAAATAATGTTGTCTTTTATGTCAATTGAAGGTTATAAGAAGTTATGTTTCTATCTGCCTTGGGTTTTTCAGGAAACGGGCCTTAGTGTTATGTATGGAACGTACTTCGACCGTATTTACGGTTGGATAGAAAAATGCTAGAGACATCTAGTTTACAAAACTGGTCTCTACATGTGACTACCTTTCAAACGAGATACCAAGTGATGAGAGTTGATATTTAAAATTTTGTAGTTACCTCCTGCTAAACCCTTCAGCGCACCTCGGAGGGTTCTCCATATCAGCACGATATTGTCTTATATGTTCCTTGAAGCTTACAAAAGTTTCCATGTTTCTATCTGTCTTGGTTTCTATAGGAGACGGGCCATAGTGTTATTCGTGAAAAGCACTATATATATATATATATATATATATATATATATATATATATATATATATATATATATATATATATATATATATATGGCATCTACCCCTTTATGACGACCTATATGATCGTTGTATCATTTTCCATGCTTTTCCTACTCTTCATACTTAAGACTGCACCCACCGATTGTCTACAGTAAACTTATGCAGTCGTCAATTCAAATTCTGTTCCTCATGCTCCAAGTTATTGAAAGAAAACATATCTTGAAAAAATGAACTGGTAGTCACGAAATACACGAAATATGAAAAACTTATAAATTTTTAGTTCGCGTAGATTCCGCGTGTGGAGTTTCGATCGGAAAATATATATGTATATCGCAGACATCAAATCGTAGTGCCATTGCTGCAACCGACAGGACTGTTGGTATTCTTGCACGGCTGCTTGAAAGGGTTTTAATTGTTTCATAGGAGGAAACAGTGAGAGTCAACTAAAAGCCTGCCCGGGCACACGCGATCCAGCGTCGGACTGATCCGCCGACCTACCGGCCCGCGGGCCGGTGCGCCCTTCTCAATGACTGGTTTACGCCCCCTACCGGCAACGACTTTTGGGTCAAAAATACTGAAGTGACATTTGATCGTTTTTCTGAGCATGAAATCCACAGAGATAAAGTAACCTTTTCTATAGGTAGAGGCACGAGTTTTTCGGAATGGGCGATAAAATGAAATGCCACAAAATTAAGTAATTTACAGTTTCTTGACGTTTTATGATATTCTATGCGTATTTTCATTGTAACAATGCCAGGGAATATCTTTTCCACAAGAGGTTCAAAATGCCAAGCTTGATTTGTAAAATGTGAAAAAGCGCGAAATAGGAAAAACGAAACGGGAAATTTTCAAATACTTAGTGCGAAAACCTCGTGCCCCTATCCATGAGTACGTACCCTGTGATTGCATCATTTTCAAGTATTTATTGTATTACGGTGTCCGGGTTCAAGCAGCATAGTGCTGCATGGTGCACACCGTCCTCAACCGGCCTCCGCGGAGAACTCCCTATTCCTCGCCCTCAAATAATACAGCTTTACACCATTTTATTTGTGAGTTCGGAAAGTTTATTCCCGCGACGATTGTTCGAGGAAGACGCGACACACCACACCGTTACGGTCCAGATTCGGACGGATCACCTGGGTGAAGACCTAAGGCGTATTACGAAAATAGACGAGAGCATCACCTACTTTCATGAATCGAACCCAAGTTATCCAACAATCACGTTCTCGTTACGTCATGCAATCTATGAAAGAAAAACTGACAAAATTACATCTTATTGTACCATTTATTGGAAATAAACAAACGTACCTGAGATAAACAAACTTTTCTTTACATTTGTCGCCCCATTTGTGTAACGAATTCGTAAGTATACTTTTTATCACTCACTTCAATACTTTCTGTCCGCCATGGCTTATAGATTGGTGTGATCACATTTTTAGTTGAGACATTATATATCCGTCGAATCCACTCACAAAAATCGTCCTTTCTTCCGATATTGAGAATTTAACAAACAGTCATTCCAAGTGAACGCAGTGACAGCATTATGTTCTTGTTTCTGATAAAGAATTGACCTATTTCGACCAAATTTTATGTTAGTCGCTGACTATATGTCTATTGCCTTCGGGTACCACCCGCCAAGTCCTTTGTTTCCCACATAATCTCGATTACGCCCCCCTTGTTATAAAGTACTACTTCGGGCTGATTTACTTTAATGATGACTTACACAACACCTGTGAAAAACACTAGTATCTGCATTATTATTCTCACATTTTTGGAATTTCGAATACAGTTCTAGTTTTTCTAAAACATAACGTAATTTAAATCATTAAAAAGAATTTTGGCGTCGAGATAATACTATGATCAGCAAAACTTGCTGATTCACGCTTCACACACACACACTTACACTAACTTCGGTTTACAAGTCAGCAGTTCTCTCTGTTTTCTTCTTCCTCTTCCTCTACTCCCTTACTTTCGGTACCACCAGGTGGTAGCACAATCAACGAGAAACATATACCACACAAAGTGTACGAATTCAGATAAACGTCACATAATGCTCTAACGCAGAATTTGCGTTTATACGAAAAATATTTTAAGCAGATTTTTGGTACAGTTACATTGGCGGTCGAAAGGAATGTACGTGCACCATTGAATAATGGTAAACGTTCAAGAACCCTGACTGTAGTTTCACTTCAACAATCATCGCTGTTTCAAAGTGAAGACGAGCACTAATTCACAAGGAAGTTTATAAAAACTTTCGTCGAGTTACACCTCATCAGATGAAAAAGTTTCATTAAATTTCATTTAACATAGAAAAACGACAAACGCGTGGGGCATTTACACACTTACATAAAAGTTTTATGGGGCTGTTATATGTAAAGTTTGTAAAGTTTTTTTTTTTACATTCGGCACCGTCACTAAGTTAAACATTTATATATGCATGACTCACAATTGATATGCAAATAATTCTTATGATATACTTTTAATATACGAATTACAATATTGCTATATGCGCTCTTATTGTTAAAATAACACAAACATTATACGAAATCATGGCATTATTTAGAGGTAAAATATTCACATTACTTACTTTACGGTATTATACGAAAAACTACAAAACATAAACAATTAATTATTATGAACAACTCAACTTTCCAACAAATAGATAAAACAAATATTATTTGAATAATATATTTCAACATTCCACAAAAGGAAATGAACAAGCTTATTCTACACACATTATACTTAAATTGCATAAATGACGAAGCATACTTGCACTTCTCATGCTATTCTGACAAAGAAATTATGAAAACAAAATTGTTGTTCAAAAATACAAGATTACACATCACTTAAACATAATAATTACATGAAATAAATTTATTACCACTCTTTTGTACTGTTACAATAAGAGTGAGGCCGGATAGAAGTAAGTCTGCCACACTTTTACGCTAATAAGCGCCTATCCACTTAAATTTTTAAGTCTCCCTTCCCCATTTTACATTTATATTATCATTCCACCCCTTTGGAATGGCAACAAGACCTTCTAGTGAGGTAGGAGTATGAAACAACATAGAAAAATGAACCCAAAGATTAAAAATAAATGAGGGGGGGAGTTGCCATTCATAATTCAATACTCGTGTCACAGTGTTACTCTGACACCTAAAAACTTACTCTCACTCTGACAAAATCAGAGCTCATTATCGTTTACATTAGTAGTAATACATAAATACTAGACAATTCACCTCATACAATTGGTGGTTTAAAATCTTACAGTTAGTCTTGATAACTTATCGCAAAGCATCAACAAGACAATACAATAATTCATGTAAACGAGGTTTTTTTTTTTTACATGTCACGTCTGTTCAGCTTAGGATTCAGCAAATGATTTAAAGCTAACATAAGAGTACGATAGCGACAATCTAGCTTGTCGTTTAAATATTGCAAATATGTATCACATTTCAATAGTTCTTTCAACAACAACTGAACATTAAACTTATTACTTTCGCTTTCGTTGAGAACAGACAAACTAACTTTCGTTATATTCAAAGAATTTACATTTACTAAAGTTTCTGGTTCACAAGAATCAGTTTTTTCACTATTTTCTCTTACAGAATCAAATTCTCTTTCATGTATATGTTTCTTAGCTAATTCTAACCAGATGTTCCTTGTTTTCTGAGTGGGTCTCCACACTCTCATACGATCAACAGAATGTACGCCACAAGATTCTCCAGTTAAAGGATCTACAAGTTCAAAAACTTTGTCTGAAATTTTATTTTTACAAAATAGTGGACCTTTGTAAAGCATGAAAAACTTGCGTATCTTTTTGTCTACTGCTGAACTCAAATGTGATTGCAACAAAAATACCAAATCATTTTCTTTTATTTTATATTTTCTTTCTTGGGATGCATTATATTTCTCGTTTCTTTTTCTAACTTTTTCGCTTCTGCGGTAATCAGCCATTATGAGTTTTTTTTCCAAATTTACAGGTTCACTTTCATCATAGCTTTCGTTTGTTACAATGCCAAAATGCTTCAACACAGAATAATTTGCTTTTACATTCAAATGAAGACTAGCAGGGCTGACACCTAAACTACTACACACAGAATAATTTAACAAAATGACAATTTGATGTATGTATCTCTAAACGACGATGATTACAAAAATAATTTTAAAATTTTCTACAATTCCAAAATCATTGCAAATATTATATATTACAAATAAACGATCCGGCAGAAGGTAACAATGTATTTAACCTACGCCTATTTTTGGTTTCTCTAACTCAGAAGTAATTTTGTACGGCTTCATTTGCCAAAACATCATGTACGTAAAATCGCAAATGATTAAGTGGTTTCTAATTACAGCTTTACTTTTAGAACACACCACATTTATACATGCACTTTGTTTTTCAACACTGGAGATGGCAACATTGCATAAAATATTGCTTTTTCTTTTGCATTTTAACACACTAAACTGCTTGATTTTTACTTTATTAGCATGAAATTTCGCATCTTTTAATTTTTCATTCATTATGGCAACACTGCGTCGATACTTGGATCGCATACCAAGTAGTGAAGTAAAACACTGATTCATGCTAGAAGATTGATTCACTAACTTTTGAACTATACCACAATCTCCACAATTTCTTCCATTCTTACGAAAACTTTTAACACGCTTTACTAGCATTTTTCGAGATTTCAATCGATCACTGATTTGACTTTTTATTTTAGATCGGTTTTTTGACGCACCTGCATGTTTGGGTTTTTTCACTGCAATGACGCAATTAGCATACGGTTTTTCATTGACAAGCGTTTTTAACCTACATTTCGTTTTGCATCTATATTTACATTTGGTTCTCACCAGCGCGTGTGATTTACTTAATAGCCTGACGGACGTTTTTTGAAAAACTTTACGTTTCTTACCATTTACAAAAGATCTGCGGTCTGCACCTAATACAACAGCTGATTCAATACTTAATGATCTACTATGATCGCTACATTTCAAATTACTGTCATTCGTGCAAGAACTTTCGGAAGACTATTCAGAGACATAAGCAGAATCATTTTTGCGTGTACCATGCTCTATCATTACACTACGATGGTATTCAAATCTACTTTTAAGATTGGAACGCAGGACCTTGTTTGAAAATTTATGAAAGTTATGCAACAAGCGGAATAATTTTTTCACTTTCTTACGGATTTTATGCATCTTTCGTTTGTTTTTCTTACTCTTTTTACTGTAAGCTAATAAATGAATGCGCTTTCTGACAAGTTTACTGCACAAATGCTTTACGCTACTGAAAATTTCACAACAAACTTGGCTTTTTTCTTTCCATGAGACACAGTTATTACTACAATTGGGAAGCTTACTGAACACAGAACCATTATCTTTGATTTTTGAATGTACAGACATCGTGCAAATGAGTACAAAGAAAGTTATTTGTTTAACTTGCTTAACTTGTACTTGACTGACTACTAACTCACAACAGTGCAGATTACTTTCAACATTTCCTAGTTTGACCATCGTTACATTAACAAAGTAAAAGCAACTAGTGCGGACGGGGATACATTCTAATTTACTAAGCGGTACACTACCCAACACACTTTCAAGTGTTTGCGATAACAAGCTACCAACGCGCATTGAGGTCTCTTTGCCTCGTATTTCATTACAATAAACGACGACATTAGTACTGTCTTTCGCTAAACGGTATGCACACAGCTCATGAATGTTATTCAACCCTTCAAACAATACACACTTTTCTCTTACCTGTCGCTTTTCAACTATTTTCAGACTAGGTGTGTCTGCTACAGCAATCTGACAACAAAAACTATCGTCAATAGCTAGACTAGGAGTGTTCGCATATTCTTTACCTATGCAAATACTAGTAACTTCAACACTATTTACTTGATTACTTTCTTTCTCTTGTGACTCAAACTTATCATTTAACTGTATGGAAAATCGTTTAACACTATCTGAGCCTGCACGATTGATTTTGTCTACACTTCTTTCCAAGCTCTTTTTCAAATTAACAGAGGATTCCTGCAAGGTTGATACCCCAATTGTAATACCGTCAAAACATTTTTCTAACTGTTGTTTGGTTTTATTATGACATTTTTCTATCTGAGCTTGTGTCTCAGTTTTTAACTCGTTAATAACGTCATTGAGTTGTTGCTTAGTGTCATTTACGCTACCATTAAGTGATTGCATTTGTTCTTTAGTATCGTTGACAACATCATTAAGTGATTGCTTAATGTCATTAATAGCTTCAAGCAAAGTTTGCAAACTCAAATTTTCACTTTCTGCCATGATTACAAGTTACAAATATACAAACACAACAAACACCAATAATATCTTCAAGTTAGCGCATATAGCATATCATGAGAAATGAAACCAGTCGAATATTACACCTAGATCTTCTCCCAGATGTTACATCCGTTACGAATCAATTAATAAAAACGTGAATTATTATTAATTGATCCGTCCCTGGAGGGAAACGCCATTCTATTACGGTATCCGGGCTCGATCCGTGTACCTTCCTGATTGAGACTTCTGTCCCTGTGAAGGGCTTAGCCATTCTATTACGGTGTCCGGGTTCAAGCAGCATAGTGCTGCATGGTGCACACCGTCCTCAACCGGCCTCCGCGGAGAACTCACTATTCCTCGCCCTCAAATAATACAGCTTTACACCATTTTATTTGTGAGTTCGGAAAGTTTATTCCCGCGACGATTGTTCGAGGAAGACGCGACACACCTCACCGTTACGGTCCAGATTCGGACGGATCACCTGGGTGAAGACCTAAGGCGTATTACGAAAATAGACGAGAGCATCACCTACTTTCATGAATCGAACCCAAGTTATCCAACAATCACGTTCTCGTTACGTCATGCAATCTATGAAAGAAAAACTGACAAAATTACATCTTATTGTACCATTTATTGGAAATAAACAAACGTACCTGAGATAAACAAACTTTTCTTTACATTTGTCGCCCCATTTGTGTAACGAATTCGTAAGTATACTTTTTATCACTCACTTCAATATTTTCTGTCCGCCATGGCTTATAGATTGGTGTGATCACATTTTTAGTTGAGACACTATATATCCGTCGAATCCACTCACAAAAATCGTCCTTTCTTCCGATATTGAGAATTTAACAGACAGTCATTCCAAGTGAACGCAGTGACAACATTATGTTCTTGTTTCTGATAAAGAATTGACCTATTTCGACCAAATTTTATGTTAGTCGCTGACTATATGTCTATTGCCTTCGGGTACCACCCGCCAAGTCCTTTGTTTCCCACATAATCTCGATTACGCCCCCCTTGTTATAAAGTACTACTTGGGGCTGATTTACTTTAATGATGACTTACACAACACCTGTGAAAAACACTAGTATCTGCATTATTATTCTCACAGATCATTTTTGGAATTTCGAAGACAGTTCTAGTTTTTCTAAAACATAACGTAATTTAAATCATTAAAAAGAATTTTGGCGTCGAGATAATACTATGATCAGCAAAACTTGCTGATTCACGCTTCACACACACACACTTACACTAACTTCGGTTTACAAGTCAGCAGTTCTCTCTGTTTTCTTCTTCCTCTTCCTCTACTCCCTTACTTTCGGTACCACCAGGTGGTAGCACAATCAACGAGAAACATATACCACACAAAGTGTACGAATTCAGATAAACGTCACATAATGCTCTAACGCAGAATTTGCGTTTATACGAAAAATATTTTAAGCAGATTTTTGGTACAGTTACATTGGCGGTCGAAAGGAATGTACGTGCACCATTGAATAATGGTAAACGTTCAAGAACCCTGACTGTAGTTTCACTTCAACAATCATCGCTGTTTCAAAGTGAAGACGAGCACTAATTCACAAGGAAGTTTATAAAAACTTTCGTCGAGTTACACCTCATCAGATGAAAAAGTTTCATTAAATTTCATTTAACATAGAAAAACGACAAACGCGTGGGGCATTTACACACTTACATAAAAGTTTTATGGGGCTGTTATATGTAAAGTTTGTAAAGTTTTTTTTTTTTTTTTTACATTCGGCACCGTCACTAAGTTAAACATTTATATATGCATGACTCACAATTGATATGCAAATAATTCTTATGATATACTTTTAATATACGAATTACAATATTGCTATATGCGCTCTTATTGTTAAAATAACACAAACATTATACGAAATCATGGCATTATTTAGAGGTAAAATATTCACATTACTTACTTTACGGTATTATACGAAAAACTACAAAACATAAACAATTAATTATTATGAACAACTCAACTTTCCAACAAATAGATAAAACAAATATTATTTGAATAATATATTTCAACATTCCACAAAAGGAAATGAACAAGCTTATTCTACACACATTATACTTAAATTGCATAAATGACGAAGCATACTTGCACTTCTCATGCTATTCTGACAAAGAAATTATGAAAACAAAATTGTTGTTCAAAAATACAAGATTACACATCACTTAAACATAATAATTACATGAAATAAATTTATTACCACTCTTTTGTACTGTTACAATAAGAGTGAGGCCGGATAGAAGTAAGTCTGCCACACTTTTACGCTAATAAGCGCCTATCCACTTAAATTTTTAAGTCTCCCTTCCCCATTTTACATTTATATTATCATTCCACCCCTTTGGAATGGCAACAAGACCTTCTAGTGAGGTAGGAGTATGAAACAACATAGAAAAATGAACCCAAAGATTAAAAATAAATGAGGGGGGGAGTTGCCATTCATAATTCAATACTCGTGTCACAGTGTTACTCTGACACCTAAAAACTTACTCTCACTCTGACAAAATCAGAGCTCATTATCGTTTACATTAGTAGTAATACATAAATACTAGACAATTCACCTCATACAATTGGTGGTTTAAAATCTTACAGTTAGTCTTGATAACTTATCGCAAAGCATCAACAAGACAATACAATAATTCATGTAAACGAGGTTTTTTTTTTTACATGTCACGTCTGTTCAGCTTAGGATTCAGCAAATGATTTAAAGCTAACATAAGAGTACGATAGCGACAATCTAGCTTGTCGTTTAAATATTGCAAATATGTATCACATTTCAATAGTTCTTTCAACAACAACTGAACATTAAACTTATTACTTTCGCTTTCGTTGAGAACAGACAAACTAACTTTCGTTATATTCAAAGAATTTACATTTACTAAAGTTTCTGGTTCACAAGAATCAGTTTTTTCACTATTTTCTCTTACAGAATCAAATTCTCTTTCATGTATATGTTTCTTAGCTAATTCTAACCAGATGTTCCTTGTTTTCTGAGTGGGTCTCCACACTCTCATACGATCAACAGAATGTACGCCACAAGATTCTCCAGTTAAAGGATCTACAAGTTCAAAAACTTTGTCTGAAATTTTATTTTTACAAAATAGTGGACCTTTGTAAAGCATGAAAAACTTGCGTATCTTTTTGTCTACTGCTGAACTCAAATGTGATTGCAACAAAAATACCAAATCATTTTCTTTTATTTTATATTTTCTTTCTTGGGATGCATTATATTTCTCGTTTCTTTTTCTAACTTTTTCGCTTCTGCGGTAATCAGCCATTATGAGTTTTTTTTCCAAATTTACAGGTTCACTTTCATCATAGCTTTCGTTTGTTACAATGCCAAAATGCTTCAACACAGAATAATTTGCTTTTACATTCAAATGAAGACTAGCAGGGCTGACACCTAAACTACTACACACAGAATAATTTAACAAAATGACAATTTGATGTATGTATCTCTAAACGACGATGATTACAAAAATAATTTTAAAATTTTCTACAATTCCAAAATCATTGCAAATATTATATATTACAAATAAACGATCCGGCAGAAGGTAACAATGTATTTAACCTACGCCTATTTTTGGTTTCTCTAACTCAGAAGTAATTTTGTACGGCTTCATTTGCCAAAACATCATGTACGTAAAATCGCAAATGATTAAGTGGTTTCTAATTACAGCTTTACTTTTAGAACACACCACATTTATACATGCACTTTGTTTTTCAACACTGGAGATGGCAACATTGCATAAAATATTGCTTTTTCTTTTGCATTTTAACACACTAAACTGCTTGATTTTTACTTTATTAGCATGAAATTTCGCATCTTTTAATTTTTCATTCATTATGGCAACACTGCGTCGATACTTGGATCGCATACCAAGTAGTGAAGTAAAACACTGATTCATGCTAGAAGATTGATTCACTAACTTTTGAACTATACCACAATCTCCACAATTTCTTCCATTCTTACGAAAACTTTTAACACGCTTTACTAGCATTTTTCGAGATTTCAATCGATCACTGATTTGACTTTTTATTTTAGATCGGTTTTTTGACGCACCTGCATGTTTGGGTTTTTTCACTGCAATGACGCAATTAGCATACGGTTTTTCATTGACAAGCGTTTTTAACCTACATTTCGTTTTGCATCTATATTTACATTTGGTTCTCACCAGCGCGTGTGATTTACTTAATAGCCTGACGGACGTTTTTTGAAAAACTTTACGTTTCTTACCATTTACAAAAGATCTGCGGTCTGCACCTAATACAACAGCTGATTCAATACTTAATGATCTACTATGATCGCTACATTTCAAATTACTGTCATTCGTGCAAGAACTTTCGGAAGACTATTCAGAGACATAAGCAGAATCATTTTTGCGTGTACCATGCTCTTTCATTACACTACGATGGTATTCAAATCTACTTTTAAGATTGGAACGCAGGACCTTGTTTGAAAATTTATGAAAGTTATGCAACAAGCGGAATAATTTTTTCACTTTCTTACGGATTTTATGCATCTTTCGTTTGTTTTTCTTACTCTTTTTACTGTAAGCTAATAAATGAATGCGCTTTCTGACAAGTTTACTGCACAAATGCTTTACGCTACTGAAAATTTCACAACAAACTTGGCTTTTTTCTTTCCATGAGACACAGTTATTACTACAATTGGGAAGCTTACTGAACACAGAACCATTATCTTTGATTTTTGAATGTACAGACATCGTGCAAATGAGTACAAAGAAAGTTATTTGTTTAACTTGCTTAACTTGTACTTGACTGACTACTAACTCACAACAGTGCAGATTACTTTCAACATTTCCTAGTTTGACCATCGTTACATTAACAAAGTAAAAGCAACTAGTGCGGACGGGGATACATTCTAATTTACTAAGCGGTACACTACCCAACACACTTTCAAGTGTTTGCGATAACAAGCTACCAACGCGCATTGAGGTCTCTTTGCCTCGTATTTCATTACAATAAACGACGACATTAGTACTGTCTTTCGCTAAACGGTATGCACACAGCTCATGAATGTTATTCAACCCTTCAAACAATACACACTTTTCTCTTACCTGTCGCTTTTCAACTATTTTCAGACTAGGTGTGTCTGCTACAGCAATCTGACAACAAAAACTATCGTCAATAGCTAGACTAGGAGTGTTCGCATATTCTTTACCTATGCAAATACTAGTAACTTCAACACTATTTACTTGATTACTTTCTTTCTCTTGTGACTCAAACTTATCATTTAACTGTATGGAAAATCGTTTAACACTATCTGAGCCTGCACGATTGATTTTGTCTACACTTCTTTCCAAGCTCTTTTTCAAATTAACAGAGGATTCCTGCAAGGTTGATACCCCAATTGTAATACCGTCAAAACATTTTTCTAACTGTTGTTTGGTTTTATTATGACATTTTTCTATCTGAGCTTGTGTCTCAGTTTTTAACTCGTTAATAACGTCATTGAGTTGTTGCTTAGTGTCATTTACGCTACCATTAAGTGATTGCATTTGTTCTTTAGTATCGTTGACAACATCATTAAGTGATTGCTTAATGTCATTAATAGCTTCAAGCAAAGTTTGCAAACTCAAATTTTCACTTTCTGCCATGATTACAAGTTACAAATATACAAACACAACAAACACCAATAATATCTTCAAGTTAGCGCATATAGCATATCATGAGAAATGAAACCAGTCGAATATTACACCTAGATCTTCTCCCAGATGTTACATCCGTTACGAATCAATTAATAAAAACGTGAATTATTATTAATTGATCCGTCCCTGGAGGGAAACGCCATTCTATTACGGTATCCGGGCTCGATCCGTGTACCTTCCTGATTGAGACTTCTGTCCCTGTGAAGGGCTTAGCCATTCTATTACGGTGTCCGGGTTCAAGCAGCATAGTGCTGCATGGTGCACACCGTCCTCAACCGGCCTCCGCGGAGAACTCCCTATTCCTCGCCCTCAAATAATACAGCTTTACACCATTTTATTTGTGAGTTCGGAAAGTTTATTCCTGCGACGATTGTTCGAGGAAGACGCGACACAATTCACCGTTACGGTCCAGATTCGGACGGATCACCTGGGTGAAGACCTAAGGCGTATTACGAAAATAGACGAGAGCATCACCTACTTTCATGAATCGAACCCAAGTTATCCAACAATCACGTTCTCGTTACGTCATGCAATCTATGAAAGAAAAACTGACAAAATTACATCTTATTGTACCATTTATTGGAAATAAACAAACGTACCTGAGATAAACAAACTTTTCTTTACATTTGTCGCCCCATTTGTGTAACGAATTCGTAAGTATACTTTTTATCACTCACTTCAATATTTTCTGTCCGCCATGGCTTATAGATTGGTGTGATCACATTTTTAGTTGAGACACTATATATCCGTCGAATCCACTCACAAAAATCGTCCTTTCTTCCGATATTGAGAATTTAACAGACAGTCATTCCAAGTGAACGCAGTGACAGCATTATGTTCTTGTTTCTGATAAAGAATTGACCTATTTCGACCAAATTTTATGTTAGTCGCTGACTATATGTCTATTGCCTTCGGGTACCACCCGCCAAGTCCTTTGTTTCCCACATAATCTCGATTACGCCCCCCTTGTTATAAAGTACTACTTCGGGCTGATTTACTTTAATGATGACTTACACAACACCTGTGAAAAACACTAGTATCTGCATTATTATTCTCACATTTTTGGAATTTCGAATACAGTTCTAGTTTTTCTAAAACATAACGTAATTTAAATCATTAAAAAGAATTTTGGCGTCGAGATAATACTATGATCAGCAAAACTTGCTGATTCACGCTTCACACACACACACTTACACTAACTTCGGTTTACAAGTCAGAAGTTCTCTCTGTTTTCTTCTTCCTCTTCCTCTACTCCCTTACTTTCGGTACCACCAGGTGGTAGCACAATCAACGAGAAACATATACCACACAAAGTGTACGAATTCAGATAAACGTCACATAATGCTCTAACGCAGAATTTGCGTTTATACGAAAAATATTTTAAGCAGATTTTTGGTACAGTTACAATTGCAAAGATTTAGACATATCAGTCAGACAGTTGGGGAACACGAAAAGTCAAACGTACATTTAGGATCACTGAAAAGATATGTTTCTTACAAACATGGTCATACAATTGAGCACTTGTTATTTAAAAAACGAATTCAAAAGCGAAGGAAGGAAGTTACGGAAAGTAGGAAACTGATTGCATCGGTAATTAATGTGGTAAATTAATAGGAAAATCCAGGCTTTGTATTCGGAGGGAAACAAGAGGGTCCATACAGCTTAGATGATCCAAATATCAACCTTGGGAACTTTCTAGAAATCATTCTTCTTTTTAGTGACTACTATCATACTTTAAGAAATCGTCAGAAGAAATTCATTGAGCAAAGGAAATCTTTTCATAAATCTAGAATAAAGGAGGATGGGAAAGGAAGTGAAAAGAGAAAAAATAACATTTTTAACCAAGAGTAAAATGGAAAAAATATGCGTAGCGATGTAGGACATTATTCGCAATGAAATTAGAAAAGCTAACCAATTTTTTATACCAATGGATATGACAATGGATGTGTCTAGTTTTGACCATTGTCTAATAGCAATTCGATATATCTTGGAAGGAGAAGTGAAGAAAAGAGTAATAAAATTAAAATAGGTAAAATCTACAACTGAAGATAGTCTCTTTCAAACTTTGAGCGATACATTGAACGAAGCTGGACTAGATGTTGCAAAGTGCATTGCCAAAACATTTGATTGACCTTCAAATATGAGTGGTTAATATAACAGCATCACGCAAGACTTCAGGTGTTAATCATCAGCCATATTCACACGTGGTGATATGCGCATAATTTCAACCTTGTGATTTGTGATACGGCGCAATACACAGCTTCCATATCCTTGTTTGACTTACTACAGGAAACACAGATATTTCTCAAGGAGTCTTACAAGCACCTTAATATATATATATATATATATATATATATATATATATATATATATATATATATATATATATATATATATATATATATATATATCAGAACTTTAGTGCACGTCTTGTTGCCATTGAAACGGTTAGGTGGAACAGTAAAAGTCCTGCCACTGGAAGTATATTTGGTCGTTTTCATTATTGGGCAGAAGGTAGAGCTGCTACAGAGAGGATATCGGAGCCGGTCTTTGTTGAACTTGTAATTACACTCCTCCTTATTGGTAACCCCAATTAATTCAGTCAAAACTTCGTAATGATGCTCTTTCATTGTTGAAGATGTTCTTCTTCTATGAAACAATATTTGGCCATAATGTTTTTACTAATATTTCAAATTACTAGTAAGTTCTCATATTACCTTCAAGCCAAGACTCTTGATAATGTCCAGGCTTAGACGGTCATTTCCGTGGCACGGGATGCTTTAAATAAAGCAAGGAATATATTTCATAAACTTAGTCTGGCAGCTAAGACTTTTGTAAGAGTAGTGTCAGAAAAGATTAGTGATGGCGTAGAAAAGTGTCCTTCACTTTAAGATGTTTGGATTGAAATAGGGCTCCTGCTAAGAAGAGTATCTAAGGCAAGGAAAATGAGCAGTAAACGGGCATCTCATGCAATCATAGGGAATACAGAAGAAAGCTTCAGATTGTGTGTTATCAGTGTTGTCCTTGACAAAATCAATCTAAGTATGACCAACCGGTTTTCGAAACACAAAAACCTGTATGTAGAGTTGGCGTGTTTTGATCGAAGGCGGTTTTCTGATTTAAAAGAGAAACTACCCTCAAATGCAATGAACAAAATCTGTGAGTTAATTCAAAGCATAGATAAAGGAAAACTTATCGAAGAATTAAAATCATTTACAGAGATTTGATCCAAGATATCGCAAGGAGGCGTTCAGAGTGAATATGATATGGAATTAACTGGTGAGTATGAAGAAGAAAAAGAGTGGGGCGATATTGAACCAGCGATGCAGGGAATCAAATTAAAGAAACCATGTCAGTATTGCCTCACATGTGCGTTCAAAATTATATTTGAATATCACATGTATTCCTTATGTTGTACAAAGCTCTTTAAAGTTTACAAATTCCTCCTTACGATCCCTCTTACACAAGTAAGTTGTGAACGAGCGTTTTACAAACTCAAGATTATTAAATCTAGACTAAGGGCGAATCTCGGTCAACACAACCTTGAATCGTTTCTCTTAATGCAGCATGAAAGGGAGATACTAAGTAAACAATGTCACCATAATCAACAAACTCTGTTATCATAGTGCAGAGTTAAGACTCCTGATGTAAGAATATCCTTGTTTCTCGTCATGTTAACAGATCAAAGCGATAAAAGTTTAATGCTGTGTATATGTATAATATGTTGCATCAATAGTAATTAAGCTGTCTGAAACCAAAGTGAAGTACCATAATTGCATTTTGGAGCTGTCAACAGCTACGTGTAAAACTTAAAAAACAGCATGTTAGATGCCACAAAAAAGGTAGATTACATTTTTACATCACCTTTTCATGCGATTTTATCTACTACTGTTTCAAAAAAATGCTAGTTTATCAAAAATCATGAAAAACTACATAGTTCACTCGTTGTTGCTGTTAGCTTGAGAACGAATTTAGTTAACTGATTTCAGATAGTTCATTAAATGCCCCAAAATACAAACGATCTAAGTTGTACATGACTTTCCCTGAAAGGTTTATTTATATTCAGAAAAGGACTCTCCACAGCACAATATGCAAACTAAAAAGTGAACCACATCACAGTCTACTTGAGGGTCTACGATGAGTGAATTGTGTTGTGGTTCATCTCCCAGTTTATATATTTCACTGTGGAGATTCCATTTCCCAGGCATAAATAAAATTTATTTCAAAAGTCCCTTGACCTCCAATGTTCTCACTTTATGTTTGCTGCAGATGTTTTATTAAGTGTAACGGAATAAAAATATGAGACTTTGAAACTTACATTTTGAAAGTTTAAAAGGTCTGCAAGGATATTTTTGTATGAGGACTTTATATACTAGAAGCAAATTAATCTTCATAGATTACGAATATGTAATAAATGTCTCTATGTAGAGGCAATGCGCCCTTCTAATGATTTAAGGTTTGCGCCCCCGACAGCTTCTCCTTCCGACCCTGATTTGATCTATGATTCTGTCTCTCTCATTCTCTCTTCATCTGTCTTACAAGGTATTATCTGTCAGGAAAGTAAATGTACACCTATTTTTCGAGTCTGGCATTCCTGCGCTCCATCCGTGGAGAGTATGAGAATTAAATCAATCAAATGTTTACTGAGGGGCAAAAAGAAAAGTTTAATGTGAATAAGACATTGTAGAGGAGCACAAGTTGTGAATACGAACATTGCATAGTGTAAATAAAGGACGACATCGAAAGAGAAAGCCAGAAACAGCAGTTAAACTTAGAAAAAAGAGTAAAAATTGTCGAAGTGGGAACATAAAACACAATTACAACAAATACGCCGACAACTAAATGTTCACCACGCCATGATCTTGGTGTAGTGGTTAAGGTGCTGGCTTACAAATGAAAAGGACGCGAGTTCGAATCCACGTCAAGGACGTTTTTTAAAAATTTTGTTAATAATACATACAGCTCATGAGAGATGGTAAAAGAGGTCGTATTTAGTCTTACGTAGCAATTATTATTGGTAATCTTTAGTACTGATAATACTTTTTGTCTTTGCGTATTGCTTTTATTCTCTTCTTAATTTTGAAAGAGAAGAATATCCGAACAAATGCCACCAAAATTCCTCATATTTTGAATGTAAACGCCATTTGCAATTAGTAAAGAACAAAAATTGAACGTTCCGATTTAGCTGCAAAAAGTAAATAGAAAAACATGGAAGTGGAGTGTTCGAATCCATACTCATGGTTATTAAAAATACAATTTCTACATGCTTTACACCTCCCGACCACGTTTCTACGTTAGCAATTAAGAGGTTTGTGTTTAGGTTAGGCTGGTCAATACGTTTTGCAAAGGGGCCCGGTTTAGCTCTGACGCACCACAGGTGCGAGCAAGGAGCAAAACACCTTTTCTTTCTCCCTCTGTGTGTCTATTTATCTATCTATCGGTATGTATATATATATAACGCTATTTGTGAATACCATAACCACCCTAATTTTCAGCGGATTGAGACGAAACTTGGCACAAACATTAATTGTTGAAATATCTTGATGAGTTCCTTAACACGAATAAACAGATGAAAATGTTCAAAATGGCGGCCCTTCAAACTCTTAAAAACATCCAAGGGAACCAAATTTCGCCAATAAATAGGTATTCAGAAAGTTTGAATAACTTTTCCTCTTTTACTGAGACATTTGTGTGCAGGGACTTATTGAAATATTGGACCCGATTAATCGCATAAAGAAGGTTCACGCCCTTTCGCTACGGTCAGGCTTTTTTTTGCAGGAGGGAGTTATTTTCGTATCGGAACAAGATGATTGTTAGTGATGATATGAAATTACACATTAAAAGTGAAGTAACTTGTGAAACGTGTTATTTGAAAGAATAATATAATAAATGTGCTTTCCCCTAACATAGAGAACTGTAAATCATGTATTTCAATTTCGGGAGCGTGAATGACGAGGAGTGTTATTTGATTTGCTTTTTAGTAACACATTGCATTGCAAATAAAGGTAGGCAACATTAGTGGTAAGTAAAATATTATTATTATTATTATTATTATTATTATTATTATTATTATTATTATTATTAATAATAATAATAATAATAATAATAATAATAATAACAATAATAAAATTAATAATAATAATAATAATAATAATAATAATAATAATAATAATAATAATAATAATAATAATAATAATAATAATAATAATAATAATAATAGTTGTTGTTTGTGGCAAGGCAATATCTTCCTCAATTCTTCTTCAAACGTAATAATTGTAACGCCATATCTCCCTTACAAACAAAATATTAGCAATTTATATCGAGAGAACGGGAAATTATAGTGATGGGAGCAACGTTGGACATTATGCACTCATAATAATAAGAAAAATAAGCGATTTCAATGCAAAGTGAACGAAGAGTCATTGTCATGGGTAGTCATGGAGCTACGGCAGAGCCGTCTTTAGGCAAAATGTCGATAACTTATATCGAGAGAACAGGAGGTGATAGTGAGATGGAACCAACGTTGGACACTGTGGACCCATAAGGCTCATCGAAAAAAATTAGTGGGGGGGCGCCAGCCAGCCTTACTTGTTTCCACATAATAATATAAAATTATACTGTCGAAATACACACACGAGTTAGCTAGTAATATTTGATATTATTATTATTATTATTATTATTATTATTATTATTATTATTATTATTATTATTATTATTATTATTATTATTATTATCGACAGCGTCTTTTCATTACGTGTGCGTGTTTGACATGAAGCCAAAGAGAAGATCCATCATTCGTAGAAAGATTAAGAATAGTCAGTTACTTTAACTGTGAACGACAGCGAAAAATACGAAAAGAGTGATTAGCTGTAGCGAAAAGAAACAATACTTTCTCTCAAATGGATAAAAAACCCAGCCGAGATAGATTCGAACTCGCATGGACGGCGTGAAAAGTCAGTGCTTTGTCCACTTTTCTTTTAACTGACTCACCGAACGTGTTTCAGTAACTTACTTATTGCTAATTTTACTTGCTTCACTCGTTCAACTTGCTTTTTCTAATAATTTATAACGACAGAGACACGAACACAGAAGCATAAGGAACAGTTAAAAATCATTGATGATCTCCCGCCGGGAATCGAACCCGGGACACCAGACACCAAAGTCGCACGTGCTAGCCACTAGACCAGAGGGGAGGGCACTGCTCACGCTCTGTGTCGTTAGGTATTTCGACCACTGTATTGCCAGCTATCACTTCTGTGAGTTGTATACTATGATCACATGTTTCTTCTTTGCTGGAAGAGTTAAACCTACATTGTATGTAATACATGAAGTATTTAGACCTACATGCTCTTCATATAATGTAATAAAAGGGTCATGCTGGGAATAAGAAAAAGAACATTCCTTGGACAAAACGGAAACTATTCTCATCAGAAATATTTATCTACGAGGCATGCGCAGTAGTATATTTCAGAATAGTTACTGTTTATTTCAGTAAACGAAGAAAGGGTGTAAAAAAGCAAATATGTCGCGTCAACGAGGTCGATCAGAGTTGACAGAGGCGGAAGCAGATGTGTAGTAATACAACAACTTGGTTAAATTGATAATTGGTTCTTTATTCTGTAGTAGATCGTATCACAACTTTACAGGAGAGCAGAGAAAGACTTACTAACGCTGTCATATAATAAGGTTTAGTAACACGATCATATAGACACAAATGGATGTAACTGTGAGTACTACAACTTGGATTTAACAAAAGCCGTTTAGATATTCAGTGGTTTGCAGGGTTGTATAAGACACAAAAAGATAAGACACAATACAATTCTTCATACCTCAGCTTCCAGTAACTAGATACATGCAATTTCTGGTTAGGTACTGAAACTGCTGTCGGATTTTAATAAATGACGTATTGCAGGATACAAAATGCTTTGCATTACTTGTTTGTTTGTAGACAGCTACTAGCTTAGTGTTCTGAAAGGTTGTGTATAAACTAGGGATAGCCAATTCCGGAATTATTACTTTCCGGACTCCCGAAGGTAAAACCGGACAAATTCCGGAATTCGGAAAATTCACATTTTGGAATAATTCTGGAATTCGGAAAAATCCGGAATTTCGAAATTTCTGATTTCGTTAACATTTCGGAATTCGGAACAATCCGGATTGTTTCGAAATCCAGAGTTTTTCTCAATTCCGGAATTTTCTAAATTCCGGAATCTTCTCGAGTTCCGGAATTTTTCTGAATTAGGGAGTTTATCAGAATTCCATAATTTTCCGAAATCCGGAAAGTGAAAGTTCCGCTTCCAAAAAATGAATTTATTTTGGTTGATATGAATCGTGGCAGAAATAAGTCTTTGACCAAGTAATGGCAACTGCTTTGAAAGAAATGGGGTGTATGAGAATTCAATCTGTCATATTTGTAGTTTCGTGTGGAGAAAAAACAAACTTGTGAACCAGCGGTTTAAGAAAAACTCAAGTTATTAATATAAACTTTTCCGACATCATAAAAGAAATACGAAAGACATTTTGAATCGAAGAAATATAACATACAAGATTTCAAGCGGAGACAAAGAACCCTAACGTAACCAGACTAAAGACGAATCGTTTACCGCGTAGCGATCAAGGTCAAGCTGTTTTTGAGGGCAAGTTTCGAGTTGAGTCGAGTTTGATAATGGCTCGCTTTCTCGTTCAGTTCGTTTTAACTCGTTTTGAAATAATGGCCTGATTAGACTGGAAAGCGAAAGCCATGAGAAATGTAAGCAGTAATGTGGAATACTTTAGTGTTGCTCACGACAGGGATGCGTCTCGTCTCGTAATTTTAGTGCATCTCGTGGGGCAATTTTAGTGTATCTCGTGGGGCAATTTTAGTGTATCTCGTCTCGTCTAGATAACGAGAAGACAAGATTTTTTTTATGAGACAGCCTCGAATGTCGTAATCACCAATATAAGTATATACTGTAGTTCTTAAAATCAAGGCTGAGACCTGCACTGTCGAATTCTTGAGCCCAAGCAGAAGACCAACTCGGGTAGTGATATCAACCGGCTCGGCTCGTATCAACTGAGCGAACAGCTCGAGTCGGCTCGGTTGGGATGAGCCGATGACCCGAGCCGGCTCAGTTAGAACGAGCCATCGACTCAGCTCAATGGAGCCGATGGCTCGAGCTTTCTCGGTTGGGATGGGTCCCCTACTCGGCTCATGTGAACCGGTTAAAGCCAGCTAAGTTGAAACTAGTCCATCGGCACGATTCGATTCAGCTGAACTAAGCCGATGGCTCAAATAGGCTCGGTTGGGTGACCTGTTGGCTCGGATCACTTCTCGGTTCGGTTCGATAGTGAACGAGCTCTAAGATGAGCCGCTCAAGCCGTTGAGAAGCCTAAACCCGGTTCCAGCTGTTTTGAACATGTTTGGCTGAACCCTATAACTTTTCACAATTTTTGGCTCGAGCCCGAATACTTGCCCCTTCGGAACTCAAACCCAGAACGTGACCGATTTCCTTTCCTCCTGAAGACTTCTCGACGACCGAGATCGACAGTCAATTAGCTTTTACTATTCAGATACAAACCGTATATCTTTTAAAAATTATACACGGTGTTGATATAATAATAATAATAATAATAATAATAATAATAATAATAATAATAATAATAACAATAATAATAATAATAATAATAAAAGTTTTAAACTTGCCATTGAGATTTGGCAAAATTTACTTAAAAGTAGAGATTTCGGGGAAATGGTTCCGTACCTTCAAGACACACCTCTGCAACTACCAACATTTTAAACTACAACGTTCCGTTGAAGTTTCATGTAGAAAGTATTCTACTGTATGTTTTAAGGAAAATAACTGTAATAAATATAACTGAATATCACGCAACAGTAAGGCATATAATAAACTAATTTTTAGGATATGCAGAGATAAATACAAAAGCTTTGCTACAAAATACCTACACAGAGCATAATTCAATGAGCTCTGAAATATAATGTACGAAATAGCCTATGAGATTCAGTCTACAGAGCAATTGTTACTTAAAGAATGGACATAAACTATTTCGAGAATCGAGACAAGACGGGAAATGTTTACCATTCTTTTCGTCTCGTCTCGATTCTCATCTCCAAAGAGAGACGAAAATTTTGAGTTACCCTTGACCCGTCTCGAATGTAAAATATTAATTCTCACGTTATTTTATTTGTTTTAGAAACGAGATGAAAAACTCCTCTTCTCGTGAGCAACATTAAACTAAACCGAAATATTCTTTCCAAATGTCACGTTTCTGCTTTTAATGGTATGACCTGAGCGATAATTAGCTCCTAGCTTTTAATCTTCTACGAGATAATAATAATTATTATTAGTTTATTATTATTACCATTATTATTCCTGAAGATTTGATAGTTCAAGTATTGAAACATCCGAGTATTCAAATATCTGAATATAATAAAACGTATGTTATCGCCGATCAATCGCCATCAAAAATCCTAAAGTAAAAAAAATACAATCTGCATTCGCACAAGCACCTTGACCACTAAACCGTGATCGCTACGCGGTAAAAGATTCGTTTTTAGTCTAGTTACGTTAGGTTCCTTTGTCTCCGCTTGCAAACTTGTATGTTATATTTCTTCGATTCGAAATGTCTTTCGTATTTCTTTTATGATGTCGGAAAAGTTTACATTAATAACTTGAGTCTTTCTTAAACCGCTGGTTCACAAGTTTGTTTTTTCTCCACACGAAACTACAAATATGACAGATTGAATTCTCATACACCCCATTTCTTTCAAAGCAGTCGCCACTACCTGGTCAAAGACTTATTTCCGCCACGATTTATATTAACCAAAATAAATGCATTTTTTGGAAGCGGAACTTTCACTTTTCGGATTTCGGAAAATTATGGAATTCAGTTTAACTCCCTAATTCAGAAAAATTCCGGAACTCGGGAAGAATCCGGAATTTAGAAAATTCCGGAATTGAGAAAAACTCTGGATTTCGAAAAAATCCGGATTGCTCCAAATTCCGGAATTATTCCAAAATGGAAATTTTCCGAATTCCGGAATTTGTCCGGTTTTACCTTCGGGAGTCCGGAAAGTAATAATTCCGGAATTGGCTATCCCTAGTTTATACACAACCTTTCAGAACACTAAGCTAGTAGCTGTCTACAAACAAACAAGTAATGCAAAGCATTTTGTATCCTGCAATACGTCATGTATTAAAATCCGACAGCAGTTTCAGTATCTAACCAGAAATTGCATGTATCTAGTTACTGGAAGCTGAGGTATGAAGAATTGTATTGTGTCTTATCTTTTTGTGTCTTATACAACCCTGCAAACCACTGAATATCTAAACGGCTTTCGTTAAATCCAAGTTGTAGTACTCACAGTTACATCCATTTGTGTCTATATGATCGTGTTACTAAACCTTATTATATGACAGCGTTAGTAAGTCTTTCTCTGCTCTCCTGTAAAGTTGTGATACGATCTACTACAGAATAAAGAACCAATTATCAATTTAACCAAGTTGTTGTATTACTACACATCTGCTTCCGCCTCTGTCAACTCTGATCGACCTCGTTGACGCGACATATTTGCTTTTTTACACCCCTTTCTTCGTTTACTGAAATAAACAGTAACTATTCTGAAATATACTACTGCGCATGCCTCGTAGATAAATATTTCTGATGCCAATAGTTTCCGTTTTGTCCAAGGAATGTTCTTTTTCTTATTCCCAGCATGACCCTTTTATTACATTATATGAAGAGCATGTAGGTCTAAATACCTCATGTATTACATACAATGTAGGTTTAACTCTTCCAGCAAAGAAGAAACATGTGATCATAGTATACAACTCACAGAAGTGATAGCTGGCAATACAGTGGTCGAAATACCTAACGACACAGAGCGTGAGTAGTGCCCTCCCCTCTGGTCTAGTGGCTAGCACGTGCGACTTTGGTGTCTGGTGCCCCGGGTTCGATTCCCGGCGGGAGATCATCAATGATTTTTAACTGTTCCTTATGTTTCTGTGTTCGTGTCTCTGTCGTTATAAATTATTAGAAAAAGCAAGTTGAACGAGTGAAGCAAGTAAAATTAGCAATAAGTAAGTTACTGAAACACGTTCGGTGAGTCAGTTAAAAGAAAAGTGGACAAAGCACTGACTTTTTACGCCATCCATGCGAGTTCGAATCTATCTCGGCTTGGTTTTTATCCATTTGAGAAAAAGTATTGTTTCTTTTCGCTACAGCTAATCACTCTTTTCGTATTTTTCGCTGTCGTTCACAGTTAAAGTAACTGACTATTCTTAATCTTTCTACGAATGATGAATCTTCTCCTTGGCTTCATGTCAAACATGCACACGTAATGAAAAGACGCTGTCGATAATAATAATAATAATATTAATAATGTTAATAATAATAATAATAATAATAATAATAATAATAATAATAAAAATATCAAATATTACTAGCTAGCTCGTGTGTGTATTTCGACAATATAATTTTATATTATTATGTGGAAATAAGTAAGGCTGGCTGGCGCCCCCCCCCCCACAAATGTTTTTCGATGAGCCTTATGGGTCCACAGTGTCCAACGTTGGTCCCATCACACTATCACCTCCTGTTCTCTCGATATAAGTTATCGACATTTTGCCTAAAGAGGGCTCTGCCGTGGCTCCATGACTACCCATGACAATGACTCTTCGTTCACTTTGCATTGAAATCGCTTATTTTTGTGATTACTATTAGTGCATACTGTCCAACGTTACTCCCATCACTCTACAATTTCCCGTTCTCTCGATATAAATTGCTAATATTTTGTTTGTAAGGGAGATATGGCGTTACAATTATTACGTTTGAAGAAGAATTGAGGAAGATATTGCCTTGCCACAGACAACACCTATTATTATTATTATTATTATTATTATTATTATTATTATTATTATTATTATTATTATTATTATTATTAATAATAATGATAATAATATTTTACATACCACTAATGTTGCCTACCTTTATTTGCAATGCAATGTGTTACTAAAAAGGAAATCAAATAACACTCCTCGTCATTCACGCTCCCGAACTTGAAATACATGATTTACAGTTCTCTATGTTAGGGGAAAGCACATTTATTATATTATTCTTTCAAATAACACGTTTCACAAGTTACTTCACTTTTAATGTGTAATTTCATATCATCACTAACAATCATCTTGTTCCGATACGAAAATAACTCCCTCCTGCAAAAAAAAAAAAAAAAAAAGAGCCTGACCGTAGCGAAAGGGCGTGAACCTTCTTTATGCGATTAATCGGTCCAATATTTCAATAAGTCCCTGCACACAAATATCTCAGTAAAAGAGGAAAAGTTATTCAAACTTTCTGAATACCTATTTATTGGCGAAATTTGGTTCCCTTGGATGTTTTTAAGAGTTTGAAGGGCCGCCATTTTGAACATTTTCATCTGTTTATTCTTGTTAAGGAACTCATCAAGATATTTCAACAATTAATGTTTGTGCCAAGTTTCGTCTCAATCCGCTGAAAATTAGGGTGGTTATGGCATTCACAAATAGCGTTATATATATGTATCCTCGTCGCCAAAAGTGCCTTTACATCGCCGTGACGGTTATGTGACAGCGCAGTACTCTAAAGAAGGGATGGTTGCATAAGAATTTGTGATTAATTTTGAAGAGTTTTTATTTTGACTAGGAAAATAACGTAGGTATAGGGAGTAAAGGCACAGATTTGAAGCATCAGTGCACTGTCATCTCTGAAAAGATTCGTATTATTGCTTTATATGTTAAGCTAAACACCACAACATCTGTCACTGATAGCGTAGATCATCTTAATTTTTAAAATTGCCTCTGTAGCCTATTTGTCCATACATTAATCTCCAGACATGATGTATAGATAGGAGAAAGAAAGAGATACAACATCTGTAAGATTTATGTAATTCACTAAGGGACTATAGGAAACGACTAAGCTAATTACTGCTACTAGCGCTTTTTAATCTTCAGGGATTTACTACGACATGTTCGCAAGACATTATTCTAAGTCCTAAATCTGTGCGTGAATTATTTCATTCGCCTCACTGTAATTATTTTAGAATGGAAACTGATTACGCTGAACGTGAAAATGTTTCTCGTAAAGCAAGGGCAGTAATAAATGTAAATAAGGTTTTCGGGTTCTCATTATTATGTAAAACACATAAGTATTTATTCCGTGTATTGAACAATATAATACAGTAACTAAGCAACATCATAATCACTAACGCCCGCAGGATGTTTTCCAACGGGGGGAGGGGAAGTCCGATATAGAATTTTTCGTTTTATTCCCTATATATATTAACAGTCATAACATTTATCATTGATAGTGTATATCGTCTTTCGCCACTGTAGCCTATTAGTCAGAACATTCATCTCCAGACATGATGTCGAGAGAATAGAAATAAATAGATATGAACAGTGGTGTAACTAATTTTACTGCACCCTGGATCGATCGATCATGGATTTACTCATACTCCCCCAGGCCCCCTGCCAGGTATTTCAGCTGCTGCGTTATATATATGGTTCCATGTCAGAAAGGCCAAACAAAAGGGAAAAGACAGAAAGATCCGAGTCAAAAGGGCCCTGCGTCAAATGGGCCCGGGTCGAGAGGGGCCCCGCTACAAAAGAGCCCGAGTCAAAAGATCTCCGCAACAAAAGGGCACGAGTCAAAAGACCTTGCGTCAAACGGGCTCGGGTCAAAAGGGCCCGAATCAAAACGCCCATCATAAAAAGGACCCGGGTCGAAAGGTCTCCGTAACAAAAGGGCCCGATTCAAAAGGCCCCGAATCAAAACGACCCTCATAAAAAAGCCCGAGTCAAAAGGGACTCCGCTACAAAAGAGCCAGAGTCAAACGACTCTGTGTCAAAAGGGACCGAGTCAAAAGTGGCCGAATCAAAACGCCCCTCATAAAAGAGCAATAGTCGAAAGGAGCCCACGAGAAAAGGATCCGAGTCAAAGGGCCCTGCGTCAAATGAGCCCGGGTCAAAAGGGGCTCTGCTACAAAAGGGTCCGAGTGAAAACGACTCCACATCAAAAGGGCCCGTTTCAAAAGGTCTCCACAACATAAGTCCCGAGTCAAAAGGGCCCGAATTAAAACGCCCTTCATAAAAAGGAGCAGAGTCAAAAGGAGCCCGCTACGAAAGGGCCCGAGTCAAACGGCCGTAAGTCAAAAGGTCGCTGATTAAAAATGCCCTAGTCAAAAGGGGCCAAATCAAAACGCACCTCATAAAAAGCCCGGGTCAAAAGGGTTCCACGACAAAGTTACCTGAGTCAAAAGACCCTGCGTCAAACGGACCCGAGTCAAAAAAAGCCGGAGTCAAACGGCCCCGCGTCTTAAGGGCCTGGATCGAAAGGTCTCCTCAACAAAAGGGCCCGAGCCAGAAGGCCCGAATCAAAACGCCCCTCCTCAAAATGGCCATAGTCAAAAGAGTCCCATAACAAAAGACCCGAATCAAAAGGACCTGCGTTAAACATGCCTGGGTCGTATTGGGCCCCGCTACAAAAGGGCTCGAGTGAAATCGGCCCCACATCAAAACGGACCTGTTCAAAAGGTCTCCACAACAAAAGGGCCCGAATCATAACGCCCCTCATAAAAAGGAGCCGAGTCCAAAGGGGTCCCACTACTAAAGTGTCTGAGTCAAACGGCCGTGCGTGAAAAGGGTGCTGGTTTAAAGGGCTGGAGTCAAAAGGGGCCGAATCAAAACGCCCCTCATAGAAAGAAACCAAGTCAAAAGTGTTCCACGACAAAGGGACCCGAGTCAAAAGGCCCTGCGTCAAACGGACCCGGGTCAAATAAAGCCGGAGTCAAACGGGCCTGCGTCAAAAGGGCCCGGGTCGAAATATTTCCTCAACAAACGGGCCCGAGACAGAAGGCCCGATTCATAACGCCCCTCATCAAAAGGGCCCGGGTCTGAAGGTCTCCGCATTAAAAGGGCCCGAGAATCGTTTGTTAACACAACGCAAAAATTTCAGATTTAGATAGGGATAATAAACATAACAATTATAATGATGTCTGCAGAATTTTTGTGTAGACTGGTACGGAATGACAACCAACGTCAGTAACAGAGGCGACTCTTGAGGGAAGTGACATTGGTAAAAATTAACATTTTACGAACGCAATCCACAAGAAGTTAACTGCACAAATGTATGATGGTATTTCATTTACGGTGGAAAACATTAACGGTCTCGAAACAAAAGATCAAACAAAACTAGTGATGAGCGCAAGAGACTTGGTCTTGCAGTTTTTGCAAGAGTCTTGCATGCAAGACCAAAACCAAGACCAAGGGGTGCAAGACCAATACCAAGACCAAGACCAAGACCACACCTGCAAGACCAAGACCAAGACCAAGACTCTTGCGCAAGTGTCTTGCACAAGTACCGGTTCGGTGGTAGAGCAGTCACATGTGGTTATACGGGTCCCTGGTTGATTTCTAGCATGCGCCATGGAAACTTTTTAGTGGGCAAACACCGTGTGCGTGGGTTTTCTCGGTAGAGACCTGCATGGGCCGGGCCTTGTCCGAGGCCCGAAGCCCGGCCCTGCCCGCGGGCCGGGATTGGGCGGGCCGATTCTATTATTTCTTTGGGTCGGGTCGGGCTTGGCGGTCCGACACTGATTTCTTTTCAGGTCGGGCCGGGCTGGGGCCGATTAATTGCAATTCTTTAATAATTATTGACATTCGTTAAACGGTAATTAGAATAAAGGCAAACGTTGAAGTGTGCCCGTGAAAAAATGTTACAAAATGAAACTTCGAAAATTTATCGGGCCCGGGCCGGGCTTGGGCCAAAAATTTAAAAAAAAAACTTATCGGGCCGGGCCGGGCTCGGGCCGAAAATCTCCAAAACGTTTCTGGGCCGGGCTGGGCCGGGCCTACGTACATTCGGGCTGGATTGGGCTCGGGCCGAAAACTTCGGCATGTGCAGGTCTCTATTTCTCGGTGTTTTGATGTTCCCTCCTACTTCCTTTTATCCACTATTTCATTCATTTCTCATGAATACCGTCTCCCTTAGCCCCGATGCATAATCGTGGGACGTTAAACTAGATATTTCGTTTCAAAACATATTAGTGGTGTTTTTCTTCCAAAACTAAAGTGAAATGTAGTATTGAACATTGGTAATACCGTACACCATAGGTGTCGACTACATGGGTATGGCCTTGGCTCCCAGACTCAAGAATCGTTGGGAATTATTAATGTGTGCTCATAAAATTAATATCGAAATAACATTTTCATGACATTGAAAAAACTAAATACATGTGACCGCAAGTTTGATTTCATGGGCGGATGCTTATACGTTGAATAATTGTTTATCAATATAACTTTTAGCATCCTTAGGTATACGACACATCGAGGATTGAGCGATATAACATTATCCTAAACAATAAATCTATGTTATAAAATTGAAAGTGACTATTTTTGTGACTCCTAATCTCTTGAACCACCCAACCGATTTCGATCAAATTTTCAACATAGATGGAGTTTGTAGATGGAGTTTGAGCCTGAGAGTGTTTTCATCATTTCACTTACACGGTAAGCTTAGGAGAGGGGAGAAGGGGGAGTTATGGAATAATAAATAAAACTTAATAACTTCAACCAAACGAGTAATCTCGATCAAATTTTTAACATAGATGAGGTTCAAGCCTGGAATGTTATATGTCAGTTCACTTTGATGGTAGAACCTAGGGGGAGAAGAGCGAAAGGGGATATATATATATATATATATATATATATATATATATATATATATATATATATATATATATATATATATATATATAACTTAATAACTATTGAACCACCTGACCGAACTCGATCGTATTTTAAGATAGATGAGGATCGGGCCTGAGATGGTTTCTGTCATATCACTTTGATCTTGAAGTTTAGGGGAGAGGGAGTGGAAAGATATTTAAAAATGATGGAAAATGACCGACATTGAAATGGAATCTATAGTTTTGGGGACCGCTAAGGTAAACAATGATACTTCCGGTGCTGTTTAAATCAAAATTCAGCCCCGTAGCTTGGCGGAGGAGAGGGGAGATATATACAAAAATGATCGAAAATGGCGAATATTAGTGTCGAATCCACAGTTTTCGAGATCGCTGAGTTGAATACTAAGACTTCCTATACCATTTACGACCAAATTCAGCCTCGTAATTTTGGGAAGAGGGAGATGCATAATAATGATTAAAAATGACCAAATATTAGTGCCGAATCCATAGTTTTCGTGGTCTCTGACATGAACACTTGTGATGCCGTTTAAATCCAAATTCAGCCCGGCAACTTGGGGAGGAGGAAGAGAGGGAAACATAAAAATAATCGAAGATGACCGATATTAGAGAGCGCTTTACTAATAGTAAAAAAGTGATTGACTAACGATATATATATATATATATATATATATATATATATATATATATATATATATATATAATTATTATTTTAGTTTAACCCAACAAAGTAGATACTTGATGCTAGTAATCCATATTCACAAGTGAGACTTCAAATTGAGTTTACACAAAAGACAAAGACAGTTGAGTCGTTTTCAGTTTTCCTTCAAATTATTCTAAAATATTAAGAGGTTTGATTATAATAATTATTATTTTAATTTTCTTTTCCTCTTTTTTTGGTCAATATTGCTAAACATATCATCATCATAATAGCTAGTCTGCTATTATTGGCACGTTATTTGCTTCAACAGACAAGGTTTGACGTTGGGTGGTCCTCAGCTAGTCTCTTCGTCTTGACGTGGCAATTTTCTGTTTCAATACCTTCCTTCAACTAGTCTGCTTCGCTCCCTCCCTCTTTTTCCTTCCACAATACTCTCTAGCACGTCCCTCGTAATACAGTTCCTCGTCAGCCAATATCCTAAACAGTTCCCTCTCCCCCTCTTAACAATATCTAAAATTCTTCTTTTTTTCTCCTACTGCTAATATTTCTAACACCTCATTCGTTTTCGTTCAACACCCCTAATTCTCTCCTTTTTTCTCCATGCCCATGTTCCGAAAGTCTGCAATATTTTCATCGCTTTTGCGTAATGTGAATGTCTCTGCCCCATAAAGTACATATTGGAATCAGTAAAACAAAGATTCAATATTTAATTGGAAGTTTGTTTAATACAAGAATTAGCTAATCGTGGTTGGAAAGAAAAATCTGACGCCTTTAGAGTGTAAAAATAATTTTTGCAATTCATGGTATTTCAATAATCTGTGCCTCTGATTTTCTTTCATGCGCCTCAGGGGTAGCCTCCTCAGTTTGGGAACCAGTGGAGTGTTGGATCTGTTAAAAAAAAGTATATAAACAGTTCCAATTAAATATTGAATCTTTGTTTTACTGATTCCAATATGTACTCTATGGGGCAGAGACATTCACATTACGCAAAAGCGATGAAAAAATTGCAGACTTTCGGAACATTGGCGTGGAGAAAAAAGGAGAGAATTAGCCGTGTTGAACGAAAACGAATGAGGTGTTAGAAATATTAGCAGTAGGAGAAAAAAAGAAGAATTTTAGATATTGTTAAGAGGGGGAAAGGGAACTGTTTAGGATATTGGCTGACGAGGAACTGTATTACGAGGGACGTGCTAGAGAGTATTGTGGAAGGAAAAAGAGGGAGGGAGCAAAGCAGACTAGTTGAAGGTAGTGAAGCATGGGCACCCATTAAAAAAAATAAAGGTCATAACCTATGTTGTACGCTATCATACTTACACGACGTTAAATTATATTACATTTAGAAACATACATTGTATTTCCGTTACTACTGGTGCTTTGTAGAGTTTATTATCCCTATATCCATAGTAAAATTTACCTGTGAAAAGCTTGAGATTTCTTAAATGCAAGACTTGCAAGACTCTTGCATGCAAGACCAAGACCAAGACCAAGGGTTCCAGTGCAAGACCAAGACCAAGACTCGATGTGCAAGACCAAGACCAAGGCTCGATGTGCAAGACCAAGACCAAGACCTTGCATTTGCTCATCACTAAACAAAACACATCAATCACTTTTTGTTCATTGTTATGCATATTGTGATTATTATTATTATTATTATTATTATTATTATTATTATTATTATTATTATTATTATTATTATTATTATATTACTTTTATTATTATTACCATTTTTATTAATAATAATATGGAAGGTCAGTGGTAGCCCATGCCTTCAAACCAGTATACGTCACTGTTTGAAACTATGAACTCTACATTAACATAGATCGTCTTTCGATCATTTTATGTTCGAAGGTGTGCAAGGGTGTCGTACCCCTTCCCCCAACGCATGAAAAGCAAACAATATTTTCGCGAACACAACTAGGGGCAGAGAGAGAGAGAGACACAGAACACACACAGCTCGCTGTGTAGCTGCAAGAGACCTATGGGTAACTATAGTTGCCCTCTTGTTACAAGGCGTGAGTCAAGTAGTAGGTATCAAGGCCATTTCCTGCAGTTGAACACGAAGTTGACTGTTAGAAAACAGAAGCATATAACTAGTCTCTTCTGTTTACTTTTCACGAATATTTTTTACCTTGATGTGTACAGGTCACGTCTGGCATACATTTAAAAGGCATGCTGTGTCAAGTATATATTCCCAAAAAGATATGAGTACTCAAAAGGCAAAAACGTGTAGCTACTTTTGTTTTCCTTTTTCTATTAGCCAGTGGAAGCGTTGTTTCAACATCCTTCTTGTAGCTTGCTTAGCACTTTCACTTCCTCTTTTTAGTTGAGCTTTCGTCTATGAATACTAGGGATGGCCACATTTTTTCGAAAAATACTTTTTCGAAAAATGAATTTTTCAAAAACGAAAATTTTTTCGAAAATACGAAAATTTTTTCGAGAAACGAAAAACGAATTTTTTCGAAAAAACGAAAAACGGAATTTTTCCGAAAACCGGAAAACGAAAACTACCGAGAAACGGAAAACGGATAATTTTTGTAAAACAAACTGAGTTTATTTCATTTGTTAGTACTTCCAAACTATAGTATACTATGCATACGTATAGGAAGTCTTATATAAGGGCTATGTTCATCTGTCTGCCTATCCATCCGTTCGTCTGTCAGCTGGTATCAGAGCAAGAGCGGCAAGAAATAGCGAGAAACATACATGTAGGTTTGCAACATGAATAGATTCATCTAATGCATTTGACTTTTATTTAATAATCCAGAAGTGGTAGAGAACTATCGCTTTCTGCTACATTGTTGATCAACACAGAACACAAACGGTTACATATAGAAAGACGCGGTTTTCCAGAACCAATTCAGTGTCCCAAAAATATATCCAATGTTCGCCCTTATTACACTTGCAGCTTAAGCTATGCATAAGTGTCGAAAGTCTTGAGAATGGCTTTGTCCGTCTGTCTATCGAGAGGTGTCAGAGCAAAACAGTAACAAATATTGAGAAGTCGTTTCTTGCGGTCGATTTAGAGCCCCTAAAATAGGTTCGATCTTCTAAATTAACCCTCCATTTAAAACCGTAAGTGGTTCTAATACCATTTTTGGTTTCAATTTGTATCGCTATAGAACGAAAAGAGTAATAGATAGCGAGAAGCGATTTGTTGCAAACAATTTAGCGTCTTAAGACAACATACAACTATCCACAACATTCAATCAAAACCAGAAATTGTTTATATTTACTATTATTTCCGGTTTTAATACTGAATTATGAGATATCAAGATGTAGATTTTGGCAATCGATTCAACTATCTAGAAATAGTTGTATCTTTTCCATTAATCCTCTATTCAGATCGGAAGTTGTTTAAAATAATCATTTTCGGTTTAACATTGATCGATATAGAACAAAAATAGTAATAGATAGCCACAAGTGTTTTTTTTTTTAAAAAAACGAATCTATACAGCGTCTCAAGAGTATATAAGCTATATATCATCTCAACGCACAATACTATCGAAATTGAAAGTGGCTGAATTTACTAGTATATTCAATAGGGATTCAATAAGGATTTTATAAAGCAAAAGATTGAAGAAATAGTGATGCGGTTTTTCGCGATCGACTAAGCGTTCTAAGAATAGGCTCTACCTTCTCCCTTGATCTCTATTCACAGCAGAAGTGGTTCAAATTAACGATTACAAGTTTCAACATTAATCGCCACAGAACAAAATTGGTAATAGATAGCGACAAGTGGTTCATCTACAATCGATTCAGGTTCTCAAGAGGAAATACAATTACAATCCACAACACTCCACAAAGGCAGAAATGGTTGAAGGTTATTACTATTTTTGATTTTATAGGTAATACTAATTTCCATAGAGCAAAATCGGTCAGAGATATCGAGATGCATTTTAAAAAAAAAAAATTAATCCAGCACCCCAAGAATAGATTCCACCTTCTTCGTTAACACTTTATTTGAACCGAAATTGTTCAAATTAACCATTTCTGGTGTTAACACTTGTTGCGATAAAACAAAATTGTAATAGATAGCGACAAGCAATTTTCTGGAATCAATTCAGAGTTTTAAGAGAACATATCTTGATAACCTGCACCACTCTTCTGAAACCGGAAATGCTTGATATTTACTACTACTTTCGGTTCCAATACTTATATTCATAGAACAAAAAAAGATATCGAGAAGTTTTCTGAAATCGATTCAGCATCCTAAAAATAGATTCCGTCTCCTCCCTTAACCCTCAAGCCGGAAGTGGTTTAAATTAGCCATTCCTGCTTTCAATCTTTATCGCCATAGAACAAAAGCGATAAGTGATACCTAATAATGGCTTTTTGATATGGATTCAGCATCCGAGGAACATATTCTATCTTTGATCTTATTAATCTATTCCAACCAAGAGTTTTAGTTGTGCTACTTGTTGTACTCAAGTTTTGAATATTCAATTCGCATGGATTGCAAGTCTGCCGCAGTTTTACACTGTGAAACGAAACTCATTTGTTTCTCTACAAAAACAGGAAGTAGGAAACATGTATCACAATCAGGGGGAATCCAGGGGTCGATCGCCCCCAGAAGAGAACACTCCTATTTTATATATAAATAAAACCCATCCCAGAGTTGGAGCTCGTAAAAATAGCTCTAAGTAGCAGTATTACAACTCCCCCCAGAAGTCCGTCCTGGATCCGCCCCTGATCACAACTCCCGGTTTCAGTATTGATCACCATAGAGCGAGCATGGTAATAGCGAGAAGCATGAATTCAGTACCTTCGCAATAGACTATCTCCAAGTTTTATCCTGTGGTAGAAATTTACTACCACTTCTAATTTCAATAGTGATCACCATAGAGCAAAACTAATAAGAGATAATGAGATATGTTTATATATATGAATCCAGAATTCGAAGATTGTCATATCGATCGCTATCCCTCTATGTAAACTGGAAATAATGAGAAACTACCATTTCCGATTTCATAGTAAAGAAAAGGCGATAGCCGGAAGCAGTTTTTGATATGGATTATGTGCCACAATGGTAGTTTCCATCTCTAAGTTTAATGCAACCGAAAGTGATAAATACTTACTATATCTCTGGTTACAATCTTTTTTTCTCATAGAACGAGAGAAGTACTAGGAAACGACAAACGTTTGTTTTCAATATATAATTTTATATTTCCAAGAAAAGATTTCAAGCCCTGCAACTGGTCTAGTGGCTAGCGCGTATTCCTTTGATACACAGGGTCCCGAGTGGGAAAACATTGAACGTGTTATGGTGGTTCGGATTCCACTTTATAATGTAGGTCCACGCCTTGTATAGTCTTGCTCGATTCTGAAAAGGGACGCTGAACTTCAACAAACAACCAAATAAAAAGTATTTCATCTTAGTAGTATTCTTCTACTGAAGTTAGTAGCAGTAAAAACTAATACGAAAACGAAGACCCACCTATTTAAAATTTGAACTCTCGTTTGATGAGATTATTATAGTCAGATATTTAGTTCTTTGTCTTACCGTATATAAAACATCTTTAGAACAAATAAACCATTCAATAGTATTTTGTTAGTATTAAATTGCCTATTTTTGAAAGCAATCAAATTGTTTTTGATGCTGACTTAATTAGTTATAGAAAATAAGAGAAATGAATGGGGGATCTTAGTGAGAAGTCTTTAGTATCAGTACATATAATCACTTCATGTTTCATATTTTGTTAAAATCAATTGTTAAAAGCCAATTTATTACAGGGTTGCCTGATAATATCACGATCAGTTTATACAGGATCCTTCTATTTGGTAATTTGTTAGTCCTTTTTTACATTATAAAATACTAGCAGCGTTCACCCCGCTTCGCTGCGGTCACCCCGGAACGCAATAAACTTTGTTACTTAGATAATTTTTACTTTTTCGCTTTCAAGTGATATGATAAAAACCATAGAAGATTGCAGTAAATCTTAACATTATATCGCCTGTCATTTATGTTAACCCGCCCCGCTTCGCTGCGGTCATCCCGGTGCTGGCATATTGTAAAAGTGTCTGTAAAAATAAGCAAATCAATTAAAAAATTTTAAACAGAAGATTCAAGCTATTTTCCGCTGTATATCGCCTGTCATTTATGTTAACCCGCCGATCCTCACGGTCATGCGGGTTGCATATAAATACGTTTATTTTTACCTATGATGAACTAATAACAAAGGATTTGTACGTTATGGACACCTGAATGGTCAATTATCTCAAGACACTGGTAATTAAAAATTAAAGTGATATTATAAAAACCATCTAGGGTCCAAATCCTAATAACCCCCCAAAAATGAAAGAAATTGGTTCAGCCGTATTAGCGTGATGAGCGGACAAAATTTTGTACGTTCTCTTTTATATATATAGATAATGTCGGGCTAATTGTTGTATCGCCAGACTAATTTTAGGAAATTTACCGGGTCAATTGGAGAATTTATTTAAGTTTATGAGGAAGAGTGATTGAAAGTCAGGTAAGGGGAATAGTAAAAGCTCAGATAGTGATTGTATTTGCTGGTTGTTTTTGATGTTGTAAGCGGCACTGTATGTGGAGACGGATGGACTATTTCGCGGAGAGGTACACTTGTTTTACTATACGGATCCATAGATTGTAAAATGTATAGATAAATTTGAGCAAATCTTTAATTTGCCTATTTCATGTCGAGAACAGAAACCAACAAACCCCTGTGGGGCTTCTAATCCGTTCCTACTACTATCACTACCCCTACTCCTACTCCTCCTCCTACTACTACTGCTACTCCTACTTATACTATGGATCCGTATAGTAAAACTGCGCACCTAATAACATAATCTAACGTAACTTAATGTAATCCAACCAAATATAACCGAATGCAGTATATTTTGCTCCATTTTTTCGATTTTCAAATTGGTCCGGCGACTCAGCAGTAATGCCATATTGTCGATAACACATTAATAATCACTAGTAAATAATTATTTTTTAATATTCTGTAAAATATAAATTTTACATTGTTTACCTTTGTGAATTATTATTTCTAATTTATATCCCTCAAGAACCGAGAACCAAGGGTCTGTGGATCACAAAATTTCATGCTGAGCTCGCACGCGTACCAGACTTGTTAAAGTCTATGACCATATCAACTTTGGCCAATATCGGATGAGATTAACGCGTTTTAATGAAATTTATTCATTTAACTAAGTTCAAGTCCAAATTTTCTGAACAGTATTTTGAGAAAAAAATACTGCTACAGGCTAGTCAGAGCATAAATGCAACTGTGTACTGTCAGCAGTTGAGCCGTGTTCAAAAAAAAAAAAAAAAAAAAAACCTCAAGACTCTGGAGCCAGCACTTCTGAATCGCAAAGGGGTCCTCCTGTTACAGAAGCACGGGACACCATTCTACACTTTGGATGGGAAACACTATTGCATCCGCCATAATCTCCGGACATTGCACCGTCCGATCACCACCTGTTCCATTTCTTGGACAATCAGCTTAGAGGACGCCAGTTCAAATCCCTAGTAGAGGTGCAAAATGCACTTGATACCTTCTTCGATTCACGGCCCACCAAGTTCTACCGCGATGGAATACATGGCCTTCCAAAACGTTGGCAGAAGGAGACTATTTTTGATCTTCCAGGTATGTCTTAGGTTAAATATCGACGTTTGAAGGTGTTGGGTGAAAAAGCGACAGATCTTTCTTGGTTACCTTTATAGTTACTAAGCTCGTCAAGATCTACCACCTTACCAAGTTTGGTAAAAATTGGATGAGTTCCATCTTTCACGCTTTAATGAAATTTCTTGATTTCACTGATTCTAAACCTAACATTGATAGCTAGTAACTCAGGAACAAAAAGTCTGTACATCATAATATTTTATATGAGCTTCCATGCATACCAAGCTTGTCAATATTTACGATCCTACCAACTTTCGTCAAGATCATTTGAGTTTAATCAAATGCGACTTAGTGAAATTTCTTGATATCACTAACTTAAAACACAAATTTGATTAGCAATAACTCTGGAACCAAAGTCCCAAACACCATAATATTTAGCATGTGTACTAAATACATTGCAGTCCATAACCATACTAATTTTGGTCGTGATTGGATGAGTTTCGTCAATAGTAGGCACTACACACTATCCTTTCATTAGATCGAGTTCCTCCGTGGCTTAGCGGTTAGCGTACGCGCTTTTGGCGTGTGAGACCCGGGTTCGATTCCCGGCGGGAGCTCATGTGGTTCGGATTCCACGTTAATCAGTAGGTCCACGTCTCATATAGCCTCGCTGCTGAACGGGATAAACTCAAAATCAACTCAACCTTTCATTAGATCCAAATCCAAGGAGCACGGTAGCTCAGTGTTAGAACGCTTACCTCTTGTGCATTTGATCCCAGACCAAGTAAGTTCGTGGCAGACAACATCGTGTCCGTGTATTTTCCCGGGGTACTCCCATGTCCTCCCATATTATCATTCCACGAATTCCGAAAACTTTTCGAGAAACGATAAATCATCAAAAAAGGGAAAACGAATTTTTCGAAAAACGACTTTTTCGAAAAAACGAAAAATGATTTTTTCGAAAAACGAAAAATCTTTCGAAAAAACGTAAAACAATTTTTTTTGAAAAATGAAAGACGAAAAAATTTCCGAAAAACGAAAAACATTTTTTTTTCGAAAAACGAACGAGAAAACGAGAAATGAAATTTCCGAAAATCGAAAAACAGATTTTTTTAAAAGGCCATCCCTAATGAATACCACCGCGACAAGTCGTAGTTCTTATGATAGTGGCGTATTTTCGTCCGGAGAAATTATGGAAATAATAAATAATGTAGACTCCGATGCTTTTGAAACGGACGATGAATGTAGTTTGTACGAAGATTCTAGCATCAATTTATGTGACACACATACCTCTTTTCATATAACATCGCTGTTGAACGGGACGTTAAACTCTAAATCAAAACTCAACACATACCTCTTTCTATTTAAAAATATTGTGTAGTATACAATATCCGGAATTCAAGATGGCTGCCATGATGTGCACTAAATCATTTAACGCAGTTTATACACCAATGCCAAATTGTAAAATTTGCTTTTACTCCGTCTATGCGTCTCTTTGTTACAGCCCTGTCATAATACTTTTCCTATTTGATACATATGTAAAACATAGCACACCCTGTCGCAAACAGATGAAGTGTCAAAAATGAATTCACATTCTCATTTGTGGGAATATTCAAGTCTAAGTTGAAGTGTAAAATCATAACCTTTTACATTTAAAACAATAGTGTGTGATATGCAATATGGCGGAATTCAAGATGCCTTCCATGGTGACCACACTCCAAATCAATGCAATTGACATGTCGTTATTATTGTTCTGTCCCAATACTTTTCAGTAACCCTGTATACAGATCCACATGTCTTCTCACAGCAAAATTAAACTAATGTTTTCCACAGAATATTTTTCATACTAATATGTATTTTTATACTTTGATCCAGGAGCAGAAATGGAATTTTAGAAGTAAGGGAAAAGTCAGCAATAGATAAAGTTTGATTGGGCTATGTCACGAGAATACAAACTCAGAAAGACGGTAGTTAGGGCCGGACTGGCCAGGGCCCTTAGGTCGCAATCGCGGCCTAGGTCTTCTAAGAAAACAATGATGAAAGAATAAAGAAAGAAAGAGAAAGAAAAGCTAAAACAAAAGAGAGCTAAATAATTCGGTAGCTCAGTGTTATTATGCTACCAACACACACTCCTCTTCCACCCTTCCATCAATCAGTAAGTTATCTTTTTTAATAGGGTCCTTTCGTTACTAGATTTGTGGCTAGGTCCATCTTTCACTATGGTTTTTTATTATCAGAAACTGTGATTTAGTTTGTAGCTGGAGCCTTGGACCCTTCTTTCAATATATTGAACAGTTGGGTCCTTCTTTCATTACATTGAGAAGTTGGGGCCCTGGGCCCTTTATTCATTATATTGGGCAGTTGGGGCCCTTCTTTCATTTCATTGAGCAGTTGCGGTCCAAGGCATGTTTTTCATCATGTTGAGCTGTTGGGACCTGGGACCTTTTTTCATAATGTTGGGTAGTTGCGGCCCTTTCAAGGTTGAAGACTGGTGCCTGGTTTGTAGCTGGGTTCATATTTAACCACAGGCTGATTGTTTTTTATGGATGTTAATACACCTTGTAGGTCTATATTTGATAATTCAAAAATGTGAAAAGAGCGCATTTTTAAAAATTTATTTTCTATCAAAAAGTTTACAAAATAACAGGAGAAAACAGTGGAAGACGGCAAGAAAGCGGGCATTTTTAACATAATGGTTGATTCTATCCAAGATGTTTCAGGGCTTAATCAGCTGGCTATAGTAATTCTCTGCTTTATAAACGGTCAAGTATTTGAGCGGCTGTTAGTAGTTGTCGTAAACAGCTTGGGCGTCTCTGGCGGGGGGACGAGGGGGACGCGTCCCCCCAATATTTTGAAGTACAAAATATTCAATATTTTGTTCTAATTTAATTTATTTACTAACGACAGAATAACATAAATAATAATAATAATATTTATTTGTCATATAATATTCAGGCTTTGTAACAGAGTTCTTGATATGCCTCACGGGGTCCGTGAAGGTAAGCAGAAATGTAACAAATGGAAGTAAAGATAATAAACAGGTTGGGCTAGATAGTACCATTTAAATAACTTTCTCTGATGTCCTCCCCAAATTGTGTATACCAGAGACGCCAGTGGTAAACAGTGACACTACAAGACAAGTAACTTATAATGAAATCAAAAGAGTACTTTGTGACAAAAATGTTTTGATGCTTGTGATGATATTGTAAGTTGCTTTTTTGATGGAGTTGCTAACTTCAGTGGATGTTATTAAGGAGTTAAAGCATTACTGGAGAAGGATAATCCTGAAATCATTTACACCCAATGCATGGCTTATGCTCTTAATTTCGTTATGACAAATTCAACTGAGTAGATCCCTGAAGCTGCAAATTTATTTGAAATCAGTGCCATGTTCTGTCTGAATACTACAAAAGAAAGGATGTTTGTAAGAAAATGATTGATGCAAGCCACGAGGGACATGACAGACTTCGAAAAGTTCAAGTTGGTACAACACGATGATGGAACAGAAACAAGGCACTGAATGCAGTAGCGGACACTAATGAGTTTCGCTACGAAAAATGAAGCCAAGACGAGGACGACTGTCTATCATCAAGATTTCTTTCATTTTTATTGTTCCTCAGTGATGATGTACAGAACAGGGGTTTAAATGCGAAATGAAAATTTTAAGCTAAACTTTGCTGAATAAATGGACAGTATTTAACACTGTAATGAGGACTTCTATGTTTCAGGACTTATTTACGGAAACGGAGCAAGTTTCAAAATACCTGCAGTCTCACGGATTGGACTATCTTACCACCTGGAGACTTTTAGACAATTTGCAGCAGCAGCTTCAGAAGAAAATAGAGGCATAAGATGTCTGTTTAATGCTTTACTAAAACACAAAAATATTTTGTGTGAAAATAAATCAACAGCTTGCGCAATCTGGTGTAGAGATAGCAATGGAAAAAGACTTTTTGCACAGAAGAATCTTAAAGAAGAAGAAAATGCCAGGAGAGCAGATGAACTGGAAAAGAACTTAAATATAAGTGAAAATGATTTATTCAGAATAAAAAAAAAAACTTCAACGAAAATTCTGAATACAGCTGTTACATGTGTCAGTGATAGATTTCAGCAGCCGAAAGAACTCCAAATACTGGAACCTAAGCACTTTTCAGAAATCAAGAAGAATGGTGTATCTGCAAGAGCTTTCAGAGTTCTTCCGAAAAAGAAAACTAAATATAAAACAGGAGAAAATAGACAAAGAGCTCCAGCAGTTCTCTGTCGTGTATTTCACTGTCACAAAACGTTCTAGTTTTTGATGATCCTGAAGAGAGTGATGCCCCTGAATCTGTAGAAGATGATGATGATTATGCATCTGAGCACGCTATGGAAGATGGAACATCTTTGGACGGGATTCACGGTAAGAGTGATAATGATGCTGCAAACACCTTGTACAAAAATTGTTTGTCATGTGCAGGGAAAATTTTGTACCAATTTCCGTCAGTCTAGTTGCTTTAATAATTTATACGTTGTATACAAACATGCGTTGTCTCTACCATGCACACAAGTGACATGTGGAAGATGCCTCTCAAAGTTACAGTAAACAAATCTCAGAGCTAGTTTGTGTGAAGACACTTGGACACATTTTTGCTAATGAATATGGAAAGAGACATGTTAAATTTAGTGTCTGTGAAGGAAGTTATTCAGGAACTCGGCGATTCATAAGCTGAACTGCAAAGAATCTTAACTTTTTAAAATTATTAGTTGTTTAGTGGTTTAGCAGTGTTTATCATTTTCAGTAAAACTGTCGTGTTCATTCCATAGTCAAAAGTTATTATTAGTTGTTTAGTGTTACATTTTTTAGTAAGCTGTCCTGTTCATTCCATAGTAAAAGTTATTCGCTATTTTTTTAGTGTTTCAGCTACTATACAGAGTGTTTCAAAAGTCCCGTGACATAGGGTAACTCTGTTATTATCAGAGTTACAACAAAATATAGGCGGGGAAACGGTCTCCAAATATGATGTTTTCAATCTAAAGTAAAAGAATTTTTCAAATCGGACAAGCCGATTGGGCTGTACACTCTATATGCGCCCAATGTTCCACGAAAATGCAACGTTACCATTTACCCGGACCCACAACATAAATGAATGAAGTTACTGTCTATTAAAAACATTATATTTGTATTCGGTTTCCCCTCTTACATTTTGTTGTAACTCTGATAACAGAGTTATCCATGTCAGGGGAATTTTTAGACACCCCGTGTGGCAATGCAATAATAATTATAAAATATTCTCTTGAAAGTTTGTTTCTGGAAATCCTGTGCTTGCTGTGACATCAAATTTTCAACGACCAATGATCTATCTTATGCTTTGATCTATTTTGAAATTTCACCAAAATTTGTCTGCAACGCTGCTGTATAAGATAGACCAGGTTTGTTTCGGAGAGGGCATGGGCCCCGAGTTCATAGCTCGTTGCGGCACTGATTGTACGTAGAAATTGGTGTTATAGTCTGAGCTCCCTCTATAGTAACTGCGGCCTAGGGCCTAATACACCCAGTCCGCCTATGACGGGAGTGCAAGCAAACTTTCATGGAGAACGACTTAAGCGATAGCGATTGTTCCAAAACAATCAACAAGCAAACGAAACTAATACTATCATTCAAATTTCCTATTTGTTATTAATAACCACAAATATATTTCCTTCATTTGCATAAACACTTCAACTTACTAAGGGGACACAATCCTCTTTTGCATGCCTGATCTCCACTCTTGCTTTGATCTCAAGCTTTTTACACGTGGAACCGTATTTACCGGGGCCTTTGGACGCGGGGTCTTTCTGACTTGTGCCTTTTTGACGCAGGATCCTTTTGACTCGCACCCAGTTGACGCCTGGCCGTTTTGACCCGTGCCCTATTGTAGTGGTGCCCCTTTTGATCAAGGCCCGTTTGACGAAGTTTCTTGCTGACTCTGGTCCTTTCGTCGCAGAACCCTTTGGACCCGGGCCCTCTTGACGCAGCGTCCTCATAACTCGGCTCCTTTTGTTGCAGATCCCTTTTGACCCGGGCCCTTTTAACGCAGGGCCATTTTGTCGCGGAGACCTTTTTACCTAGGCTCTTTCGACGCGGGGTTGTTTTGACTCGGGCATTTTTAGCGGGCCCCCTTTAGCCTCGGGTCCGTTTGACGCAGGGCCCTTTTGACTCGGACCCTTTTGTCATGGTACTCTTTTGACCCAGGCCCTTTTCATGAGCAGCGTTTTGATTCGGCCCCTTTTGACTCGGGTCCTTTTGTTGCGTAGACCTTTTGACCCAGGCACTTTTGATAGGAGACCATTTGACTCGGGTCCTTTTGTAGCGGGGCTCCTTTTCACTCGGGCCCCTTCGAAGCAGAGCCCTTGCGACTCGAGCCCCTTTGTACTGGGAACCTTTGAGTCGGGCCCTATTGATGAGGGGTGTTTTGATTCGGGCCCGTTTGACGCGCGGCATTCTGACTCGGGTCATTTTGTCGTGGGACCCTTTTGACAAGGGCTCTTTAAATGAAGGGCGTTTTGATTCGTGTCTTTTTGACTCAAACCCTTTTGTTGCGGAGAGGTTTTGACCCGGGCAATTTTGATGAGGGCCATTTTGACTCGGGCCCTCTTGTAGCGCGGCACCTTTTGACCCGGGTTCGTTTCAGGCAGGTCTCTTTTGACTCGGGCTCTTTTGTCGTGGGACCCTTTTGACGCGACCCTTTTGGTTCTTGTCCTTTTGACTCCTGCCCTTTTCTTGCGGAGAAGTTTGACCCAAGCCCTTTTTTCGCGGGTCCGTTTTGACTCGTGCCCTTTGTAGAGGGGCCACTTTTTACTTCTGCTCTTTTGTTGTGGAGACCTTTTGACCCGGGCCCATTTGACGTGGGAAAGTTTTGACTCGGGTTCTTTTGTAGCGGTACTCTTTTGATCCTGGCCATTTTCATGAGGGGCGTTTTGTTTCGGCCCTTTTTGACTCGGGCCCTTTTGTTGCGGAGATCCTTTGAACCGGGCCCGTTTGACGCAGGTCCCTTGGGACTCGAGCCCTTTTGTCGTGGGACCCTTTTGACTCGGGTCCCTTTGCTGAAAGGCGTTTTGACTCGTGCCCATTTTTGCGGAGACCTTTTGAACCGGGCCCTTTTGACGCCGAGCCGTCTGACTCGGGCCATTTTGCAGCGATGTCTTTTTTGACCCGGGGCCTTTTGACTCGGGTTATTTTGTCGTTGGTCTCTTTTGACCCGGGCACTTTTTATGAGGGCCGTTTTGGTTCGGCCCCTTTTGACTCGGGCCCTTTTGTTGCGGAGGCCTTTTAGCCCGGACCGTTTGACTCGGGTTCTTTTGTAGCAGGGCTCTTTTTCAGCCGGGCTCGTTTGAGGCAAATCCCTTTTTACTCGGGCCCTTTTGTCAGGGACCCTTTTGATGAGGGTCGTTTTGATTCGGGCCCTTTTGACTCCTGCTCTTTTGTTGCGGAAACCTTTTGACACGAGCACTTTTGTTGCGGGGTCATTGTGGTCTGGCTCTTTTGTAGCTTGGTCTCTTTTGACACGGGCCCTATTGACTTGGGCCCTTTTGTTGCGGAGACGTTTCGAACTGGGTTTTTTTCACATGGGCCATTTTGACTCGGGCCCCTTTGTAGCGGGGTCCCTTTCAAACTGGGTCCGTTTGAAGCAGGGCCGTTTTGACTCGAGTCCTTTTGTTATGGGCCATATTGACTCTGGCTTTTCGGTCTTTTCCCTTTTGTCAGGCCCTTTTGACATGGAACCGTATATATAACGCAGCAGCTGAAATACCTGTGGCAGGGAGCCTGGAGGAGTATGAGTAAATCGAAGATAGATCGATCCAGGGTGCAGTAAAATTAACCACATGACTGTTCATATCAATTTATTTTTTCTTTCGACATCATATGTGGAGATCAGTGTTCTGACTAATAGGCTACAGTGGCGAACGACGATATACGTTATCAATGTTATGACTGTTAACTTAATATATATAGGGAATAAAACGAAAAACTCTATATGGGTCTCCCCCCCCGTTAGAAAAAATCCTGCGGGCGTTAGTGATTATGATGTTGCTTAGTTACTGAATTATATTATTCTATACACGGAATAAATACTTATGTGTTTTATATAATAGTAAGAACCTTATCTACATTTATTACGGCCCTTGCTTTACGACAACTAAACATATTCATGTTCAGCGTAATCAGTTTCCATTTTAAAATAATTACAGTGAGGCGAATGAAATAATTCAAGACCGAACATGTCGTAGTAAATTCCTGAAGAGTGAAAAGCGCTAGTAGCAGTTGTTAGCAGTTTTTAACTTAACATATAAGATAATAATTTGAAAAACTGAGAATACAAATCTTTTCAGAGATGACAGTGCACTGATGCTTTAAATCTATGCCCTTACTGCCTATACCTATGTTATTTCCCTAGTCAAAATTAAAACACTTCAAAATTAATCAAAATCTCTTATGCAACCATCCCTTCCTTAGAGTACTGCGGTGTCACATACCCGTCACGGCGATGTAAAGGCACTTTTGGCGACGAGGATACATACCGATAGATAGATAAATAGACACACAGAGGGAGAAAGAAAAGGTGTTTTGCTCCCTGCTCGCACCTGTGGTGCGTCAGAGCTAAACCGGGCCCCTTTGCAAAACGTATTGACCAGCCTAACCTAAACACAAACCTCTTAATTGCTAACGTAGAAACGTGGTCGGGAGGTGTAAAGCATGTAGAAATTGTATTTTTAATAACCATGAGTATGGATTCGAACACTCCACTTCCATGTTTTTCTATTTACTTTTTGCAGCTACATCGGAACGTTCAATTTTTGTTCTTTACTAATTGCAAATGGCGTTTACATTCAAAATATGAGGAATTTTGGTGGCATTTGTTCGGATATTCTTCTCTTTCAAAATTAAGAAGAGAATAAAAGCAATACGCAAAGACAAAACGTATTATCAGTACTAAACATTACCAATAATAATTGCTACGTAAGACTAAATACGACCTCTTTTACCATCTCTCATGAGCTGTATGTATTATTAACAAAATTTTTAAAAACGTCCTTGACGTGGATTCGAACTCGCGTCCTTTTCATTTGTAAGCCAGCACCTTAACCACTACACCAAGATCATGGCGTGGTGAACATTTAGTTGTCGGCGTATTTGTTGTAATTGTGTTTTATGTTCCCACTTCGACAATTTTTACTCTTTTTTCTAAGTTTAACAGCTGTTTCTGGCTTTCTCTTTCGGTGTCGTCCTTTATTTACACTATGCACTATTCGTATTCACAGCTTGTGCTCCTCTGCAATGTCTTATTCAGATTAAACTTTTCTTTTTGCCCCTCAGTAAACATTTGATTGATTTAATTCTCATACTCTCCACGGATGGAGCGCAGGAATGCCAGACTCGAAAAATAGGTGTACATTTTCCTTTCCTGACAGATAATACATTCGCGAAGTGTTCCCTCGTGATTCATGTATAACTGATTTAAATGCGAAGTTCTCCCTGGCTCAATGTGTATTGTACTAATTTTAGCGGCCCATATGGGTAATTTGCATATTTATGAGCCTTCATATACCCGGAATTCAATCATACACTACTATAACGCTAGGTCACAAAATTGCTCTCATTTTCTTTAGATGTAACTGAACATGAATGTGGGCATATGGAGAACGAATTGGATCAAGTAGTTCTTCTCTGACACGTGTTATCCACATCGCCGCCATCTTGGATCCGACATATTGAATTCAACATTCGGTTTTTCAAATGTGAATAGGTGCATGTGATACATCAAATTCATGTAAAATTTTCTCAGAAATCCGCTGATTTAGTGAGTTTTACTGTAGCTTGTACCATTTGCGAGATATTACACGTTAAATCCCTCTAGGCACTTCGCGAATAGACATTGCAGAGTAATATCAGTTACGCTTACGTTTTTGATGTTGAGAAATCAAAACAATTTCTAACTGGAAAAGTACTGGACAGGTATAAACTGGAAAGGTATAAACAAACTCTCTACAATATTGGTATCAAAATCTTACATTTCTGTGAGTGATTGTTATTACTTCCATGTTATACTACATACAAGGAAGTATTGCATTACGAACAAAATACCTAATGTAAATCTAGATACGACCAAATTTTGCTGAAGATCTACCATATCCTATTTACGTCTGTGTGTATGTGCGTTCAGAAAACATTTCGTCAACAATCAATCACGTAAAAGGTCACATATACATACGGGGCCCTGCACAACTTTTTAATGGTTGAATTTGTGAAGTGCCTCACATTTAACAAGCAATATCTTGCAAATGGTACAAGCTACCGTAAAACTCACTACACCAATGAATTTCCGAAAATATGTTGTATAATTTGATGTATCACATATACCTATTCCCATTTGAAAACTCGAAAGTTGAATCCAATATGGCGGATCCCAGATGGCGGTCGGTGTGGATAACACGTGTGAGAGAAGCAGTACTTGATCCAATTTGTCTTGCATATGCCCACATTCATATTCAGCTACATCTAAAGAAACTAAAAGCAATTTTATGACCAAGTGTTAAAGTAGTGTATGAATTCCGGATATATTAAGGCCCATAAATATGCAAATTAACCTCATGGGCCGCTAAAATTAGTGCAATACACTTTGGGCTGCGGAGAACTTTGCATTTAAATAAATTTGAGACGAATTTCAAGGGTGCACTTCGCGAATGTACCTTGTTAGACCGTCTATGTGATTTCACTCCACACCAAGTAGACGGTTGATAGGTGTTTGTAACGCTATACCTTATTGAATGGAGGTTAACAAAAGGACACAGGCTTCCGCAAAATGGGCACTTGGGCGCTGGGCGCGTTATTTTTGATTCATTATATTTAAGAAATATACAAAAACCACTAAACCGAATTACAAAGTTCTTCCCTTATTGGAAAGCCTTTCTAACGCCAATGATGATACACTACAACTTTCCTAAAAAATGGGCCCTTGGGTGCTGGATACGTCATTTTTTGATTCAAAATATATAAGAAATTGTCAGAACCTACTTAACGGATTTCAAAAATTCTTTCGGTGCTGGAGACTAAACTAATGCTAGTGACGATACTCAGCTCAGAAAAATGGCTCTTGGGTGCTGGGGCCGTTACCTTTGATTAAATATATTTAATATAAATTTTCAGAAACTTCTGAACCGATTTCGAAAATTCTATCGCTGTCGTAAGAGTAATGATGTCAGTGGAGATATGCTATATTAAATTCCTTTGGGAACTGGGGAAACTGACTTCATCATTTCTTGATTCATTAGATTTAAGAACAATAGAGAAACTATTGAACCGATTTGAAAACCTCTTTCTCTGTTTGAAAGCTTGTCTAATGCCTGTGATGATACTTTATATTTTATCCAATAAAATGCTCCACGGGGCGCTGGGGCGTAATTTTTTAAATATTTTAAAGGCGAATTTTCAGAAACTACTGAACCGGTATCAATTGTTTTCGTTGTTCGAAAGCATATTTACTGTGAGTGATGATACGCTACATTTTATCCCGGAAAGTGAGCATGAGGTTTTGATTCATTATGTATAACACATTATCAGAAACTACACAACCGATTTTAAAATTTATTTCGCTCTTGGAAAACGTGTGTAATGTCGATTGTGAAACGCAATATTTTATCCCGGATTATGGGTCCTCGGGCGCTAGGGTGTAATTTCTTGCTTTATTATAGATATAAGAAATCTAAAGAAGAAGAAGAAGAAGAATCTACTGAACAGATTTCAAAAGTTCTTTCGCTGTCGGAGACGTATCGTGTGTCAGTGAAGATATTTTATATTATATTCCAGAAAATGGGAGCTTAGTCGCTGAGGGCGTCAGTTTTTTTTATTATTTATTGATGTAAAAAGTTTTCAGACGCTACTGAACGGAGTTCAAAATTCTTTCGCTGTTGGAAATCCTCTCCAATGTTAGTACTGACACGCTATATTTTATCGCTAAAAATACGCCCTGTGGATCTGGGATCGACATTTTTTGCTTCATTATGTATAAGAAATTTTCAGAAACTCCTCAACCGATTTCAGTTTTTTCGTTGTTCTAAAACCTATCTAATGCCAATGATGCTACGCTATATTTCATCCTAAAAAGTGGCCTTCGGGCGCTGGGGCCTCATTTTTGTTTCATTATATATAAATAATTCTCATAAACTACTGAGCAGATCTCAAACCGTCTTTCCTTGTTGGAAAACTTATATAATGCTATGATAATACATTATGTCTTACCCCGGTAAATCGGCTCTCAGGGAAATGGGGAATTCATTTCTTTGTTTCGTTATGTATAAGAAATCTTCAGAACCGATTTCAGAAACCTCTTTCACTATTGCAAAGTATATTCAATGCCAGTGATAATACACTACGAAGGAAATCAACAAAGTTATGTCGCTTATTGTGGAGGTCTGTGTTCACTTAGCTCTCACACCGTAAACTGAATGCAAATGGGGATAAGGCATAGGTCAGCTGTTGCGCATCATAAGGGAGTGTATGCTTTACGAGTTCAAACTGAAGTCAAACGCCGCTGCAGCGGGGCGGACGATACGCAGGACTTTTTGTGAGGGTGTTGTGACAATGCGGATAGTCCAGCGTTGGTTTAACAAGTTTGAGGACTGTGACGAAACATGTACCGGAAGACCAACACATGTACAAAATAAGGATCTTCAGTCACATTGGCCACGCTTGAGTACCACAACACCTCATGTGCGAAACGTGGGATAGAGCTGTGCGCATTTGAACCCTCATTGGCAAGTTGTGAGTCCAAGATAGAATTCCGACATATTAAGGAAAATATATTACAGTTGTTTACAAAGCCAGTGTAGCGATCGACATGGAAGCAAAATTTCATGTCGATTGAATGGTTTATAAGGTGAAGAAATATATAAAAGAACATGGGTATCCCAAGTGTGCCCCAGGTGGATCTATATGGCATCTCCATATCCTATTTACTCTAGATAGATCTGTGTCGGTCACAGAATGATCTATATGACATTTCAATATCCTATATAGTCTAGAGAGATATATATGGGGTCCTATGTGGAATTCCCATTTCCAGACTCGCCATTATGAAGTTAAGAGCGTTTAAAATACGTTACTTTGTTATATTTTTTCTATTAAGTTTCTATAAAACAAAGTGTTTAGAATCATATAGTAAGTTAATAAGCATTTGTTAAAGTTTAAATTTGCGCAGCAACAATAATATTTTCATTTTAAATATTCGTCGTTAACCCCGCAGGAGAAACATGGGAAACCATGCTAAATATATCACACGAAAGTTAGTAGAAGATGTACTTGCTTCGTCGCGACGATAACAGAGAAGATGCTCTTTATAGGCGCCGTGAAGTTTCGTTGAAGTTCTACATGTGCTTTAGGTACTTCTGAATTACACTTTTTAGAAATTTTGATATTTCTTCATTAAGTGTTTGGAGGGTCATGCGCCCTACCCAACCGTTTTTCCAGGAAAATAGGAAACCGTATTCCCAGATTTCAAGTTTACAATATAATCTCATTTGGTTCGCTCCACTTCTTGATGCCATTAGGGCGGCAAATTTCAAGAATTTCGGTCGAAGCTTTTTCCCCAAAACCCCTTCTCCGTAGACAATAAAAAATACTTATTCGCTTATGTTTTGCGTACTGTTCTTAAATGAAGTTTTCTTTAAATTGTGGATCTGCTTTAGGTACAGCCGTGCTTCTCTCCTTATCAGTTCAAAAGCTCAGTTAACGCGCGAATAAAATTACATTGGTACCGCTAGAATCAAATAAATCTTTAACATAGAAACAAAAAAAAACATAGAGGAATGTTGACTTCAGGTCTTATAAAAAAAGAATTGTTTAGAATTTAGTTCCACAATGGTGACGGGTATAAGTGAGTTCCGGCGAGTTTTGTTTGAAACTCGAGTCCACTCGAAAGAGACATCTTTGAGCTCAATTCGAGAACTCCACTAGAAAAATTTCATACAACTCGACTCGAAACTTGGGTCGAGTTTCGATTCGAGTCGAGCCAATTCGAGTTAAATCCTGTGTGTAGTTCTAAGTACCCTCTTCAAATACCATACATAGACAATATATTTATCAATGATAATACTGCTACTATTCCAACTTATTTTTATTATTATGATCATATTACACATATTATTATTATTATAATCATGAAAGATAAGTGCGATGAGAAAGATGATATCTGAATACTAAAAACTAGTTGACTGTCGTTCTCGGTCGTCCAGAAGTCTTCAGGAGGCAAAGAAATCCGTCAGGAAGTTCTGGGTTTGCGTTCCGGAGGAGGAAGTATTCAAACGCCATCCAAACATTTCAAAGGGCTCGGTCCGGGTTTAGGGTTATCAACGGATGCAGCGACTCTTCTCACAGCTAATGAACTACCGAGTTAAACAGAGAAGTGAGCCGAAATAACGGATCACACAACCGAGTCTGCTTGAACCGATGCCTGACCCGAGCGAACCGAACCGAACTGATTTCTCATCCCAACTGAAACGGTTGTAGCCATCGGCTCAGTTGAGCTAAGTCTAACCGAGCCTATGGATTCGTTTGAACGGAGCTGGCTCGATCGGATGGCTCACATGAGCCGAGTCTTTGGTTCATCCCAACCCAGATGGCTCAAGCCATCGGCTCAATTGAACTGCTGTTTCGGCTCAAACTTTTTACTGCGCAGGTCTCAGCCTTGATGGTAAGAACTACAATATATACTTATATTGGTAAACACGACATTTGTGGCTGTCTCGTTATAAAAAATTATTGTCGTTTCGTTATCGAGACGAGAGGAGATACACTAAAAGTATCTCACGAGATGAACTAAAAGTAGGAGTCGGGATGCATCCCTGTCCTTAGCAACACTAAAATTTCTACATTACTACTTACATTTCTCATGACTTCCGCTTTACAGCCTAATGAGACCACGATTTCCAAACGACTTGAAACAAGCTGAACGAGCAAGCCATTTATCAAGCTGGACTGGACTCGAAACTTGACCTCTAACATACTGACTCGGCCCGGAACTCGACTCGGAAAAATTACCTTTGACTTGACTCGAAACTCGAGTTGAATTCGCGTCGAGTAGAGTTTTAGCTCAAAAACCAACCTCCTTCTTCTTCCTTGAAAGCAGCTAGACGTGGACCGCAATAAAATGTGGCATCAATTGTATTCTTCAAATATACATATATACATGTTGTTTAATACACAATTGTTCGTCAATCGTAAATCACCATCCATCTTCATGGTGAGATATATAAGCTCACTATATATACTACAGGCAATAAAAATTATCCATATATAAAATCACTAAAATCACACAAGAAGTTATGACAATGTATATTCCTTTCAAAAGAATACATTGATTATGTTTCCAATAACTACTGGCAAGTCATAGAAGTCAAATCAAAATAATCCATAAAGAACTTTATTCTTCTTCGCATTACATTTGGGTCATAAAATACATCTTGAAAAATACTAAATTATGATAGTAATTTCTTCTTCATTCCTATCATAACATGGATAGCATACAAATATTAAATCAAAATTGCGTCTGTCTTTTCCTTTTCTTTCTTCTGCAAAGGATAGTATATTAAAAGATTTTTTAACAAAAGAAACATTGACCAAAGCTGTATTTTAAATTATAATATGTTACGGTTTCGGATATCTAACATATCCTTCTTCAGACACTGTCGAGCATAAATGAAAATACAGACATATATAGTCATTGCTATGACAAAGTTTAAATTCTTTTAACAGACACACACACACACACATATATATATATATATATATATATATATATATATATATATATATATATATATATATATATATATATATATATATAGTCATTCCTTAAAAAACGAGTCTATTTTTGGAGTAATCAGCCATTCCTGTAAGTCTCCGTGTTCACTTCCCAACTTATCACGTTCCGCCATTTTTGTTCTTATATGGGCCTTTTTTATTTTCTTCTTGTCTACTCTATCCAAACTTCCTCGCTATAATACATTAATAGGTTCGAAAGTGTCTGAAGAAAGATATGTTAGATATCCGAAACCGTAATATATTATAATTTAAAATACAGTGGGTTTTAAACTTTAGTCAGTGATTATTTTGTTAAAATAATCAATCCAAAGCCATGGATAGTATTGGTATCAATAGGATGTTAATTTGCGATAAAATACTAGCTATTCAGGTCAATATAAAATAAGCTGTTGACAAGATATAAAAAGAAACGTGTTCTAGAAGGTTAATCAACAGTTGTAACTGACTAAAAAAACAATGTTGTTAATGTGAGTACTCCTTTCTTTTCTTCGTTATAATTGTTATTGCCTGCAAGAACTTAGAAACACAAACAAACCAAACAAATTCCATAATAGCATGTCCAGTGTCAAAACAAAATTCGTCACCAACTTCACAGATGTTCCTAATCCACCAAATCTCCCTTTGAGAACAATCTTTTCTTTAAAAAGAAAACATTGCAGAGAACAGGCTTCACTTCTTTTCCTTCTTCCAAGGGAAAATACAGAGGTGGAAAGTGCTGGTAAAAATTTCAATTTTCCTTGTCAAAAATACACAGCAAAGAGAACTTTCTCTACGTTGTCGAAATGGTCCTCTAAAAATGTTCGTGTACTTCACAACGCAATTCTTGCTGCAGATTCCTTAGGAAAATGAAACACACCGGCAGCTGTGCAGGAAAAGTACAGTTCAAAAATGATTTTTCAGCACGAAACAAAACAATCATAATAACAATTCTGCAAAGTCTTCTTGTTTGCGTCCCTGGGACCACACTTTAACAATATATGATCAGCGGGAAAATTATAGCCCGGAGCAATTTTCACTTGTGCCGGTTTTAAAGATTGCATTTTCTGACAGTTTTTGCAAAATTCTTCTTCTCCAGCTTCTTGGATGCTTTTATCTGCTCCACCTATTGAAACAAGTAATTTATTAGTAGGGTTAACAACCGCATCGGCTTTAATCATGGCAATGTGCCCAGGAAAAACACTAATTTTCTTATTGATTGCAGTATTGCACCAAATTCGGTTTCAAACCCCAACAATTTTTTCATGTTCTAGCCCAAGTGTACAACGATACGTTACGTTGTATATTTACTACTTGTACATTTTTGGGGCGTAGAATATTTTATATATGTACTAGACTGATTATGCCATTCGAAGAAGAAAAATAAATAGAAATATGTTAAATATAATTATATAAGATCGATAAAAAGAAAGATGTTTATATGTTTGTATATGTTTTAAATAATATGATTTTGGATATGAGGTTGTCAGGAGCAACCAGAATCATGATGTAAATAAATGGATGAATTGCAGGAGAGAATTTATCGTTTTCTTAAGGCTTAATAATAATCATAAAAAAACAGAATAGTGATTTTATTGTCATAAGTGGGAAGTTGGTTAGCAATCACAACTTCACGTAATTTCACAGATGGAATATCTTCTTCTTTTCTATGATGTATATAGCAGGCTTGAAAACAATTTTGCAATATTCTTCTTCTGTTTCTCTTTCTGTTGCTCTTTCTGTACTCCTACACGGCAAGCAGTCGCCGTAATATCCTCCAAGATGTCTTGTATTTCTATGTAAGCATTTTCTTCCTCCTCTCCCTCATTTTCCTTCGGCTGCTTCTCGTAGTACTTTTTTAACTTACATAATGCAAGATTTGATCTTTAGACTTTGCTCTAACCAGCGTCTTATAGTTCACAACCACTCGACCCACCCGACCACAACCAACCATCCAAACTACCCTGCCGATCTCGTTCAAATTTTTGACATAGATGCAGTTCAGAGCTGGGAGTGTTTTAACCTACTAACTTTGATCGTAGAGCTTAGGGAAGGGGAGGTAGGGGAGATTGAATATAATAAATATAACTTAATTACTCCTGAACCACAAGACCAATTTGAATCAAATTTTAAACATGAATCAGGTTCGGGCCTGGAACGGATTTTATTAATTTACTTTTAGGGAACAGCGTAGGGGACGGGGAGGCGTTGGTGATAAATAATTATCAATATAAATAAAAACTAAAAAAGTGATAATTTTTGTGACTTAATAACTCTTGAACCATAGAACCGATCCCAATCACATTTTCAACATAGATAAGGTTCGGACCTGAGGTAATATTATCATTTTATTTTGGCTCCACAGCGTAGGGGACCGGGAGGTATGAGATGTATATGTGATAAAATAAAACTAAAAGTGACTGTTTTTGTGACTTCATCACTCTTGAGGCACCCAGCCGATTTCAATCAAATTTTCAACATAGATGAGGTTCCCACTTGGAGTGGTTTTTATCATATTATTTTGACAATATACCTTAGGAGAGGATGGGGAGACGTCAGACATATAAAAATAAATAAAACCTAATAACTCTCCAAGTACCCGTCCAATCTCGATCAAGTTTTCAACATGGATTAGATTCAAGACTGGCAAATTTTTAAATTTTCTCTTTGATCATAAAACCTTAAGAAGGGGGATGGGAGGTGATATAAAAAAGATAAAATTTAATAACTCTTGAAGCACCGAACTGATCTCGATTAGATTTTCAACATACATGATTTTCGTGCCTGGGATGATTTTTATCATTTTACTTTGATGGTGCAAGTTAGGGGGAGGGGGAGGGGGAGGGGATATATAAAAAGATGAAAGTGACTGGCTTTTTAATTTCATTACTCTTGAACCACCCGACCGATCTCGATTAAATTTTCACGATAGATGAGGTTCGGACCTAACATGGTTTTGTCATATCAGTTTGACGGTGCAACTTACGGGAGAGGGAGCCAGGTTTACAAATGATATAAAATGACCGATACTAGTGTCGAATCTATAGTTTTCGGGGACGCTGAGATGCAGAGCGACACTTCTCATGCTGAATAAATCCAAATTCAACACCTTAACTTGGGGGGAGGAAACATAAAAATGATCGAAAATTACAAACATCAGTGTTGAATCCATGGTTTTCGGGATCGCTGAGATGAACAGTGACACTTCCGATAACGTGCTTTAGAACATGGGGAAATGGAAGGTAAGATATACAAAACCATAAAAAATGACCTATATTACTGCCAAATCAATAGTTTACGGGGTCGTGAGATGAACAGTGCCACTTCTGATACCGTTTAAATCCAAATTTAGACCTGCAACTTGGAGGATAGGGAGGAATAGATATTAAAATGATTGAAATTCCGAATATCAGTATCGAATCGATAGCTTTGTGGGTCGCTGTGAAGAACAGTGACATTATCGATGTCTTTTAAGTCTAAATTCAGCTAAACGAGGAGGGGGAGACGAAGGGAGAGAAATATAAAAATGATCGACATCAGTGAGCTTTAGTATTAGTGAAAAGTGAGTGACTAACGTAACATATTACTATTTTTTTCTTAATTTAACCCAGCGAAGCGGGTAACTGATGCTAGTTATTAATTAATTATTTATTTCATTTATAAGTTATTTCATACATACAACAGATAAAGCAATCCATATCATTCTTTACACATCAAAGCCTTCGTTGGCATAGAAAGTTGCTACGAGCGACTTCAAGCCTTTTACTAACTTTCGGTGACATTAGTGTTCTGGACATAAACACTCAAGTTGAGGCAGCACTCTGTTGTATCATAGTAGCGGAGTTGCGTGTTGTGGTATTCCTAGTATTCGTTTTTTTTTTTTTTTTTTTTGTTGTTGTATTGACTTTGAAGGACCAACAAATGCCTTTTCGCAGAGTCACAAGTTCCCTTTTATCCTTTAAGGTGATATAGAAATGAAATATGCATTGCTATTCCTATGTAAAATTGAAAGATTTATGTTGGTTTTATCTGAACACTCACAAATCTGTTATACCACTAAGGCCATTCCACAACTGCTTTTAATCTGGCAAAATATCACGCCCATGTTTTTGAAGTTTTAAAAAAAATTATATTGGTAGGTTAGTGTTAATAATATTTATGAAACCAGACACGTTTTAACACTTCCAAACTTTGATGTGCTTATATGTCAAAGTCTTATAGAACGGCTTTATCTCTGTGTTTAACGACAAATATCACTGTAAAGATAGTAGTAATCAAGAAGCGGCTTTGTGCCATTTATTCAGTGTCCAAAGAATAGATTCCATCTCATCCGCCAGAAATGGTTCAAATTAGCTATTTCCGGTTTTAATATTTAACGCCATAGAATAGAATGGCAACATACAAAGAGAAACGGTTTTCTGAAAGCAATTCCGCGTGTAAAAGCAACATATCATGGCCATCCATAAGATTCTGCCAAAATTGTAAGTGTTTTAAATTAAATACTACTTTCGGTTTCAAATTTTATCGTTCTAGCACGATAATGGTATCATATAACTAGAATTTATTTTGGAAAACGAGTCACTATTTACGATAACATCATGATAATCGAAGATTCTTTACGGACACCGTACGTGATTGGAATTTGCTATTACTTTCGATTTTAATGCTGATTTCTGTAGATTAGGAACAGTAAATTCTTCATAATTCTATTTTTGCAATTACTTCGTTGTTCAAAGAATATATAGTTTCCTCCGTTAACCTTCTACTCAAACCGGAATTGGTTCGAATTATCCATTTCCGATTTCAAAGTTTCAAACGAAACGATAAATGTTATTGAGTAGCGGTTTCGGCAATCGATTTAGAGTCTAAAAGCAACATATCATTACTATCTAAAATATTCTACTTAGACTGGCTGTTGTTAAAATTTACTATAAGTTCTGGATTCATTAACGCTTTCAACGTTTATGGAAATAGAACGAAAACGGCAACACATAGCGGTAAGCTGTTTTTGGCAAACAATTCAGCGTCACAAGAAACATATCGTTACTATCCATATAAGTTTACCAAAACCTCAAATTGTTCAAATTTACTAGTACTTGCGGTTACAATCATGATTTCCGTAGAGCAATATTGGTAAAATATTAAAATGTGCCTTTTTAAATATATTCATCCTGTCAAGAATTACCTCCTCCTCCACTGAAGCTCTGCTCAAAGTAGAAGTTAAAATTAGCTACTTTCTGTTTCATGTTTCAAAATAAATGCAGTACTTTGCAATTCATCGTCCAGAGAATAGATTTCATGTCCTCTGTTAAACTTTTACTCAAATCACAATTCGTTTGAATTAGACATTTTCGGTTTCAACGTTCATCGCTATAACACAGTAACAGATGGCGAGAATATTTTGCTTAAAAACGATTCAGCGTCTCAAGACAACTTATCATAATTATTGCCAACATCCTACCAAAAGAGTAAGTAGTTCAAATTAACTATTAGTTTCCATTCCAATACTTATTTCCATAGATCAAAACAATAGATGAAGATACTGTGCATTTTGCAATCAATTCAGGATTACAAGAAAATGTACTACAAAGAATTCAGCCTTCCGAGAATATTTTCCACCAATCCCTATTCAAACCAGAAGTAATTAAAGTTAGCCATGCCTGGTTACAACGTGTATTGTTAGAGAACGAAAACGATCACGGACAACGTGAAGCAGATTTTTGCAAACAATCCCACTTGTAACGGCAACAGATCATCACTGTAGACATCACTCTACCAAAATCGAAAGTCTTTTAATATTACTAACAGTCTCTATACTTTTTCTTTTAACATTTATCGCCACAGAACAAAACTGGTAACAAATAGCTCGAAGCAGTTTTATTCATACAAGTCAACCTGTTATTATCACATGTAATGACTATCAATAACACTGTTAAAAACGGCAGTGATTAAGATTTATTATTATCCTTGGCTGCAATATTCAGTTCCTTAGATCAGCAATAATTTTCGTTAGTTCCTTAGTACAAAGAACCATAAAAACCAAAACATAAAATCATAATAAGTTACTATTACTTGCGATTGCAACACTTATTTCTATGCACTAGAATAACAGTGACAAACGGTTTCTGCAAAAAATTTAGGGAGTAAAGAAAACATATTATGACTATCTACAATACACTACCGAAATAGGAGCCGCGGTGGCTCAGTGGTTGAGCTGGTGCTTGAGGTCCCGGGTTCGATCCCTGCTTCCCGTTAGTGAACTTTGTAATACACAAACACCGTGCTCGTGGGTTTCCTCAGGGTGCTACCGTATCCTCGTACTTTCTTCATTCCACGATTTCATCCATTTCTCATCATCATTGTCTGCTTTTGCTTAGCCGGCATAAGCGTAGACGTAAAACTCAAACATTTCATTTTATCATTGAATAATCTACCGAGACCTGCTGTTGGTAAAATTTATAAAACATCTGGCTTCAATAACGGTTTCAACGGTTATCGCTATAGAACGGAAAGGGTAACTGGTAGCTAGTTAAGTTTTTTTTTTTTTTTTTTTTTTTAATGATTCAGCATCTCAGAAAACATATCGCTACTATCCATATAATTCTACCAAACCCGACGCTTGTTCAAATTTACTAGTACTTCCGGTTCCATTACTGATTTCCTTAGAGCAAAAATAATAAAATATATTACAAACCGACCTTTTGCATTCGATTCATCGTCTCAAAAGTAGCTACCACCTTCTACGTTGAAGCTTGTTCCAAATAGAAGTTGCTAAAATTATCCATATTCAGTTGGAAAGTTCATTATCATATAATGAAAGCAGTAACAGAAAGTGAGAAGATTCTTTTTACAAACGTTTCAGCACCTCAAGGCAACATTTCTACAGAGGAAGTGGTTCAAATTAACTTCCGATTTGAATATTTATTTCTATAGATCCAAAAACAATAGGATATATCAAGATACGCCTTGCAATGAATTCTGGGTCCCCAGTAAACGGTCCGCCATGAATATTTTCAGCCGCCCCGCTTTTAAAGCAGAGTTAGTTAAAATTTGCCATGACGCTTATCGCTATAGAACGAAAACGATAACAAACAACGACAAAGAGACTATTGCAAACAATTCAACTTCGAATGGCAACATATCTTCACTATACAGAACACTCTACCAAAACCAGAAGTAGTTCAATTTTCTGTTACTTACTTCTTGAATACCTTTTAACCTTATCGCTAAAGAACAAAAATGGTAACGAATAGCGCGAAGAAGTTTCATTCAAATAATTTAGCCTTTCAATACAATATATAATGGTTTTCAACAATATTCTGTTAAAGACGGAAGTGATTCCGATTTATTATTATTTTTGTCCATAATACTGATTTCCTTAGATCACAAATGTATTAATCATATCGAAATGCTGTTTCTTGTATTCGATTCATATACCAAGAATGGTTTTTATTTCACCCTTTCATGCTCTATTCAGAAAGGAATAGATCAAATTTACTGTTAAATATTGATTTCCATAGAGTTAGAACGGGGAATATCTTCAGGATGTGCACTTCTGCAATTAATTTAGTGTCTCAAGAATGAAATAAATCTTTTCCGTTAAAACTCTATTCAAACCAGAAGGATTAAAATTACCATTTCCGATTTGAACGTTTTAAAATATAGAAAACAAAGAATAATTGATAGAAGGAAACATCTTTTAAATAAAAGATTCAGAGTTTTAACATAACATACAACGACTATCGACAGCACTACCAAAACAGCAGGTGGTTAAAGTTAGTATTACTTTCGGTTGAAATACTTATTTCTATAGACGGAATTTGAAGTGTGTTGCTTCAGGCAAATACATAACACATAATTACCAGTCCCTGCTTTACTTGATTTGTATGTAACATTCACAATAATATGTTCAGGTTCTCTAAATTGTTACTAATTACTTATGTCCTGAAATGGTTGTTTGAATATATATATATATATATATATATATATATATATATATATATATATATATATATATATATATATATATATATATATATATAGATAGATAGATAGATAGATAGATAGATATAGATAGATAGATAGATAGATAGATAGATAGATAGATAGATAGATAGATAGATAGATAGATAGATAGATAGATAGATAGATAGATAGATAGATAGATAGATAGATAGATATTAGGATTTCCCTAGTAAAAGATATTTTCATACTACGATACACACATCCGCGAAATGTATTCTCTCTGGCCGTAAACACGCATTAGTGATATAACAGCTCCTTACGAGTACGTTAACCCGTGCAGACTTGACGACGGTCATCAAATGACTTTTACACATTCTAATATAATTTAGAATGTTCAACGATGGTAACGGAAAACAAAAGAGACAGAGAAAAGAATTAATAACTTTGATTCCTTCCAAGAAAGCAGAAACTTCCATTTCCTTAGTATTGTTACATAGTTTAACTAACAAGTAAGGTTTCCAAGGTGATACACGCCGATTTTAATCATACTTCACAGGTTTGTAGAACAGCAAAAAATAAGCGACACGTATTTTTTTATAGCGGCCCATATGCATATTTAGGTGGTATAATAGGGCTGTCAAATTGGGACAACAAAGCATACTTTAGGTAATAGCGCGAAAACGAGAAGAGATAGCCAAACGTTGTAAAGGAGCAAGTTGTCATGACACGATAACCATTTCAATAACACATAGCGCTTCCACGGAGAAAACACCCAACATCCGCAAATGGACCAATCAGGGATGAAAAGCAGTCACAGAGCTTTATCTGTTACGCGGAATCCAAACAACATAGGTAAGAGTAAATAATGATAAAGTGATACGTGCTTTTTCGTTTTTGCAAGATGAGACAAAAAACGTAAATAGATGCATCGTTATCTCAATGTCGAAAGATTCGAGAACTGGGAATATGAAGATGTGAACGCCTATATGAGAGGCAACCTGTCAATCAGTGTTGTAGAACTGGTTGCAGGCACGCCAGAAGAGAGACATTGGCTTAAGGACATTGTAATGTAAAGAAGCAGAGCCAGAAATGCGGCGAAAACTGGTTATTACCTGGGAGTGTATGTCTACGTCAAACACGGAAGCCGTACAATGTGGAAGTGGGGGCACAGTTGGGTTTTGAAACTAATAGACGACCGGTTGGTAGCGAACGTTTGTGCATCATCCTATACGTAGATATACGTGTGTTTGTGTGTATATGCCATGTAAAGAAACCGGTAAAAGTTCTGAACACATGAACCCGTGTGTTTTGAAGTAGTCAGCATGAGGTGTGTGTAAGTGGTATGCTATTGTTTGCAGTGTTGTAAAAATGACGTATTTAAATCCACACAATGTGCTGGATATTTTAATGGACGCATACAAAGAAACAAAACGTGTGAGCACTGTAAAAACCGAATATGAAATGGAAATAAAGGATATTCTTGTTGATGTCCTGGAAAGTTTCAGGAAAGGTTGTAATACCGAAGTGAACGTTACAGATGATCTGGTATTTAGTGATAATGACGTACATGACGTCGCTTCTTCACTCGCGAGTGAAGGTGACACAGAAAGCAACGGAGACGAAGGATTATCACAATACAACGTTGGTATTGCGGCGAAAGGGAGCACCAGCGAAGCTGTAGACACAGAATATAAAGTAAAGGCAGTGCAGTTTTGGAAAAGTGTTAAGAACAGGTGTCTGTCGTTTGAAACTATAAAACATAGGTTCAAGTTCGTCAAAAGTAGGAATGACCTCTATAAATGGGAAAGACAGTTGCATGACGGTGGAACAAATTATGAAAAAGGAACGCATATTGATGCAATCGTATATGAGAAATTTCAAACTGCTAAATGCAAAAATCTTATAATGCATGACACATACTTACGACGTTGGGCTATAGAAGCTAGTCAAACTGTGGGATTCAACGGGTTTAAAGCGTCAAAGAAATGGCTATGGCAGTTTAAAAGGCGTCATCACATCGTGTCACGGAAAATTACAAAATATGTCACGTACAATAGCGCAGAACAATCCAAAGATATACATGATAATGCTAATAGGTTCGTGCAAAGTGTTCGCTCATGTATAAATTCTCATGGCGCGGAGAATGTGTATAATACAGATCAGAGTGGATTCAATTTGGAATTTCATTCGGGTAGATGTCTGGCAATGCGTGGAGAGAAACAGGTCTACGCAATTGTGCAGTCTCTGTCTGCGACGACACACAGTTACACGATACAGCCAATCGTATCTGTTAATGGAAAGCTACTGTCGCCTATGCTCATCGTCTTAAAAGAACCTCAGGGATAGTTCAGGCCACGGGTACAACAGACAATCCTTCGACCAGAAAACTTGCTGATTTGTGTATCGACATCCGGCAAAGTAACCAAAGAAATAATCAAATTATGGTTTCAGTCTGCGTACCTTCCACAATTTGGTGACCGGACCGTGCTATTAGTAGATTCCTGGACTGGGTATGATAAAGATGATTTGGCAGCTATCACAGATCCAACCAAACAATGTACAATTATGACCATACCTAAGCATACAACGGGCATAATCCAACCACTGGATGTTTATGGCTTTAGAATATGGAAGAGTTATGTGCGTAAAATCACCGATGTAGTTACTCTTCAACAACTAAATATCAATCTCCATACAAGAGACAATATCATCAAAGTTCAATCATTAGTACATAATCAGTTATCTTCTCCAAGATATACACCTCTGTTCGCTTATGCATGGTTCCGCTGCGGCTATGTTTCGGAAAGACCGATACATTTCACCAACCCAGTAGTTTTCGGTTTTCAGCAATTGCATTCATTGTTGTGCGAAACCTGTAGACAACCATCCATTGTCAGGTGTTCTTGGTGTCTAAAATATTTGTGTTTGGAGGATTTTTTTGTGAAGTTCCACTTCTGCAATACATACAAAGAATAGGTTGGACAACAAATAAGATGTCACTTATAACAAAGTGAATTCCGTTTCCCTTGTATATAGAGAGCATTTTGTTTCGTATTTTCCTTGTTATTGTTTCAACATAACTATTTATTTTCTAATATCCGCACTGGCATGCAACATTTAGCTGTGCAAGATGCACATAATGATACTACGTAACAGACGTGTTGCACGCAACATATTGCCAACACACCTATTGAATTATGAATTGCATCACTAGTTATGTTCATCGGCTTTAGTTATGCCCAGTTCTTTGTCAATGACACTAGAACTGTTTTCTAGAAGTTTGTGTTCGGAATGCTACGTTTAGTTCTATCTATTAATACAACAGAGGAATGGTTTTCAATATTGACATGTGGCAAATTCAAACGCATTTGAATGGCCAAGAACGGTATTTATGTACTGTTTTCGTAAATGTATATCGAACTGTTTTGTTAGTTAGTTGTAGGACTTTTAATTTTTTATTCAATGGAACTGTTTTGTTAGTTAGTTGTAGGACTTTTCATTTTCATTTGACGTGCCATACTTTATACTGTTTACATTGTATATTTCGAAACAAATACATGTAGCCACGAATCATTTAATATCGTTTTTATACTGCTTATGTCAAGGAAGTTCTATTAGGCTCATGTCCGATTTCAATAAGAATCGTTTGTATGACGAATATTTACTACAATTGCTTATATTCGTTCCATACAATATTCGTCATTACGCTATATTCTGTTAAATAGCAGCCGGCTATGGTTCAACATACAGCATCTTACTGAATATAGTGCTTGTGTAACATATCCATGTGCTTTGGTTTAAATGCATGCTCATATGCATGTGACTATGAATTGTCTATTTTTGTCAACCTGTTCAATTGTGTTCAACATGTTGTTTAGTATCTAGCAAAGGGCCTATTTATCCCTACAACGGGGCTTGTTGCAAAACAATATCAATGTTTGTATTACTATCCCATACGTCGGATTCTTACAGGAAGGGCGTGATTTCGTTTACTGCTGGGTGGCTTTTAAATTACTGATCATGAGCATTGAACTGTTCGCAATCACTAACTACTAATAAATATAACATATAAACCATTGAACAACAAGATCAGGTTTGGTATTTATCTCTCGAGCAGGATTCTACCTGTCACCTGCAACCAGTTCTACAAAACTGATTGACAGGTTGCCTCTCATATAGGCGTTCACATCTTCATATTCCCAGTTCTCCAATCTTTCGACATTGAGATAATGATGCATCTATTTACGTTTTTTGTCTCATCTTGCAAAAACGAAAAAGCACGTATCACTTTATCATTATTTACTCTTACCTACGTTGTTTGGATTCCGCGTAACAGATAAAGCTCTGTGACTGCTTTTCATCCCTGATTGGTCCATTTGCGGATGTTGGGTGTTTTCTCCGTGGAAGCGCTATGTGTTATTGAAATGGTTATCGTGTCATGACAACTTGCTCCTTTACAACGTTTGGCTATCTCTTCTCGTTTTCGCGCTATTACCTAAAGTATGCTTTGTTGTCCCAATTTAACAGCCCTATTATACCACCTAAATATGCATATGGGCCGCTATAAAAAAATTGGTGTCGCTTATTTTTTGCTGTTCTACAAACCTGTGAAGTTTGATTAAAATAGGCGTGTATTACCTTGGAAACCTTACTTGTAAGTAAGGTATCCATATTTCGTTTCTCTACTTGTAAATTTCCTTTTTTAATTCACCTAATCCTGGAGCCTTTCCTGATTTCAGTGTCTTAATCATGTGTTCCATCTCTTCATTTGTTACTAAGTATATTTGTTCTGCATTTTCTTTTGGAATAATTTGATTATAATCTTCCCTTTATTTCTGTTGTTGATCTGTTTCTTCATTTATATTATCTATTGGGAAGAAGTTACTTAACAGTTTTAGTACAGTTTCCTCCCTGGTTTTAGTGAATGAATTATCTTCATCTTTTATTGTTGTCAGCGTTATATTGTTAATTTTCTGTATAATTAGTTTGTAGGGAAGCCCCCATTGATCCAATACTATATTGATTTTAAGAAAATTTAACAGCTCTTCTTTTTGATGATTAATAGTTCTGTGTATTTTTGTTTTGCTAGCCTATAGTCTCTAATCTTCTTTCCTTATGTATGGGAATTAATGTTGATTGGTAATCTTTCTTTTTACTTTTGTTATTTTCTTTAATCTTTCTAGTTTTGGAATGAAAAACTCGTTATATTTTTTCTTTGATCTGGCTTCTAGAATTGATTTCTCTAGAGAGATCTATGTTTTATTTTCTATATCTATTACTAATTTTTCTACATCATCGTAATCGTCAATTTGTGATAGACGTAAATTCTTTTCAAAGAGTTTTCAGTTTATTTCTTCTATATTAAAATTTTCACTTTTTGTTTCAAGAATAGTATCTTGTATTTCAAAACTTATGAATTCATGATCACTTGTTGTTACAAGTCCTGGATTGACCAATTTACTATTTGTTCTTCTATTTCAGTGGAACTTATAGTTACATCAATGAAGGACTTTCCTCTCGGTGCTACGAATGCCGGTCTATTACCTTTATTTAGAACTATTAAACCATAGGGGCCAACTTGAAAATTTTAAATGGAAACCTACTACTTTTATTGCAGATTCGGATTCTGCTACCGGAAATATGCAAATTTTAATTGAAGTACCTTTTCGTTATTCTACTAGATGGAGCTTTAATCGCAAAAAGAGAAATTTATAGTGCATACTTCACCTAACGTTCCCACCCGAAATATATTGGAAATAACACGAAATGTGACAAATCGAGTTCCGCAACAACATAACCATGCCACTGACTTCAAAATTATGTGAACATTATGTGCTCAAAGAGCCACCACCATAGGGCCTCTGGGTCAACTTGGAAATTTCAAATAGGAACATGGATCGAATGATACCTCCTTCGAAAGATGTTGAAAAATGAATCAACGTTCCTAGGAAACGATTGAGATAGGCGCGCCGTTTCCAAAACAGTCACCAAGAATTATGTTGTTTGTAACGAACTGAAAACAATGGGTATAGAAAACTCAAAAAGTGCATTACCACCTGTAATTCTCCTTTTCCTGAAATAGTAGGCAAACCCAAAGAGCTGGGTCTTTGGGGTGTTGAGAATTAGAAAGGCGTTGGACCAAACCTCAATTTTGTTACAAGTATATCAATTCGGCAAACAGCAAATAAGGGCATAAAATTCATTACGGTAAGGTTTTGTTAAATAAATAAGGAATTACTTTCAACGACCGGTGGAAATACTGCACACAAATAGAGTTGAAAAATTTGAATCAACCTGAATATCAACTGTAGATGGACTTTAACACTGTAAAAGACATCTCCTTTTATCTCAAAATTTTGTGATACGCACGGTCGTATCAAGTGACCGGAGATCTAGAAATGATCACGACCCTGCAGGAGAGCTCAAGGGAGAAGGGTGAGAACTGTTGTTAAAATATTTTAAAAAAAGCATCTTTTATCTCGTAAACAAATTCTTTATTCACTGAGTTGAACTGAAATTCAATGGTGGAATTCGGAGCATCAGCATTCAAATCAAAGTGTACTTTCCTTCAAACTTGACCTGCTTCACGCCTATTTTTGAAGGTAAATCTAACAACACGGTACCATTGGAAATATCATTTAATGTTCTAAAATTTAATTAGAGATGCTTTTTCATATCTCTACTCATTGGTGAGATACAGAGCAAAAAAAATATTAAGGACAAAATATGTCAATTTTTAATGTTGAAGTTAAATTTCTCAAAACCGGTTGAGTCTATCCATCGCATGAATAGACAAAATCGTAACGCAATCTTAGAGATAAAGCCGGAAAAAGAAATTCATTAATATCTTGATTAGTTTCTTAGACATGGCCTTTTATTTGAAACGCTCATTTTTTAGCTTCGGTAAAACGGGGTTTAGGGTGTACAGGGGGACCTTCCTCTCGCACCAAGGGACTAGTGATGGGTAGTGGGAATATTCCCGGTGGGAAGGAATTTTAAAAATGGGAATATTCCCCGGATTTTCCCTGGCCTATAAATTCCCGGGAAGGAATTTATTTTTATTTGTTTACTTTATCTTCCAAATTATAAGAACCATATGACAAATTACTTTATTTTAATACATTATGATTTACTTCTAGGTTTTAAAGAATTTGGTGGTTAAAAACAAAAATTCTTTGACTGTACTTTATATAACTAATAATATGATTTTTTAAACTTCCATTTCCATTTACACTAAAACGTAAGGTAATTGTAATAATAATACTAATATTGGGGGGCCAAAACTTGCAGAAAGTAGGATGATTTACGGAAGAAATGAGTTGATAGTGGTGTTCAAGTAGTCAACAAAGTATCGAACACAAGTTTTTTTAGGGCACTAGGGGATTTATACAAACCGTAAAGGTAAGTGGAATTTATTTATGTAAGAAAAGAAAGTGAATTGTTGTTAACGAAGATAGAAAACAATGTGCCATGCGGGGCTCTAACCCGCCTTCACTCGCTAACGCTCGCTCTGCATTGCTGTATGAATTTAATGTTTGTAATGTAATTTAACTTATGAAATCATAAAGCAACATAGAATAGAATATCGCAAAAAAAAAGTAGGTGAAAAAGCTGGCTCCCCAATGCTAAACAATAGCCAAAATTAGCAAAGTACTAATTTACAAATGATGAAAACGAACCGTTTTGTAAAGTAATGTAGAATTATGTAGAAATAGAGATGAAGTACTATTAATAAAACCTGAACCGCCATTAGACGTCGGTCTGTCACCTCTCTCTGACTCGAATTTCTGAAGAGGTACTTGGACTTCTCTTACATATGAATTAATGCATGAAATTTCGAGAAATACATAAGAAGAAAGATCGTGTATGGCAATGTTACGTGCCAAATTATAAAGATAAATCGGTATCTTGCAAATTTTGTGAACATAAATGCGTATGCGCAAATATTGATAAATTAGTGAGACATGTATCTTACGGCAATTACCCAATCTAATTTGTTTATAACATTTAAAAATTTAATATGTTTATAATATCAGTAGTAGAGTCAAGTATAGAAAATCCACTTACTTATAAATTTTAACTGTTTAGCGGTGTAAAAATATGTGGACTTACTATAACATTTTTTCCACATATTTACTTTCATAGAGCATATTGTAAGTAAATATACATTTATGCGTATTATCCAAACATAATAAAATATTAATAAAGCAACATAGTACCGTTCAGAATATACATTTTAAGAAATCCCTTGGAGACAAGTGTAATAATATGCTGTAATAAAAATGAATTTAACTTCGAAATCTTAATATAGTAATAAAATGCACTTTTCTTTATGATTGTACATAAATTCCCGGAAAAATTCCCATTTTGGGAATGTTCCCGGGAATATTCCTGAAAAATATCTTCCCGGTAATTTACCCATCACTAGAAGGGACCGGCGGTCTAGAAATGATCAGGATAGTGGAATTGATGATTTAGGACCACGGCTTTGGCTTTTACTCTCTCGGGTTGATCCAACTTCTATTTTTGGAGACTTTTCCAGACTCTGCCTAATGACTAAAGGACGTAGTAGATTCTAAACTCCCGAGCCTTGGTGGCTTGTAAAAGAAATTGCACCCTAGTAAAAGAATTCATGTGTGCATTAATATAATAAACAAATTTAGCTGAGTTACAGGTGCACTCCTCGCTACGTACCTCAAAATACAATAATACATTTCAAATTTTGCTAATCTAAATCTCGTGTAACCTAAGTGCAAACCCTAGTACAAGACTCAACCTAATAATTTAATAAATATAATATATACATTAATATTAAAAGCTTCAAATACAATTGTAAAAAATATGCACTACAGTTCGACGTAAAAAATAAGAGACTGAGGTTTAGTTCTGGGTGAGAGCTCCTGTGGATCCTATTCTAAGTTGCGTTGTAGTTGTCCATCTCACATACTGGCGATACTAAAAAGGGATTATAAATATTTATTTTCATGGTTCATATTACCTGGGTGCTGAAAAGGTTAATAAAGGTAAGTTCACACGTCATACAGCTGCTGTTCACGAGAACCACTAACTTTTACGTCAAATTAAGAGATAGCATTGCTGGTATACGTGTTAATACACTCAAACCCTAAAACAGTAGGAAAACCCAATAAATCTGTGTCAAAACAAAACTTCTTTTTAAAGTGACCAGAGGAAAAGAGTGAATTTTAATGCAGAACGTGTATTTAAAATATAAATAAATATATCATCTGCTATTTACAGTTCAACTTCTGCCACAAGTAACAAATAACAAGTATTAATAAGCATGTGAAAATGGTACAAAAATCCCATCTTTACCTCATATATTGATGGAATATGACGTTCAAGACAGTAAAAAATATTCAATCATTAACATATATAAACTTAAAAAAAGTTTAAAATATCAGTTTCGTTCCAACATAGTAGGTATAGAAATTAGCTATAAAGTACAGCTAGTGTATGCAATGCAATTGAATGAAATGAAATCTTTGAGTTTTACGTCCCACGATTATGCCGGCTAGGCTAAAGGAGACGGTGATGATGAGAAATGATTGGAATGGTGGAATGAAGAAAGTGGAATTGAACGGCAGAACCCCAAAGAAACCCACGCTCACAGTTTGTCAGAACAAAGTTCACTTGGCGCGAGCTGAGATAGAACCAGAAGCCACATGAACAAGAGGTGAATGCTCTACCACTGAGCCACCACAGACCTCCAGTGTATGCAAATTTTAAGAAGGATAATAGAAAGGAACAAAAACATTTACCCTTTTTTTACCAATATATATATAACGGGTGAGGCATTTAAAAGTGTTTTTGTGAATATCTGGAAAACTACAAATCGGATTTAGAAAAAGTTGTAGTAAAAGTTGTTCGTCTTGAAGGAGGACATCCAATGATACTACACTCAACCCCCTAGCACCACCACCCGGGGACGGGAGGTGGGTCAACTTTGAAATCTTAAATAGGAAACACCAATTTTTATTACATATTCTGATTTTCCGTGAAAAAATACGTAAAATCTGTATTGAACATTTTTTTTTGTTGCGTGATAGATCGCGCTGTAATGGACAAAATAAAGATGGGTTGCAAATAGTCGGCAAAATTGAAGTAAGTTACAAAATACACATCAGATTAGAAAAGTTAACACTTGTGACATTTTCGCAAATGCTACCAAATTACACCATAGTTGAGTCCCCCTTTACAATCTCATATTAGAAAGGCAGTTATTCTAAAATCTGTAATGACAAACCGGTGTTTTAAAGCCAAAACACTTGATTTTGCAGAACTTAATACATTACTATGTCCACATTGTTAGTGCAATTTCAGTCACAGATGTCAATTAAAGACGTAGCATTTGGAAACACGCAAGGTTTGTTTTTATCAAAGTATTAAAATCTAGTTTTAGCGTTTCTCAGGAACAACGACGTGGATGTAGTAATAATTTGTTCCCTTCCGGATGCTTTTTTAATGTGAGTTCCCTTGCCTCTCACCATCCGGAGCAGGTCGTTTGGGCGTAAGGCCGTATATCTAAATAGGTTAATCAACTTAAATGGGTTATAATTATATTGTATTTCGTAACGAGGAGCCGGATGTTTTCGCTCTAAAAGCCTTGAAAATTGGCACTAATATCACAAATACCCTGTCATAAAAAATAACTGCACAACTTAAGAAATACAGAAAGATGAAATTTGACATCAATTTTCTAAAAGACAAATCTTCAAACAATAAATTCTCGTTACGTTATTACAGTATGCCCTATGGTAAACAGTCACTGAAAGTCTCAGTTGCATTAAATGTTTAAGCCTAGTTTTGTACTAGTAAATTTTTGTATATGCCTAAAGCAGAAGGAAAAGAAATTTTATGTTAAGTCTACATTTACCATGACATTATCATTGCATGACGGAATTATGGGCCCAACCCAGGAAGTACCGTAAGGCGGGATACTTTGCACAAGATTTAAGCCATTTTAAAGAAAATCGCATGTAACTTACAAACGTAATGATTTAGAACACTGTTTTTTAAACATACAATACCTATAAGGAAAACATTAGTCAAGTTCATTAGTAAACATTCAGTATAACCGTAGTTATTGAAATATAAACTTTGGTGCAAAGTAACCCTATAGCTTTGCACAACATACAAAAAAAAGTATGTCCGACATACGAACATAACGTTTTTGTGCAATGTTTTCCCTTAAGCATTTATACATTTTAAATTCTACACAAACCTGCATGCAGTCTACAAATATTTATATTAGAATGATGGTACTGGTATCAGTACTTAGTTTGAACTATCGATATTTGTAAAAAATATATATGTATTTTCTGGTACTGCCACAGGAACCACATTGTAATAGTTTAGCATATGTCCCAGAAAAATGCCAACTCAGGAACAGAAAAAAATCCCCGTTAACTGATTTGCCTTTAGGGATGCGGACGAGCCCAGATTTATGGCTGTCTCGTGTCGAAAATGTGCTGTAAAAGTGATGTCGAGACTCGAAAAATGTATATTTCTCTATTGGAAGAGCCGTGTCTCGACTGGAATTTTGTTAGGAAAATCTTATCTCGACTCGTCTCGTGTTCATCTCTATTCCTTATGTCCAAGAATATCATCCCAACCGTAATTAGTGGGAAATTTACGGGATTTGGGAGTTTCAGGCTCAAACCCATCCAAATTGCACGATTTCTTATTTTAAAAATCTAATGTTAGTCGTTCCTATGCGTATAAGCTGAAATCCTAGTCATTTCTAGTCTAGTCATTTCTTTTTTTTTAAAAAAAAGCGAAGCCTCTCTCAAACTTTTCTGGATCCGCAATTGTTCATAATTTATTTTCCAACAGGAAATTCATTACAGCATCTTCCTAAATAGGACATTTACCTAAATTTAGAATGCAGGAGGTTCCATTAATAATAATTCCCGATCTAAGCGGTATTTTGAACCGGTGTAAAGGAACCCCGAGTACAGACTGAAACCGCCTTCTCCCAGTTTTACTTTTTTTATGACTTTCAAACGTTTCACATTTCTATTTCAACTATTGCATCAAAGTTCCGTTATACACAGTAATATTCTACGAAACTGACTTAACTTTGACCGAAAATCCTGTACGTGATATCTTTCAAATTTTGGCGCCCTTTACAGTGACTGCTTTCCATACCTCTATAACAGTGAACCCTCTCGGTAATTAGAACTGATGTTAACAGCCAACATTATAGCCAAAATACAGTTAGATGTTCTATCTTACGATACCAGTTGAAACTTCCTATTTTCTGTTCACGGTTTTGCCGACAGAGAACTGTGAAACTCTTCATATTTTGTGCAAAGTAACTCCTGATGTGCAAAGTAATCCCGTCTTACGGTATTCTACAATATCAAAAGTTTCAAAATTTCTTTACAACAGTACGAATTTTTCATCTGCCCGAATATATTTTCTTCTTTCCATTGGAGGGTTTCTTCTCGAAGCATTGCCTCGTACACTAAGTTCTGCTTTCTTCTGTCCTTCGAAGTGCATGAATAAACTGCCAACTCGATCAATATCGTTCCTTTATGTTAGATATATTATAAAGGACAGAAGTTTAGTTTGGGCTGTCACAGGCTGCCTACATTAAATTTTATTTGGACCACTCCTCCTATTTCAATGAATAGCTAGTGCCTATTTTTATAAAATTTGAAATAACTTTCTGTTAATACAATATTCTCAACTATCCGTCCTAATGGGCAGATCGAATAACAAAAAGGCATTCAATAAATACTCACTTCCTGAAACACCCACCCCTAGCATTAAAAACTCAATTTTTATTCCAAAAACAGCTCTTATTCATTTTTCTGACCTCTTGGTACAGAACAGTACTTAATAAACATTTCCTATGTTTTGTAACATTAGTTTTAATAATTTATTATAGAAAAAGAAAATGCAAAAATGAAAATATGTGCAGGATTGTACACATTTTAAGTCACACTTTTAAAATAAATAAACGTTAAGAAAAAACTTTTTTTACACAAATTACATGTCCTTATTACATATATATCTTAATTTATTAAAAAGAAATATTGTTCCGAAACTAAGTCGCATAGTACGAAGCAGGCAGGCAGCCAGCACTTAAATCTAGGGGGGCCCGGCTGAAGTTAAGAGGGACCCTATCCAACCATATTATAGTTCATTGCAAGCCTACCGTGAAAATTTTAGTGGGGCAGGAAAACTTTACGTTGGAACCAGCCCCCTAGACTCCCTGAATACGTGCCTGGTACGGAGATCTGATACTAGAGATGCGGATAGTCGAGAATCTGTTGCTTTTTATTTATTTGTTTATTTTTTACTGGTACAGATAAGTTGTGCATGACGTGCAGGACCTTTGCTGTGTTCACGATGTTATTTTTGCTTTTTGCAAAATTGTTGTGGAAGTTTCTCGAAATTTCCAGTGCTTATTTTCATTTTTTAGTGCCTAAACATCCGGATTCTAGTTATGAAATACAGTATATGTAGGTAGGAAAACTATTTGTATACAAGGTTTTGTGTCCAAACATTTCGCGCCCAAGCGGTCGCACTTAAACGTCTCGCCCCCAAATGTCATGGAACCTGACCAACGAGGTGCTTGTTTCAAGGGGAGTCCTCTTGCCTCTCACCATCGTGGTGCTTGTTTTAGGAGAGTCTCCTTGCTTCTCACACATCTCCATTGTTTACTGAAACAAATGTTCGAAATGGTGCCCGTTTTCTGCAACAAACATTGCAAGTGTTACATGTACAGCGAACGTCTGACCATGTATTGCGACGCACGATCGCAGTCCTTGCTTAATAGACTGTAATTTGAATGATAAAGAATGCATCGCAGAAAATAGTCACCATTTTGAACTTTTTTTATCACTTGTCAACGGCGTTTAGGGATGGGCACGAGCAAGCTCGAGAGAGTTTTCTGTGAAACTCGACTCGACTAGAAATAGATTTCTTTCAGCTCGACTCGAAACAAACATATTTGAGCTTGACTAGAAAAATTCCCTCCAATTCCACTCGAATTCGGGTCGAGTTTCGAGTCGAGTCGGGACAAAACGAGCCAAATCCTGTGTGTAGTTACAAGTACTCTCTTCGAGTATCCTACATAGACAATATAATTATTATCAATGATACTACTGCATATTATTATTATTATTATTATTATTATTATTATTATTATTATTATTATTATTATTATTATTATTATTATTATTATTATTACAAGACCGTGTATAAATGTGAAAGACAGGCGGTTTGTATCTCAATACCAGAAACTAGTTGTCTTCCGACCTCGGTAGTCGTGAAGCTTAGGAGGCAAGGACATCGGGATTTGAGATACAGAGGAGGAAGTATTCCGGCTTTAGCAAAAAAGTTATAAGGCGCCGGCAAAACAAGTTCAAAACTGCCGCTATCAACCGCTCGAACAGCTCGGCTCACATCTCATTCACTAACGAGCCGAACCGAACAATAAGCCGGGCTAACAGTTCACAGCACAAAATATATTCTACATTACTGCTTACATTTTACATGACTTTCACTTTGCACTCATCATGCCATCATTTCAAAACGAGTTAAAACGAGCTGAACGAGTGAGCTATTTATCAAACTCGATTCGACTCGAAACTCGAGTTCATAAACAATGACTAGGCTTAGAACTCATAGTTCGACTCGGCCCATCCCTAACAGTTTTTACCCATTTTGATTTTTTGAAGATCACTGCGGTATTTATCACGCAACGTAAAGAATTTTTTAATACAAAAGTTATGTTTTTTTACATGGAGAATAGGAATCAGGAATAAAAAACGGAGTTACTATTTAACATTTCAAAGTTGACCCCCTCCCGCCCCGGGGTGGGGGTGTGGGTAGGAGGTCGAGTGTGGTATAATTGGATGTCCCCCTTCAAGACAAACAACTTTTGTTACAAATTTTTCAAAATCCGATTTATAGTTTTCCAGATATTCCCAAAAACAGTTTTACATGCCTCATTTTTCGTGTTTGTAAGCCATTTTGATCTTTGTCGATTACAGCGCCATCTATCACGCAACAAAAAAAATGTTCAATACAAAAGTTACGTATTTTCTCACGGAGAATCAGAATATGCAATAAGAAATGGTGGTTCCTATTAAAGATTTCAAAGTTGATCCCCCTCCCGCCCACGGGGGGTGGGGATAGGGGGTCGAGTGTGGTATCTTTGGATGTCCCCATTTGAGACAAACAACTTTTATTACAACATTTTCAAAACCCGATTTGTAGTTTTCCAGATATTCCCAAAAACAGTTTTAAACACTTTGATTTTAGTCGATTACAGCACCATCTATCACGCAACGAAAAAATTGTCAATACAAAAGTTACGTATTTTTTCACGCAGAATCAGAATATGCAATAAAAAAAATGGTGGTTCCTATTTAAGATTTCAAAGTTGACCCCCCTCACGGCCCCGTTGGTGGGGTAATGGGTCGAGTGTGGTATCATTAGATGTCCCCCTTTGAGACGAACAACTTTTATTACTTTTTCAAAATTCGATCTGTAGTTTTCCAGATATCCCCAAAAAAGTTTTAAATGCCTCACCCGGTATATATATATATATATATATATATATATATATATATTATGTGCTCTATTCGCAATTTCAGTAGTTCATGATATCAACTCTAATTATAAAATAATGTAATCAGAACAACAAAAAATATAAATAATTTAGGTATAATGAGTTTTCAAGGTAACGAATAAATACTACACTATTGTCATTAAGTAAATTGAAAGGGACATCAAATATAAGTGTCACATAATTAACTGGAATGAATTTTAAACTCACCGCGAAAAAAGCCTAAGGGTTACACTTTTTGCTTCTTGTATTTGAAGAGGCCCCTTTGGTCTTGTACTAAGTACTTTGTTTCTTGGTAACTATCGGATGGATCTCAGTCAAATTTCACGGACAATTAGTCCATCGACTAGGAAATGAAGATCGCTATATTTGTTAGCCTGCCCCACTAACGACATGCTAGTTTCGAATTAAATACGGTACTTTATTTTTCGGTAACTGTTGGCCAATAATCGTTTGCTGGCCAAATTATGTGCCCGTTGTTATTTTGATCTAACATTTGCATATTTGGACTTATTATTGACCACGCATAAAGAAACAAAGCGACCGATGATTGAAAGGTGGTTTCCGAGCATGTTCCGAAATTGGAGTATTGTCCTGTTACAGTATATATTCCTTAGTAGACCCTACTTTGAAACTCCTAGTTCATTGATATGGATTACCTTTTCATCTGCTAATTGCTAATAAATGTTTCAAATATTGTTGTAACTAATACGAAACTTCCAACTTAAGTAATTTAATAACTTATTATAACATTTTTATTCAAATAATATAATTTATTTTATGATGCATATGGTTCCAATGTAATAGCACATAAATTCCATTAAAGAAGATTAGAATAATTGATTATACAGGAGTCGTATCAAAGATACACAAAAAGAAAAATAGGATATTTGTAATAATACATAAGGAAGAATACCATAAACCTCAAAATATTTCTGTTATTGTGATCTGTAAAAATCCTCTCCAAACTTTATTCCATTTCCTGGAACAGAGGGAAACATCCTTCATAAGGTTTCTTACAAGAGACATCACCCAATTGTATGGCTCCGATTTTAATGATTTTTTTCTGACAGAGGACATGAATTCATTATTTGTGATGACAGAAATTTTTGCCATGGTGCATGTTTTCTATTTTGTTTATAATTTTGAAATATTGTGAAGTGGTTATTAGAGATTACTGCAGAAGTCCCTTACTACCCTTTGTAAACAGAGTGTTAATGAAAGAACAACCATGCAGTCGTATGGTAGGTAGGTACTTGACGGTAGCCATGTTGAAATCCGCCATTTTGAATTTATATCAATTTTCTTTAAATGGGAATAGAGTAATATGATACATAATTTCGGACTAGAATTTAATCAGGAAGATAATGGTGAAGTTTGTTTTAAGATACGCCCATTTGGGGAAACGTTACAGGCATATTAATTGTTTATATTTACTAGGTGGGTAAGTCCCTTACCTCCGCTTCTAACCCGCGTATTAATGATAATAAGTGGATAAAAGCATCGGCAATACATATTATGCCTAGACGGAAGTGATACGGTAAGGGTGTCCTTGACAGGAACAATCTTGAAATCCGGCGTTTCGAATTAAAGTGAAGTTTGAAAAATGAAAAGTATAGTATGTGACACCTCATTTTAATAACAAATTTTCCCAAAAAGCCAATGGTATGCTTATTTTTGTTCTATAGTTAACCAGTATGAATTTAGGACTGCTTCTAATGTGCAATACACGTTCATTATCCGACCTTTCAAATTGGCAACACTCCTACTTTTCATCGCATGTTTTAAGATTACAATTGGCACTTTGCAATTGTTACCATGGCTCATGTTTTCTAATTTTTTAAAGTTTTATTTAAGAGTTGCGATTTATCAGTTCATGAATAGTGTTGGAATAAGCATACAGCAAACTTTTGAAGCTTGACATGTAATTATTTATTTCCTATGCCATGTAATTATTTATTTCCTATACCTACCCTTCAAAAACTCGTTTACTGTTACATGAATCATCGCACGACGAAACAACTCCAACTTTGCATTCAGGTAATACCGAAGACGTAGCGAGTAATGGATAGTACACTCATGCTCAAAAATTAAGGATAATTGCAGATTGTGGTACTACACAACGTGGCACTACACAAAACTGGCGCTAATAGCATAGGCACATAGTGAACACAATATACGAACAAACGAGACATATTGGTACCACGGTATTGGTGATATCCACGGTAACCACAGTATCAACGATATTGGTGATAAGTTGAAAAACACATGTGCTACACAACGCCACTGTTTCCTGCGCATGTAACCCGATACCAATATGGGATATGATCACCATGCACACGTACACAGGCCGCACAATGGGTTGGCATACTCTGGATCAGGTGGTCGAGCAGCCGCTGGGGTATAGCCTCCCACACTTGCACCAGTGCCTGTCGGAGTTCCTGAAGTGTCCTAGGCGTTTGAAGACGTGCTGCGATACGTCGACCGAGAGCATCCCGGACATGCTTGATGGGGTTTAGGTCTAGAGAACATGCAAGCCACTCCAATCGCCTGATATCTTATGTTTCACGGTATTCCTCCACGACGGCAGCTTGGTGGGGCCGTGCGTTATCATCCATCAGGAGTAAGATGGGACCCACTGCACCTCTGAAAAGGCGAACATACTGATGCAAAATGACATCCCGATACACCTGACCTGTTACAGTTCCTCTGTCAAAGACATGCAGGGGTGTACGTGAACCAATCATAATCCCACCCCACACCATCAAACCACTACCTCCATACGGGTCCCTTTCAAGGACATTATGTTGTTAGTATCTGGTTCCTGCTTCACGCCAGATGATAACACGGCCAGAATCACTGTTCAGACTATTCCTGGACCCGTCCGTGAATATAACCTGGGACCACTGTTCCATTGACCATGTACTGTGTTCTTGACACCAGGCTTTACGGGCTCTCCTGTGAACAGGGGTCAGTGGAATGCACCTTGCAGGTCTCCGGGCGAATAAACCATGTCTGTCCAGTCGTCTGTAGACTGTGTGTCGGGAGACAACTGTTCCAGTGGCTGTGGCAAGGTCCCGAACAAGGCTACCTGCTGTACTCCGTGGGCGTCTGCGGCACTGATGGTGACATATCGGTCTTCTTGTGGTGTTGTACACTGTGGACGTCCCGTACTGTAGCGCCTGGACACGTTTCCTGTCTGCTGGAATCGTTGCCATAATCTTGAGATCACACTTTGTGGTACACGGAGGACCCGTGCTACGACCTGCTGTGTATGGCCAGCCTCCAGTCGCCCTATTACTCTACCCCTCCTAACGTCATCAATATGTGTTCTTTGAGCCATTTTCAACACATAGTAACCATTTGCACGTCTGACAACATCTGCACACTTACACGCTGCACCGTACTCTGACATGCACCAACACACCTCTGCGTATTTGGACTGCTGCCAGCGCCACCGTGCGACGACCGCACCGCATGCACCGCAGCGAATGGTCAAATGCACCGCATGGTCATACCTCGAGGTGATTTCCAACCGAAAACCGCCCACCAGAACGTTGTTTCACCATGTATCCGCATTATCCTTAATTTATGAGCACGAGTGTAGATGAGACGAAAAATCAAATGAAAATTCACTTCAAAAACGAAAACGAAATATGATTGTTGTGTAAATTAATGGTCTTTTGTTTTGTTTTATATTATTTTCTTTATTGTATATTTACTTATTTCTTATTTATTTTTTTTCTATGGTAACTTTTTAGCTAGCCACAGAAAAAAGTCATTCGTTTTCTAGCAATTGTTGTCTATGGTTCATGTTCGTAAGAGTTATAATGAGTTTTGATTGGGAATTCGATTAAGTTACACCTCTTTATAAACAAGTTACCTGTTTCCATATTATGTTCATGGTACGAACAGCGTGTTGGGAACGGTCATATTATGTAACTGATATTTTCTATCATTGCTGCTGTTCCTCTAAAGTTGTATTTATTAAAATATTTCATTGTTTGTCGTTTGCGCAACATGTAGGGTACATTTCCTGATAATTTTGTATTCGTATTATAACGCAAATTTGTTATAATTTCATTTGTATTTCTTTACATCACCTAGGTCCATAGGTTCCTCATGTATTCTGGTTTAAAATAAATTATTACATTGCAAGTCTTCAAATTCAGAAAGATTGCTGGATGCTTATCCCAAAGCTATTCACGAACTGACTATTCGCAACTCTTAAAAAGTGTAATAAATTTAGAAATCATGAGCCATGGTAACAATTGCAAAGCGCCAGTTGGAATCTTAAAGCATGCGGTGAAAATTAGGGGTGTTGCCGATTTGAAAGACCGAATAATGGACGTTTAGTGCACATTACAAGCAGTCCTAAATTCATATTGGTTAACTGTAGAATAACAATAAACATACAATTGGCTTTTTGGGAAAATTTGTTATTAAAATGAGGTGTCACATGCTATGGTTTTCATTTTTCACACTTCACTTAAATTCGAAATGGCGGATTTCAAGATGGTTGGTGTCAAGGATACCCTTACCGTATCACTTCCGTCTAGGAATAATATATATTGCCGAAGCTTTTATCCACTTATTATCATTAATACGCGGGTTAGAAGCGTTGGTAAGAAACTTACGCACATAGTAAGTATAAACAATTAATATGCCTGTAACTTTTCCCCAAATGGGCGTAACTTACAACTAACTTCACAATTGCCTTCCTGATTAAATTCTGACTCGAAATTATGTATAATATATCTTATTCCCATTTAAAAAACTTGACCTTAATTCAAAATGGCGGATTTCAAAATGGCTATCGTCAACATCATACCTACCATACGACTTCCCCCTAGACCTTATATGTATCTGCATGGTTCTTTCATTAACATTCCATTTACAAAGGGTAGTAAGAGACTTCTGCAGTAATCTCTAATAACTACATCATAAGTTAAAAATTATAGAAAAATAGAAAACGTGCACCACGGCAAAAAATTTTGTCATCAAAATAATGAATAAATGTCATCAGCAAAATAAATTTCATTGAAATCGGAGCCGAACAATTGTGTGACGTCCCTTGTTAACACACCCTTTGCAAAATTTAATAGTGTACTCGAACACCGTTTTTGAGTCCCCGTAATCAAATAATAGTTGTTACAAATTCTTAATTCTTCGGAAAGGCGCTTCCTTGGTCCTGGCCTTGAGGGAACGTTTGGTTTCTAATAAAGAAGATATAATGTTATTAGAGGTCCTATGGTAAGTAAGACATTATAGGTTACAGGCCATGTTCCAAACTTGGAACACTGTAAACTAGTATATAATTCATGCAATTAGTAACTAATATATAAAGTATAGTGAGAACAAATAAAAGGTTGAAGTTAGGTGGACAAGTAACCATTCATCAAAGGGAAAATCCTGACTATAACTGGTAACTTTGCTCTTTCACTGACTAATTCATCTCATTTTGTATATATTATACCATTTCTCGGTAAGTACTGGCCGGATCTGAACAATACATTTGCTACGCACTAAAATTCGTTAGGGTTCTTGGTCAGACTTGAACAGAGGCAACAGAAATTATCTTACACAACTTTTCACGTTGGGAACTTTTAAATTCGTTTACCTCAATTTTCATTATAATATTGTATCTAATTTACTTGAGTTAATAAGAATATATTCTTAAATAATTGTTATTTTAATTTACGTATTTATATGATATGTTTTATACGACTCTGGTTGTTTAAATAATAGGAACAACTATAGTTTGCAACTCGTAAGACATGTGCACCGGCAATGCTGAGCACGTGTTGCCAACACTTGGCTTTTACTAGTGACATAATAGGTTACTGATGAAGTATACGGATGAAGGATATAAAATGGAAATCCATTGTAAACTCCAAAAATAGCTGAATTGTGATTGTGCTGAAAGTTGGAGCAAGTATCAACAGGTTGTTGTACGTATAAGTGTGTCGCCGAATATGATGACGATCTACAAAACTGATGGCAGAAAAATATCAAAGAAGAGTAATATGATATCTATACAAGCTTCAGTGAATAGTATCTCCCAGCATTGAAAAGGATTAGCCTCAAGGACCATAGGGAGTATACGATATAGACGATCGGAGAACTAGAACCTAATCAGCATTTGCAATAGCCTCTTATTGTGATACAATCAGACTCCCATTCTACTTGCTTAATGTGAGAATGGGGTCGAAGATTCCATCACTGCCATCAACGCTTTATCTAGACGGAAATGGTAGAGAAACATACAGGATGTTATGTTGATCACAATAAGGTTCATAAGCCCATCTAGCAGGTTTCAAATACCATTTTCTTTTAGGAGACCTTGTTTTTATATATCGCAAATTCCCAAGTATCCAAATGTATTATATCGGTTGTTAAATATTCTCTGGTCCTCTGAGGATTTTCGCTGCTATTTCATAGTATTCTGAGAGTCATGTAATTATTCTGGAAAAATCATTAATCATTTGTGTGTTTTACTCCCGCGACAACTTAGCTCTTTACTCATGGTGACATTAGTCGAGGACAGTATTAATAAAGGAATTTGCATTTTAACAAAATATTTCCGTTGTTTTAGTAATTTCTATAATACATTATAAATTTTCTATTTATAATATGCTAAGTCTAGTCAAGCAAATAAAATCATTCGATACAGCACAATCGACTCTTCTTTTTATTATGTGCGTCATTACTTTCGCGACACTTGTCTTTTACGAGAATATCAATAGCTTTTAAACATCAAATGCTATTGCTGAAAAAGAATATCTAGTATATGCAGGACAGTGGTTAATAAAATGTTTGTCAAAGCAATATAACATTAATGATTCAGTAAAAATAAGTCTGCTTACTCCATATAATTACATGCCGCATATTTCACCCTCAATACTTCGTGTGTACAATGTAAATGTTCAGTTCTTATGCTCAATGATTAAAATGTAATATCATGTAATGACATGTATTAACATTTAATATCGTGTAGTTTGCAATTGTTCGCACTAGTTTTATCTTTGCATGCTATGTACAGGGTGACCAGAAAGTCCTTCACACCTACATTATTTGATACCTTCATTAATAATACTTACAACTGTTCAAAATGTACGTATGTGCACTTCAATTATCTATAGAGAGCTTTATTGTTCTCCTACTCATTACTTTTAGCTGCTGTGGCTTCATAAACTGAAAGATATCAAGTAAACTTGACCACAGAGCACATTGTCCACGTACTGCTCCTTCCTGGCGAGTAATTTGATTATATCCCACAGGACATTGTCTAGTTTCGTACAGTACGGGCTTGCAGAGTGAATGAATCACTGATGCACCCACTCTTGCACACTTTTCCTTACGGGTTGATGGAGACCAGAACCTTTTCCAGGGGAAATGCTTTCTTCTATCACATGATAAAAGTTTAACGACTTGGTTGCTACTAACCGACTCATTCACGAAACCTATCCGTTCCCTGCGGCATTTTTTGTTGTTGCACTTCCGCCCATAGATCCACACACTAAGTATTAAATCGTTCTCCAAGGTGAAGTCATTGGTGTCAGCCATTGTTGTACACGAAACACGGAAAGGTGAGACAATGAACTAGTCAACACACAGATGTTATTTTTCTCCGTCAATGGGCAGTCACGAGACAATAATATTGTAATTCCCATCAGCATTAATGTTAACATATCAATGATCAGGATGGGAAATTGAAATTTTAAATATCTCTACATCATACAATGATACACGTATTTTAATCGAGTGTAAAGGAAGTTTCTGGCCACCCTGTATATACGTACAATTTTAAAATAGTTTTAGAGTATGGAATTCAAACATTATAGAACAACATATTCAAACTGATTTTATCAACTGACCTTAAACTCACCCCTGTTGAAGTATATTGTATTGAATGAGGTATAGACTATTTAGAAAGTTATTACGTTTCTTTTTCTTTTTTCAGCTAACTGTGGAGGAGTCTTAGGTTTATGTCTTGGATTCAGCATTGTTAGTCTTATGGAGATCTTTTACTTTGTGGTAGTAAAAGTAATTATTCGCATAATGAAGATTGGAAGGCAGAGAAGATAAACATAAGTATCTTATGCCCTTCAAATAAACGATGATGACAATCCAAAGCAGTGCTACCTTCAGAGTTGTATAAGAAGAAAGTCACGTCGGCTATATTTGTGAATCAGTATTTCCTTCTACTCCAAACAACACCTAGAATATATTCTTTAAATTATTATGTGAGGTGTAATATAACAAAAAAATACTAATTTAATAATGGTTAATATCATACATAATTCTACTTACACATTATTTTAAGTACATCACGTAGAAAAAAGTACACAAGCTATTGAAAAAGTGGAAAACAAGCAGTTGCCATCACTGCTTAACCTATTCTGCAGTTTGAATTTATTTATTGATTTTGTAAAAATCATTCGATTACCTACACAATAAAATACATACTTATTAATAATGTAATTTGGAATGGATACAAAACGTAAGTAAGAGTGAAATATTAACTAACGCTATTTCTCTTATAACTAAATAATTGCTAACTTGTAAAACAGGGATATAATAACTCTTTAACTATGCATCAAAATTCAGGTATAAACTTTATTGCGATCATTTCTAAAGAAATGAGTAATTCATTTAACAATTTTAAATATATATTTTAATAATTAATATTTAATAAATTGTCTTTCTCAATATTTTTCACTAGGAGTAGAAAATACAAGACGCGACATTAAATTCTGTAGGCACAGTCTCGGAGGCACATTGCGGAAAGAATACAATAACTTTGAACATACTATTATCACCTAAGAATCTTAGACAGCTGACCTGACATATTCTGCAAGTTAAAAAATAGAATGCTATTCCTTTTTCATAATAGATTTGTACTTCCTGAGTCACTGTGTTATACAAAATTAAATATTGATGTTGATGTTGTTTCTTAACACAGCAACAAAGGCTTTGATTTCGCTTTGGATAATTTTAGCAACTTTTTAACAACAATAAATTGTATCAAATTTAATTTAGTTTAATGCAGTAACAAGCCCTGTTCGCGATCAGATACATGCTTCCTACAACATTTTAAATGGTGTATCACCATTATTGTCTGCCAAAAAATATGTGTTTTAGTAATGAACTGTAATAATTAATTACATTTTAAAATTTGTAATTTCATGGCATTTTATCAATAGCATTAAGATTAATCAAAAGCATATTGCGCAATGTTTGTGTACTTTCTGAGGTTCAAACCTTTGGTAACCAGATATCTATTTTTTGCTGATGATTATAGAGGGTAATATCTACATTTAGCAGTGCGATTTATCAAAAACGTATTCCCTAATACTTGTGTAATATGTGGCATTCAATCCATTACTAAACAGTAAGCTATTTATCTGCTTACTATTATAGAGCATAATGTCTACAGTATATACGTGTTTCCTAATATATGTGTAATTTGTGAGGTTCAAACCATTTCTAAAGCGTTATATATTTATTAGCTTACGATTACTGAGCGTAATAAATACTTTTAACATTATTATTAATCAAATACGTGTTCCCCAATATTTGTGTAATTTGTGAGGTTCAAACCATTAGTAACAACTTACAACTACAGAACGTAATATCTACATTTTTAATCTAATACGTATTGAATAATATTTGTGTACTTCGTGTAGTTTAAACAGTTAGTGAACAGTTAGTGAACAGTGATTAGCTTTCATTAAAGAGCGTAATATCTACTTATAGTCCTATAATTAATCAAATACGTGTTTCCTAATATTTGCTTTTTTTTGTGAGATTCAAACCATCACTAAACACTTCTGTGTTTATTAACTTACAATTACAGAGCGTAATATATATAATTTAGCCCAATTATTAATGAAATACGTGTTCCGTAATATTTGTGTAATTTGTGAGTTTCAAGCCATTAGTAATACTTTACGATTACACAACATCGTAATATCTACATTTTGAATCTAATTCGTATTGCCTAGTATTTGTGTAATTTGTGAAGTTCAAACAGTTAGTGAACAATTATATATTTATTATCTTTGATTATAGAGTGTAATATCTACTTATAGCTCTATGATTAATCAAATACGTTTTCCCGAATATTTGTGTAATTTGTGAGCTTCAAACCATTAGCAATAGCTTACGACTTTAGAATGCAATATCACAATTTTAATCTAATACGAATTGCCTAATATTTGTGTAATTTGTGAAGTTCAAAAAGTTAGCGAACAGTTGTATATTGATTAGCTTTCATTAAAGAGCATAATATCTACTTAAAGCCCTATGATTAACCAAATACTTGTTTCCTAATATTTGTGTAATTTGTGAAATTCACACCATTACTAAACAGTAATATAGTACACAACGTACTATACTTTTAGCCATATTATTAATCAAATACGTGTTCCCTAACATTTGTGTAATTTGTGAGGTTCAAACCATTATTAATAGCTTACGACTACAGAACGTAATATCTACATTTTGAATCATATACGTATTGATGAATATTTGTGTAGTTTATGAAGTTCAAAAAGTTAGTGAGAAGTTATGAATTTATTAGCTTTCATTAAATAGCGTAATATCTATTTGTAGCTCTATGGTTAACCAAATACGTGTACCCTAATATTTGTGTAATTTATGACGTTCAAACCATTTCTAAACAGTTATATATTTCTTAGCTTATGATTACAGAGTGTAATATATATTTCCAGCAATATTATTAATCAAACACGTGTTCCCTAATACGATATTCTTGTAATTTGTGAGATTCAAACCATTAGTGATACCTTAGGAAGAAAGTACGTAATATCTACATTTTTAATCTAATACGTATTGTTTAATATTTGTGTAATTTGTGAAGTTAAAACAGTTAGTGAACAGTTATATATTTATTAGCTTTCATTGAAGAGCGTAATATCTATTTATAGCGCTATGATTAACCAAATATTTGTGTAATTTGTGACGTTCCCTAATATTTGTGTAATTTGTGAGATTCAAACCAGTTCTAAACAGTTGTAAATTTATTAACTTACGGACACAGAGCATAATATATACTTTTATCCATATTATTAATTAAATACGTGTTGCCTAACATTGGTGTAATTTGTGAGGTTTAAACCATTAGTAATAGCTTACCACTACAGAACGTAACATCTACATTTTAAATCTAATACGTATTGATTAATATTTATGTAGTTTGTGAGGTTCAGCTTACAACTACAGAACGTAATATATGCAATTTTAATCTGATACGTATTGCCTAATATTTTGTAATTTGTGAAGCTCAAACAGTTAGTGAAGAGTTATATATTTAATAGTTTTCTTTAGAGAGCGAAATATTTATTTATAGCACTATGATTAGCCAAATACGTGTTTCCTAATATTTGTGTAACTTGTGAGGTTCAACCTATTAGAAAACATTTATATGTTTATTAGCTTTTGATTACAGAGTGCAATATCTACATATAGCCTTATGATTAATTAAAAACGTGTTTCTTAATATTTATTTAATTTCTGAGGTTTTAACTACTAGTAAACAGTTGCAGATTTTTAAGCTTTGTTTATATAGTTATATTGAAGTGTTATATATTTATTATGTCATGGATATAAAGCGTAGTATCTTTATTTTTAATCTAATACGTATGGCGTAATGTTTGTATGAATCGGTAAGTTCAAACCGTTAGTAAACTTTTATATATTTATTAGCATTAATTACACAGCGCAATATCTACTTTTAGCCCTATGATTAATCAAATACGTCTTGCCTGACATTTGTGTAATCTGTGAGGTTCAAGCCATTATCAAAGTTATGTATGATTACAGAGCATAATATCTCCATTTATTCATATTATCAATCATATATGTGTTGCCTAATAGTAGTGTAATTTGTGAGGTTCAAACCGTTAGTGAGCAATTAAATATTACCTTATGATTACAGTGTAGTATATACAATTTTAAACCTAAAACGTATTGCCTAATATTTGTTTAATTTGTGAGGTTCAAACCATCAGTAAACAGCTATATATATTTACTAGCTTATGATTATAGAGCGTAGTATCTATATTTAGCAGTATGATTAAACAAATATATATTGCCTAATATTTGTGTAATTTATGAAGTTTAAACTATTAGTATACAATTACACTGCCCAACAGATAAAACTTTTTTTATACCGCCACAATCAAAATAGGTGATTCATGAGAAAATAATCATGCTGATTTCAAAAATCACCATAACAATGTCCTGTCACGTCAGGTTCAGAAGATATAAACATATTTATTATTCGCATTGTATACAGTACAACCCGGATTACCCAACACAGTTTTCAGGATATTTCTCTGCCCTATTTAACCGATTTACTAAAAATATTAAGGGCAATCTTCTAGATCTTTCTAGTTACGTCCCCCAAGATTTGAAACATATCGGTTATATAGAGGCTGAGAAACAGCTCGAAACTTTGTCGTATAATCTAAGTCCTACTGTATTATACGCACATTGAAACATTTTGATACAGATTGTTACGTGGTCACGCTTATTGTGTTCATCAAACCAGACAGAAACACGCAGAATGTGCAAAGGATTTATGTCTGTGTAGAAACTCATAAATTTTTGTACCAGGAGCAAGTAATTTCCATATGTGTATTCTAGAAACTAGAAGTTTGGATGCTTCTTTCGGCACATTTAAGTTATTAATACGAGCTAAATCATTTTAAGTCTTCTGCTCTATTAAATATATATCACTGTCAGCATGTATTGGTATATAATCCGGATTTTTTGACGTAGAAGCTACTGGTTCCGGTGAAACATCAGGTTCATTCCAGTCATCTTTTCCCACCGTCTATGTGTCAGTGGTACAGGTATTGGTAAATCGTCACTTTGATGCACAGGTCGTATGGCCGAAGGAATATCAGGGTACTGGATGACGTGTTTACTTTTTCTAAACATACCGTAGATCTTAGTCATGCAGAAGTAACAGTTGTTCAGTTGGTGTATTGGTATCTTCCACACCATCGGTACAGCAAACGGCAAGGTTATTAGTTTCCCATGTAACCACAACCTGAGATTTGTTGTACAAGTTATGCAGCACAAATGAGAACCCCATCGCTTGTCTTGGTCACCAATTAAACAATCAAAGTACAAAAAATAAGCAAGTTTTGTAATGTTATTTTCCTTCTTCGTGATTTGGGTGTAAATCTAGCACACAGATAAAAAAATATCCTGATGGTAGACACGTTAGACCTGGACCAACTCGATTCATTTTATACCAATAACTCATTTGATACACAGCACAACACTTGATTTCTAAAACGATATGCTTCAAACACACTTAAACAATACAGGCGCGAAGATATATTGTAAACAACACACAACCATCCGTTAAAGAGAGTTTGTCAAGAACTCTAAATTCTGACACCTCACATAGATTTATTTTTCTTTTTGCAAGGAAAGGAGAACACGATAAGAGGATGGGGCATAGGTTTTCTCAATTTGAATCATCGATGGGCTATATGAACAAAAATACATAGAGATATGCGGCGCGAGTGACGAAATACATGACATTTTTATAGCCTAAAGGCCTTACAATTATTGTTGCCAAATTATGGCTTTTGTAGTCAAATCTAACAATTTGATGATATATTTTAGAGACAAGTTTTGTTTCGATTACCATTGTTGAACTAAGGATTTCGCGATATTCAAAGTATCATGCAGCGAATAAACTACTATTATTTACAATACAATTGAGGTTTCTAGCGACTTTTGTCTGTTTAGTTGCATTATTGTTTACGTTGTTGGCAACACTGCATAAATGTTATATATTTAAAGGGACATATGAGGGCTCTGAGAGGCTCAATGACCTTACAGCAAAGTATTTTAAACTTCCACTCTTCGATTCTCAACGGTTAACTGGGTTTACTTTACGTTCTTTATTTCAACAAATTACATGTAATTGCGAAATATAACTCATGCAATATCTCAGAACTGTGACGTGACGTGCAAAAATTGTTATCATTTTCGTTTTCTATGCACCAAAGTCATTCATAATCAAATATTATTTTCCCTGAGGTAAGAATCGTGTTGGGGCAGTGTTATCTAAGAATATTGTTATTTGATGTACGGCATATTGTAGCTGTTAAATAAACACATATAAGAACACCAATGATCATTTTTTCCTAAATTAGATATGCGTACTGAAATATTTGCATCCATGGGTGTTTTTTTTTAGTTTTTAAAGTTCACTTGACGTTTCTAGCTATTACGTGGTTTTTAGTCTGATGAATAAAAGCGAGATTTTGAGATTAAAATTAGGGTTCTTAGAACATAACATACTGTCCACCTCAGTACATACTGTCTACATCAACCGAAGTGCACATTTCAGTTTCGTAGCATACTTAACTAGTTCTATTAACGTAGATATGCTCTTGTAGCCTCTACTGTCAATTTCACAGTTCTATGATATCCAGGATAACCTCTCTTGACATGAACCACATTAGAAATAGACCAGAGTGAATAGGTCACTACTGTTTCTGAGCAAAAGAAAGGCATTGATGAATCAGAAAACAAATGAAGATAGTGCTATGGATTCCCAATACATGCGTCACACTAATAATTCACTATTGCTGTGGAAAAAAGTTGTTTTCCAAGATGATCGGTAAGGTGAATGTTCATGCACTGAGAGTTAGCTGTATAATCAAAGGGAAAACAAAGAACCATCCCAGAAATTTGTACCAGTATGAACTGCGGGACGAATTGTAAAAGATTTCAGTCATCGTAGTCGAGTTAACGTGCAGTCGGCGGCGGATATATTTGATGTTTGTGGAACGATTCGAGCAATCACGTTTAGAAGTTTAGATAGAAAAGGCCGAATAAATCGTAAATGCAACGAAATTACCCATGCGGGTTCATGATTGTAGATGAACAGTAATACTAGGAAAATTAGATAGACGTCACATTGGGAGCAATGTGAAAATCAATATTGTGCATTGTCTGGTTTACAACATGCAAATATCCTCGCTGGATATGGACTGCTCAGCAAACAGGTAGCAGAGCATCAGAAGATTTTATGGAAAGGTGTGGAAACTACAAATGGTCATCTTAATGTTTTAATAATCGATCAGTGAATAATTATATGCTAGTTAATTGAACGGTGTCTTTTTACATGTGAAACGTCGTCTTTCCTCTCGTGCTGTCAGCATAACTTCTGTCCTCTGAAATGCCTTCAAACGGAAGTAAAATAACACTTTCATACCTTCAAATAAGTAATATCTAACACAATGTACATTGTTGATAAATATGCAGAATTGATGACCATTGCATAGAGTACAATAAAAGGTGGAAGGACGAAATGTTATGGGTAACGAAACTCAAAATACTCTTTATAAGCGTCTGTTAGTCTCTGGAATATAAAAGTGATCTCCGAGTACAGGTTTGTTCAAAACAGTATCTTTGAAAGTATTTCACAGGATGAGACAAGCTTTCTTTCGGACACATTGTCGTCATGATAAATGTTAACGCACCTTGCTTCACTGATTTGCCTTAGCATACAAACCGTTTATGGTCTTTATGAATCCCTTTTGTATTACATGTAGCGATTTCACCAAAACAAACTCTGATCTCGGCATTGTCTCGAAATTTCGAGATAAGACAGATCGAGACGGGAGTTTGAAATTCGAGACAAGGCCGATAGTCAATATGACGACATTTACTCGAGGCTTGGCGGAGATCAAGAGAGACACTTGTGACTCTAGATGGGAGCGAGAAGATACCAAGCCTAGACTCAAAAATGGCGATCTCGTCTAGATTTGATTTGATTGTGAGCTTAGCAAATAGGCTAGTGAGACGTGGGCCTTCTGATTAACGTGGAATCCGAAACATATGAGCAACCACTAGGAATAGAACTCGGGTATCGCACACCAAAAGAGCGTGCGTTAACCACTCAGCCACATACGAGCTCAGACACAACAAAATATCACGTCTAGGATATTGACAACAAACTACTGAAATTTTCTCTACTCAGCATTCGTTGCATTAAATAACATGTAAGATAATGAAACGATTGTTCTTTGATGCCAGCAATCACAGGCATATGCACGAACAAATAAAAAATACCGGCTTTGATCACTTGGTATTTGCTAATGCTTTAAAGGGCATAAAATTCCAAATATCGCAATGGAATCCAATATATTTCGATATTTTAAGGTATCACATTGGTATAACAAAGAATATACGAAACATTTGTGTTTTCTAACCTCCAGCGTTTATTCCAGCACACTAAAATACAGCTATAATAAATGATCTTAGCTCAATAAGAGTTACTAAAGGGAGGGCACGTAAAGTAGCTGAGGCTCGATTTCCTGTCTTCTCCAATTTGTGTGGTTTAGGTGAAATTTTTCGTGAGGAAACTGCACTACCCAATACAGCGGAGCAGAGTTGACCGATGTAGGGAGCGCCATATGGCCAAAAGAAGCCAAAAAAGACAGTATGCCATAAAGGACCACTCCACGGCTCAGGGCAACTGAACAGAGTGAATGGATGTGGAATAGTAGCCCATGGCCCAACATAGCTGAACACAGTAGGAAAATTGGCAAGAGCCCAACATTGAGAGATATTGACCACAAGTTCCTGTAGAGTCTTCATTAATTGGGTAGTTTGGTAGACCCTCGCCGATACTCAGCTGTAAAATCATGTCCTTTTACTTCGTTAACATGTGACTCCAGTTAAAATTCAATCTGTTTCTGTTGTTCGTTTGCACGTGGATTGCTGGCTGGTAGCGATTTATACTTGCGTAATCTCTGTGTTGAGAGAATTTAATGTGATCACTAAACATCAGACCATGGCCGCCTTTAATCCAGATCCTCAAACTATCAACTTGACAGAGGTTAGGTTAATTTAATCGTGGTAACGTTTTAATCAAGGTAAAATTGCAGCAAATTATTGCACCAATGATCAAACATAAACTAGGCTGTTTGTTAGTAAGTAGACGCTGTACCTCTAAACATTCAACTCTATCTTTACCAAGGGGGGCGCGGTGGCTCAGTGGTAGAGCGTTCACCTCCGGTGCTTGGGGTCCCTGGTTCGATTCCAGCTCGTGCCGTGTGGACTTTGTGGTGGACAAAGACCGTGCTCGTGGATTTTCTCGGGGTTCTCCTGTTTCCTCCCACTTTCTTCATTCCACCATTTCACTCATCTCTCATTATCACCGTCTCCTTTAGCCTCACCGGCATAACCGTGGGACATTAAACTTAAAGATTTCATTTCATTTCATTTCTATCTTTACCAAAAGGTTATAAATTTCAGTTCCTCTGATAGTAAACATTTTAAAGTTATTCTCAGAGAAGTTGTAACCAACATACTCGAGTTAAAGTACTTCTTTCGACCCAGCAATTATACATATTATGTATAATCAGTCCAGTATTTAAACTCTCTTCTATACAAGAAATAAAGAAAACCATTTAAAATTCTGCAGATAAAATGGGTAAATACATATTCAAATAACGCACTGCAGAGCTGATTGCTTTTTTTATATTTAGAAAAGGATTATCCTATATCTACTTATATTCTTGTCAAATATGATTTTCAATCTTAACAAAATATAACACTTTCAAACTTGTACAGGATGATACTGGATTATTATTAATAATAATAATATGAAACGTACTTTTTATATTTCAATTAAATGACAAATTGTTCTCCGCCTTATGTAGTTAATAGTGGGTAACCATGGTGTGTGGCTAACATCCATAATTTGTACCCAAATTTCACTGGTTTACCCTTCACATAGATTTTCAAACTATTTCTACCATAATATCGTACCATTCTCTCATCTATAGTTAGTTCATGGACAAATACCCCAAATTGTTGAATAGCATCATTTATTAGATTATGCAAAGGTCTGACTTTGAAGTAACGGTCAGATTTATCTATAACGTCGTTATTGTTGAACAGAATGAACTTTTTTAATTATCTGAATTTATTGCGTGACATAGTTTGCACAATTACTGGAAAAATGCAGTCAGCTGACGTCTCACAATACATCGACTGACGTGAAACAAAAACGTAAGCATTATACAAAAAAGTCCTAAAAATTGCCTGATGTCATTTTCACATACGGAAAAGTCTGTATTATTTTAAGCAGCATATAGGTTTGGCTTAATAACAGTGTGTACAATAATCTTTTTAATGAGAAGTTCGAATATCTCAATTGGCGTTCGATTTGTTAACTCTGTTTCCAAATTTTCTACGCGAGAATTGTCCATTTCCACCGGTGTCTTAGAATATGCGTACTTACCTTTACTCCACTTTGGTCCTTTACCACTTTCTTCAACTAACAACGCATCATCATTTTTACTTTCAATTAGTGTTACGGTCCCGCACACCTCAGGAATGTACCCCACATCTTGAATGCGACGATCTTCATTTTCAACGAATTCGTCATTAATAGTTACTTCGTCACTTACCAAATCAGGCTCTGGTGGAAGTGTTGCAATATTGATACTTACCGAGTAGGAAGATAAGTTTTCTAAGTATTGAAGTATTTCCCCTGTTGTTGTGAAGATCTGAAATAAGAAGAAAAGGTATGTAGCTGCAGATCTGCACTGTAGATAGAACCTAACCTAACCTAACATGTAACAACAAATTTAAATAAAGCAGATGGTCCCTCGCAACAATGCCACCGCGATGAACCACACAAAACCCACAGACAATAGGGGCTGGGGGGTGCCATGGAAGTATAAACCTCCAGGACATGCCTAGACGGCAAGAGTTGGTTGTGGAACGAGTGTGGCTCAAGAGGCGCTGCGCGTGACCTAACCTCACCTAACCCCTAATACCTATTATACCTATTATACCATTATACCTATTTGTATAATGTCGAAAATTCTACCATTTTATTCAGTACAAGGGTCAAAGTTTTCTAAAATAACTTTGTCGCATTAACAGTAAATTTATAATTTTGAAGCACACAAATCTAATATTACCTTGCTTAAAGTCAAGCAATATATTTATGAATATATAAACTATATAGTAAACCAGGTATCTAAATTCTTCCAATAGGGTCTACATTCTGAATGTACACATGATACATTTTTCTGTTGTACCTTTTTTCTATTACATTTACCGTAAATAAATGGCAAATCCATTTCAAAGTTATGTGTACATAGAGTTTCGTTGCTATATTACCCGGAAATTGAAATTCCTTGAAACCAGTAGGCTAAATTAAATGGCCGATGTCCTATATATAGGACACTAAAGAAACAAGGTATTTTTATCACATTATTTTATTTTCTGAGTTTAAACAACTAATGTATAAAAAATAATTATATTTTAAGAATATAAAACAAATGCTAACTTTTGATTTATCGGCCTTTCCATTTTCTGTTTCGAAGACAAGAGAAACATTCATCAATAATCCAAATTCCAGATACTTAACGATACCAGATTTCCCTCTAAAATGTACCAATCTTCCACACACGTAATTGTATGAGCATGTGCAGAACAGAACAACATTCGGTTGATTAATCAGTGTTGCAAACCGACGTATTTTGTCACTGTCCTATATATAGGACATTGGCGAAACTGCACTGCTTTGTAAAAATTAATTTTGTTGTACGGGCCGATTTAACACCCCCCCCCCTAGTCATAGGTGCTACCCCTCTTTGTTTTCCAGAAAATTCCTTTCATTTGTTTTTTTATATATCTAAAGCTTGTATTACTTTTTAAAAAAATTACTTTTCTCTTTTATATGAACACTTAGGCTTTCTTAGAACTTGCCGAGTGTTAGTTATAATACAGGCTTTCTGCATAGTATTATAGGAAATTTGGTACAAATATATAAGCAGTTTTACGCACTATATTTAGCCCGCGTTTTATAAATATATGCACAATTCCTTGAGAAGCTTTAGCTTTTTTGAAATTTAGTTAACACGCTAACTCAAATAGAACAAGTATACTCTGAAACCTCCTTAAAACCAGCGGGGCCAAACTTGACCCTCCCAAAATTGGTCCTTCACGTAGCAGATGCGAGAACAGACTTTCTAGACTTAATATCGAGAAAAAGAATGAATAATGCTTAACATATCACCATTCTATACAAATTGGAGTTATTTTTATTTTTAGACGAAACAAGAATATCGGGATATGTATGTATAGTATAGAACTTATAAAATATTATTTGGTCTAGGAATTAATTCGTACGGTTGGTACGCACACATTGAAGCTGTAGTACAAACACAAAATACATAAAAACCTTAAGAAAAATATTGTCCATCGCTAACCACCACTTTCGCCCATCTGTCAGGCAATGTACGGATTCCGTGGCGAAAGAAGTCCTCATCCTTGGAAGCGATCCAGTCAGAGACCCATGTTTCGATATCTTCTGAAGAAGTAAACCGCTGTCCTATCAAATCGTTGTTCATGCAATCGAACAAGTAGTAGTCCGAAGGAGCAACGTGTGGTGAATACGGCGGGTGGGGTAAAACTTCCCATCCGACATTTTCTAAATAGGTTTTGACCGGTTTTGCGACATGTGGGCGAGCGTTATCATGTTGAAAAATAAGTTTATCATGTCTGTTCTCCCATTCTGGTCGTGTTCTGGCCAGAGCTTGCTTCAAACGCATTAACTGTCGTCGATAACGTTCTCCATTCATAGTTTCACCCGGTTGCAGCAGCTCATAGTACACCACACCTTTCATATCCCACCATATGCACAGCATAACCTTTGCACAGTGAATATCTCGTTTTTGTTGTGATGGACCTGGTTTACCTGGTTTCACCCAGGCCTTTTTTCGTTTAGGGTTCTCGCAATGGATCCACTTCTCATCACCCGTAATAATTCGATGCAGAAACCCCTTTCTGCTCTGTCGTTGAAGCAGCAATTCGCAAACGGTTTTTCGTCTTTCAACGTCTCTGTCTTTCAATTCATGTGGAACCCAATGTGACATCTTTTGAATCATTCCCATGGCTTTCAAGCGTTTGGAGACTGTTGTTTGATCAACGCCTAATGCTGCTGCAAGTTGTTCCTGCGTTTGACACGAATCCTGCTCGAGCAATGCTATCAATTCTTCGTCTTGAAATTTTTTTGGCTGTCTAGCTCGCTCTTGGTCTGCCAAGCCGAAATCACCACTTCTAAACCGTGCAAGCCACTTCTGACACGTTCGCTCAGCTAGAGCATGGTCACCATACACTTCCACCAAAATACGATGACTTTCAGTCGCACTTTTCTGCATGTTAAAGTAATGCAGCAGGACACCCCGCAAAAACACTTTATCAGGCACAAATTGCGCCATGTTCACTTAACTACAAACTGGTGTTGTTGACGCTTTAATCCACTGCCCTATACTACGAACGATACGCGATGACAGGGGTTTGCAACACATGTGTGGATACACGGAACTGTGGGACGCTCCGTTCGTTGCGCCATCTCTTGTCCACCCGCACGAATTAATTCCTAGACCAAATATACAGTAAAATGAAATACTGTATATTCAAAGTAGAATCCAAATTAAGCGGAATATGAAAGATTATATCTATCTTGTTTTGAGATCCAAACTGGGACAATGAAGATCAAATTTATTGTCGTTGCTATAAGACTATGCAGAGTTAAGCTGACCATAAAGTTGCAGGGAGCATCTGTTATAAAGTACTATGAATTAAATTTGGGAAGCTATATCGGTAATAAAGCATTGTATTCTTTTGGAATAATAGAGTTGTAATAAAACATATTAGAGCGGTAATATTTTTTAACAGGGTGAGTTCGCCACTAGTCGACAGCCATCCAATAGTCGACCATTTTTGCTTACTATTGTGTATATAAAATATATATGATGTTCTTTTAGAGCTTAAAGTGATTCACGGTAAAGCTTGCATAATATACCGCCAATGGCATTCATTGTTTCACTCTGCCTTGGCCAGCTGGTTTTCTTTAACCAAGAAATTTAGACGTATCTGTAGAATTACGACTCAAGCAGTGTTGCCACACTTGGTACTATTGTACCAAATTCAGCCCTTTTTGTCATTCATCGGCCCGTTGGTACCATGATGGTTTTTTCAGCCCCTTTTGTGAAAAAGTTGGTATAATTCTACCCAATTCAGCACCATTTAAGAAATATTTGTCACATTTTCAAAAGTGTCAGTAAGAGAAGACTTTTCCTACATCCCGAAATAATAGGTAACATTCTGACTTAAAATTATTAATAATATGTTGTGATGTCTTTCAGCAAAGGTTCTAGGACTTTGGACTGGTTTTAAATTTACTTATTTATTCTTTTTACAAATTTCCGTTACTTACCTTATATTCTTCTTAAAGTCTATTATCCTCCTTCGGTCGTGAAAGAAGCTAGAATAAGGTGAAATTATTTATATGTATATTTTTAATATTTTATTATAACGTACTGTTTACACACGAACTCGGAGATGATTGATTTGTTCCTCGTTTTATTTATTTTTTTCATACAATGACCATAATACCGTTTTGGTTTATTAGTCAGTGTCAAACAGAGGCGCGTTTGGTTTCCTTACAATAGATACCGAAGATGATAACTGTTCTTCCTCTTAATTTGCGGCCTCTATTATATTTCCTACATGTGAGAAAAGTTTTCGATGTGTGCGTGAGTGAGTGTTCTACGATTTTTCGACGTCCTCCTATTGAGATGTTCTTAAAAAAGTAATGTTTTAAAAGAGCACTTTCTTGATTTGGACTCTTGGTAGAGGGTAAAGGGGAGTGTTCTAGAACTTTACCTCTTTTAGTTTCGTGTTATAGAGCTATGTATAACACTGGTATAAAATAATGAATTCAGCCCTTTTTGTTTCAATTTGGTACTATTTTTCAGCCCACTCCAGAGCTAGGACTGTGGCAACACTGGACTCAAGTGCGCAGTTTACCACAGCGTGTAACGAGAATCTTGTGTTCCTGTTGCTTTTCGTTTTTGTGAGGATATAGATAGTACATGAGATAAGAAAAGTTTTTGTTACCTAACTAATTTAGTTTAAAAGCTGTATCAGTATACTTTTTCAATAACTGGAAAGTATTAAATGAAAAAATACGCGTTAAAAAGTGGTCAACATTTGTCACTTTTTCTTTCCCATACAAACCAATTGTCGACCAGGAGTGGTCGATTATCGAATTATTTGAAGAGTGCGCCAATTTGCTTCAAATTATTCCTTGTTTGGTATTGAGGTCTGTGTCCAACATACGATGGCATGTATAACATTTTCCATTTCGTTACATATTCTAAACATTTACCGCCTGTTTCTCATGCTGGTCGACTATTGGAAGATTACTTGCACCTACCGACTGCACTATCTCATACTGTGGTTCTCGTATTGCTGACTGGAATTCGTTCAGTAACATTAGTTGAAAGTTTCTTTTTCTGACAATCTTCTATTTCAATGTGAAACCAAGTTTTTTAGACGAGAACAAGATGCCCTCAACGTTGGTCTAATGGCTACCACGCGTGCTATGATCTTACGATCTACGTCAAAAGTACGAAAAATCTTTCCATTATAGAAAATCCAGGTAGAATTTTTAACGTGGATGAATCTTCTTTTCAATTGTGCCCATCATCCGGGAAAATTTTGGGACCAAAAGGCTGGAAGAATATGTATGAGGTTCAAGACAAGAAAAAGGAAAGCCTTACCTTTCTAGGAACATTTAGTATTTCGGGAAAAATAGTTGCTCCAATATTTCTTTTATCCATACAAGTCGCGAGTATCCAGAGGGAATATTATGCCTAATATTCCCTCGTCGATTAAGGTAGGACGATCCGAATCTGGGTCGATGATTAGCGAGACATTCATTTTGTGGGTCCCCAATGGTTTCAATAAATGTCTATAGATCACGATGTACCTAAGCCTGTAATACTTTTCATCAATGTTTACCAAACTCACTTAACTTATGAAGTAAGCTAATTTTGTGACAACACAGAGATCATATTGTATGTTCTGTACCCTCATTCAACACATACATTGCACCATGCGATGTATCTGTCTTTAAGGCGTTAAAAAGTAATTGGAAATCCGTTGTCCGCAGCTATCTAACGGAACATAACTTATCTTCCATTAGAAGGTTCAGTTTGCACCACTTATTACAGAGGTCCTAGCAACAGTAGCTACACGATAATAATAAATAATGGGTTTCCTAAATGTAGATTGGGTCCGGCGCCGCGCCGTTGACTACACAAAATGCATCAAGAGTGTATGCAAAAACAGAGAGTACATACTTCCGCTGAGCCAAACGTTAGTGAAGATCTTCTTGCTGCAAACTTCAAACTATGATGAACTTCAAAAGGCTGTGGTTGACTTCAAAACAGTCCTTGAAGTTTTGAAACTTCCAGCATAAGAGCCGATAGACGAAACACTACAAACTGATGATAAAAGTGTCAGCCTATCAGTAGATGACGAAGTCGTAGTTGGTGAAATCCCTTTAGTTGATGATAACAATCAATACTTGCCTCAAGCTACTCTTACTGTTACTCAGGATTTACTAAATTATCTGCTCCAGTCGTTGGCTGCTGAAGCCAATCCAAGTATAACAACTGAAAACAGTAATATAGCACCTATTCTACCAAAGAAATCTGAAGAATCCAACGCCATTGCAGCACAAAAGTCAATATTGTGCCAAACCAAGAATCAGTTATGTCTGCTCCAACAACAGAATCAGAGAGGCCTTTAATTTTTCTGACAAAAGAAGCTTTTATTACAGACATTTTGCCATCAAATGAGAGGAAATGCAACACATCAACTCCTTAAATAAAACTGAACCTATGAAGGATATTCGGCAAGATACTTATTCTCCCAAAGAACCTGCTACTAAAGCTCCGGTTTCTATACCAGAAGAAAATCATGAAATCAAGGAAATTGGAAGCGATGCTGTTGCTGGACCAAGTGATTCAAGTCAGAAGAATATTGCAACAACACCTAAAACTATCAGACCAATATATATAACGTCAACTTTTAAAAAACATCAGTTCTGACCCAAGAGTTCAGTCAAAAAGCCTAAAAGGAAAGTAGAGAAAATACTGTTTGCAATTTGCTCAGAAGAATATCGCCGAATACCGACTGCAAAGCAAGAAGAACAGAAGAAAGTAGAGTAGGAACAGAAAGTCAAAAGATATGAAAGAACAGCGAAAAAGAGCAACAAGCTGGAAAATTTAAAGAAAAGAACAAAGACGACCACTGCCGTTGTAGAAGAACACCACAATGAAAGAGGTGTAGTTGACTACGGCGAGTGAGCCATATGCGCAGGATGTGGAGTGATAATTAACGATTTTGCTTTGGTGCGTGAAGATAAACCAGTGTGTCGCGATGAATGTGATAAATAGTTCCATCTTCGATGTACCAATTTATCTGGCTTTGCATGAGAAGATCTTGCAGATAAGATGTTCCTTTGTGCGGATTGTACCATATAAATGATTTGAAGAATCAGGAACATGACAAGAGAACTTAATGTTCTCAAATACCTCAGAACAGAAATCTTAGAGGTAGAGAAACCTTATTATATATGAGAAGATAATTCGATATGCTTAAGTAACTCAGGAGAGGGACTTAACACACGAGAGAAAAATATTTCACATGGGAGAAACGTGAACACTTAGGATTTTCTAAATGGTTTGTTTAGAATTTGTAAAGCCGTATTATAAGTGATAAGATAACGTATGCTTATCACGCAGAAGAGAAATCTTGTTTCTCGTGGAAGTATCATTTCATTATCAAATCCATTATTCCAAATACAGTTATGTATCAAACTCTAATAACCAGATTCTTTCATTTATAATCAGTATGGTGAAAACATTTAAGAAAATTAAATAAAATTATTTTGTCAAGTTTAAGTCTCACATATAATACGATATGATACAATAATTAACTATCATCTAAGGCAATCAATTGCTTCTACGCGATAGAAACGATAGAAATTGCGCGCGGTCGACTAATAGCGTGAATTCGGCCGAGTACTGAGCAACGATGATCGACAAGTGGGAATTTTGATGAGTTTTCGTAAAATGTATTTTATATCATTGCAAAATTTTGAAAGTGAGCATTTAACACACGGAATGGTACAAAAGAAGCCAAAGAAAGCAAATAATTCACTTTTGTCGAATATTATGAAATCATCACGTTTTATAAGTGTTTAAAAGTAAGATTTTTTTCAGCGGTTGATTATTGGAGAACACACCCCATAATGAACGCGATTTTTTGTTAGTGAACAGAGCAGTCATAAAAGAATGTAAGGGATACTAAATGAAAATCGTAAAATTTGCATTACAATGCGGTTAAATATGATTTCGTGCTATCCACTATGATATCTGTCATATAATATATTATAACAGCGGGTCAATATGTAAGAATTCAACTATGATATGGGAGTTGATTATTTTTTGTTGTCTTTCCACTATCAAGGATATATGGGATAATATTTATTACTGGAAGTGCAACCTGAATCATTATCTGAGTTCCACCCAAGGCTTCATGCACTGGTGATAAACTTTATAAAGTATATTCCATGAGATTTGAATCCGTCTACACATACACGGTATACGAGGTACGACGAGAAGCCACTGTACTATGAATTAGTAGGGCCTACGGTGCGTACTATAATTCTGCAGCCAGGAGTGAAGGGAAAAATAAAAAGGAAATTAGAGGTTGTAATATGATACTACTTATACATTTTGATTTCACTTATTTTATTTCGAGACTATTGATACGAGACCAAGACATGGCTCTCAAGACAAAACCGTATTTCAGATAAGCATAGAAGTCCGAGATTGAGATTAGTTTCAACTCAGGTGGAGGCAGAAACTAAAACTAATATCTGTGTATTGAGAGGAGACTGCAATTGTATGTAATGTTGTCTCGTTCGTTTTGATTTCATACCTAATTGAATGCAAAGTTTACTAATTTTAAATTCTTTCAAAAGTATACTAACCTAAGAAAATTTTTACTGGTCTTTTCCCTGAAATGTTATCATAACGTGACTTTTCTCTCTATTGCTATTTTTCCTCAACGCTCTTTTATAAGTTGATTCACGAGTAATATCTATTGTTTAATGCACACCGTGCTCAATGAAGCTTATATCAATACCTATTGACGATTTCTGTTACGCAAGTAAGTAGCAAGAAAGCTTTTCAGGGCTAAAACTACTGAAAACGTATCTTCACTTTTCAATACAGTCTCTTCTCGTCATGCAGTCGGAGAGGATCTCTTATAGCAGTTAACAACGTTGTGTTCATAAACGAACTCCGTCGTAAAAGTGAAAAAATTCAATGCCTACACTTGTCTAAATGCCACATTATTTGTTGTATGTATTATCTCTTCTACTTACGAATTCATGAATTGTTATTTGTCTCAATTCTAGAGTGAACACTAGAGTGAAAAATACTTTCTTTGTTTTATGGATAGTTTGAAGGGCGGGATTACATTTAACTCTATTTCAGGGGTGCACCTTCAAAAGCCTTAGCTTCGCATCTTTTTCTGACGTCCTGCTCAGTAACCGTATTTACAAGCAATGATTTAATATTTTAATCGTTTGACACTATCAACCATTTTTAAATTAGTATATCTTCTTATTTTAATCCTCAGTACTTTTCAGAAAAAGGACTCTCTATAACGATTCTCTTAAAGCTAAATTCTATTACAATTGGCAACACTGTTTTTTACAGATACACTGATTCCTTTTTCTGATAGATCTTGATATTTTAATTCAAATTTGTCATCACATGTATCGATCGAGCTCTAGTTGCTTTTCTTTAAATATACATTTTTCATTTGTATGTTACAAATTGTAATTTTACACAGCGCTACACGTTTCTACCCGACACCACCACAAACGAGGATTTCATTAAATTTGTTTTACCCATATACATTATGACAGTAACATAACTTTACTATATCTTGATGAACACAAAATTTGATGTTCTAAAACAGGGTATACAAGCTCTTATAATAAGTAAGCCGTAATGCATTGTTCCGTAGTTTTGAGAATCTCTTCTAATTCTTCGTATGTATAAATGCTTCTTGGGTTATTTTTTTCGTATAGCACAAAGTGTGGGGATACTTACCAGCAGGCAACCTGCACTTAGTTGTTAAACAGAACGCCTACTAATTGCAAAATCAATGGTGCACATATAAATATCAAGCAGTAAATTTAAATGTGAAAAACTGCGGAGCATTTTTGCTATATTGAAAGCATTTCACGTTTGTACATGAACTACGTTTGAAGCCACGGCTATAATATTCACACTGTACGAATACTGTGAACACCAAAGCATATTTTCCAAAAGAGCTCCCGTGGCGTAATGAGTAGAGCGACTATCTATCAACAAAGCAACCCACGTTCGAATCTTGTTTCGGGTAAATATCTTTCCAATTTTTTTTTACGTTGTCTTTGTTTCTAAAAGAATATACTTCTTGAAATTCCGTGAGGATTGATGTAGCATGGATATTCGTAATTTACTCTTGGACTTGCAACTGTTCTATGTTAGCGTTCCTTTGGATAATAGTGAGTAATGCGTGGGGCTGTGCAGTCTAAAAAAGTGGGTGAAATTGGCGATGATTGATCGCTTATTTATTGAGTGATTAATGCGGTCGTCGGCAGATTATACTTGTCCCCATCACTTGTATTTCAATTGCATTTGTGGTAAAATATCGCAGTGTATCAATAACTGACAACAGTGACAGTCAATAGCAATATTGTGTAGAGTTATGACAGCGTACATGATCCGTGCCTAGACAGCGTTGGAAAATAAGAATAACGAGCTTAAACTAACTTTAAATCAAAGAAACATTGAAAAGAAGAGTCGAATATAAATCTATGCAGTACAAGTTACTACAAATTACATAAACAGGTTGCTTGATCTGTTTTATATTAACAAAGTACAACGATAGTTTTAACCAGAACTTTTTGGAATTTCTGATCATTGCCCTAACATTGTTGCGCAAAAAATATGATGTAGAGAAAACAAAATGAGGACCACAGTTAATTGGAAGGACTAGTATTGTCTGATGTGCATAATTCCCCTTGCATTCTTCAATCGTTTGGATTTTGCACTTGTATAAGAAGTGTAATAGAGATGTTCTCGGGATATTAGCCAGGTGAAGCCCGACGATAGAGCAGACGTTTCAAGAACTGACATCGTTCTTGTCTTTAGGGCGATTATACTGAGACCACTTCGTGTGTTTTATATATAGAAGAGGTAAGGGGCTAAGAATCCGTGTCTCTGATTGGATGGTCTATAGCTCTATAAGAAGTGTTATAGAGATGTTCTCGGGATATTAGCCAGGTGAAGCCCGACGATAGAGCAGACGTTTCAAGAACTGACATCGTTCTTGTCTTTAGGGCGATTATACTGAGACCACTTCGTGTGTTTTATATATAGAAGAGGTAAGGGGCTAAGAATCCGTGTCTCTGATTGGATGGTCTATAGCTTGACGCTGATTTCTCTTATTCACATATGCCTTCTTTATTACTGGTGTTTATCATTTTCCGAATCCTGGCTTTTTGGGCTATTTTTTAGACTTTCAGTCAAGCAGCTACTGCGTCGTCACTATTTATCCTAGGATCATGGTTTATACCTCATTCTCTTCAAAATAATGCTGGCTTTCAAATGGTATCACTTGCATGCCCATACCATATACCAAAAGAGGGAAAATTGATGTCAAAGGGAAAATTTTGAGGGAATTTTTTTGTCAAACTTTGGGCCCCTCTGGCACCCCCTGTGTGAGCGTAGAGACCTCAAAAAAATCTGATAAATAGTACTTGGTAAACTAAATGTGTGTACCAAATTTCAAGTTCTATCTTGAATAGTAAGGGCGGGAGAAATTTTATCAAGAATCCCCACAATGCCCCAAATTACCGCAAAACACCATGATCTCAGGGAAAAATTTCCTGAGACATCACTAATTACCCTAGGGTCAAGTTTCGCCCATCATTCTCTTCAGAATAGAATTGCCTTTCAGACGGTATGACGCATGTGTTTCTATCATGTATGTAAGGCGGGAAAATCCAGAAGAAAGGGATTTTTTGGTCTGAAAATCCCTTTTTTCAACTTTTGACCCTCTTGACCCCCTTGTTTTTACGCAGAAATCGGAAAAAATCTGGTAAATACTACTCGGTGGATGGAATGTTTGTGCAAAATTTCAATCTTCTACGTGAAAAATTAACCCGCCAGAAAAAAACTGTATCGACCATTTGAGTCTAAAAATCCCTTTTTTCAACTTTTTCCCCTCCGGACCCCCCTGTTTTCATGCAGAGATCTGAAAAAATCTGATAAATACTACTGGGTGGGCTGAATGTTTATGCACAATTTCAATCTTCTACGTGAAAAAATAAGCCCTCCAAAAAATAATGTACATAGGCTTCATAAGGGAAAATATATATTTCAAAATTATGACGTCATCACCTCCTATGTCTGGACGCAGGACGGTCTGAAACCATACGTAATGTCTTCTACAATGCCTCTGGACTTGAAAACCAAAAAAAAAAAAAAACGGACGAAAAAGCTCAAATAGAAGAGAAATAACGTGCATGGTACAAAATGTAGCATGAGATCCCGAAAGGGATATGTGTGGTTGAGCTGAAATCCTGTATCCCTGTTGATATTGTTGGGTTCTTGTAGTATGGCAAGAGATTATTTAATTATCCTCTGCCAGTGGTTTGAGCTCTTTGAAGTAATTTTAATGTCTGGAAATGAAATTGTATGTCCTTACGTTATACTGTGTTCCGCCATGGCTGATTTCTCTGGATAAAACACTTTAATGTGGCTCTCATGCTCGTTGCATCGAGATTCTTTTGTTCGTCCTATTTGTCCTATGTAAGTTTTTCCGCATTCGCAGGGAATGCAGTATCCTCCTGGTGTTTTTGGACATCGTAAATTTCTGATATTTGATGGCGGTCTGTGTATGGTTTTGATGCTGTGTCTCTTCATAATGCTTGCAAGTTTCCTGTGCAGGCCAGGACTGCGATATTGACTGCATCTTCAGATTCTGTGGTGGTCCTTTTACTGGAAAAGATAATTTTTAGTACCAATCAAATGTCATCTTCTTGAGATGTGCAAGTTCAATGGAGAAGCTTCCTTGGTCCCAGATGGCTTTTGCTCGAAGCACAAGCGTGCTGATGACTGTATTGCGCTGTGATTTATGGTGAAAGCTGTTTGCATAAGATAAATGTCAGTATGGGTAGGTTGTCTGTAATCACTGTGACCCAGACTTCCTTCAGGTTTGCGACGAATAAGGATGTCTAGAAATAGTAGGCAGCATTACGTTTCTATTTCCATGGTAAACTTGATGTTGCTGTGATGATTGTTCAGATATTCAAGGATCGATTGCAGTGCAATTCTCCCATGAAGCTAGATGACAAAGGTATCATCAACTTACCTATAGAAACACGATGGCCTTAATGGTGCTGATTCTACTGCTTTCTGCTCGAAGCTTTCCATGAAAAAGTTTGCCACTGCCGGTGAGGAAGGTGATCCAATGCAGCACCGTCCGTTTGTTCATAGTACTGTCCATCGAAGAGGAAATATATGGTAGCTATTGTGATCTTGAATAAATCAACAATCTCTGGCCGGAAGTGCTCAATGAATAAATATAAGTGTCTTGTACTGGAACTCTGGAAAAGAGAGACACCACATGAAAACTGACAAGGATATCGTCTGGAGAAATGCTTATGATCTTAATTATTTCCACAAATTAATGTGACTTCTTGACGAGGTGTTGACACTGTCCGACTAGAGGTTGAAGAAGAGAGATGAGGTACTTAGCCAGACGGTAAGTTCGGCTTCCATTCGCACTGACAATTTCGGTAGTCCATACAGTACGGTGGTTGGATATTATGTGCCGTAATTTTCTTGCGTATTTTTCCTGGTATTTTGGTTTTGTTCAGAATGGTACTAGTTCTACGTTCAATACTAAAGGTGGGATCTTTCTTGAGTTGTCTTTAGGCCGAGTCGTTGAGTAAATCCGACATCTTCTTCTAGTAGACTTCAGTGGGTGTGTGTATGGTGGCGTTTCCTTTGTCCGCTGGCAGTGCATTGGTTCTGGTGTCTTGACGAAGTTTCTTAAGTGTTGTTGGGTTTTGGCAACCTGACTCATTTTAAGGCAAAATACATGTCTTGGCGGACTTCTGCTTCTTTTGCTGGTAGAGGCTGTACTATTTGCTCAATGCTGGAGATTATATGTGCTGTTGGTATGCTTCTGGGAACTGGAGGAAAGTGCAGCCCTTTCCTTACAAACAAAGAAATGGCTTCATCTAAAAGCTTATTAGTGAGATTGATAATGACTTTATTTTGACAATGGTCCAGTATTTCTGATGCTGTCCTGTGTAGACGTGAAAACTTCCTTTTTTGCTTTTTTTGTATTCTTGCGGAGACGTAATTCTGCTTGTGCTGCGGAGCTTGTGTCCATCCAGTCCCAATCAGAGGGAGCTAAGTGTGCAGTCAGTAAAATGTATGTTGATAGAGGCTGTCTATCCACGCTGTCAAGTTTTTGGAGAGTGAAGTTGATGCGTTCCCTTACAAGGGCGAAACTGGTCCTTTGTAAGATCTTGCTGATTTGATGAGAATGAAGTTAATATCGTATTATGGCGAAAACTTTAACAACGTGCTGGTCACTGCATCTAAGAAGGATCACAAAAGTAGTAGTGCCATTTAGTCCCGGAGATCTTCAAGCTGGTGTATGCTGCGAAGAATTCACTCCCCCTAAAGGTATTTGAAATAAGAATTGAAGTTTACCTGGTGGCGAATATTATAGAGATGTCAGGATATCAGCTAGGTGAAGTCCAACGATAGTACCGACGTTTCAAGAACTGGCGTCGTTCTCGTCTTCAGGGTGATTATTTTGAGACCAGTTCGTGTGTACTATGTATAGGAGAGGTAAGCGGTGGAGCTTATTGAAATCAGGAAAGATTCAATTCTTATTTATAAGAAGTGTGTTATTCAGACTGACTACATATTACACATAGGGTGACTATGCGTGTTATGAGTCCCAATTCCATGATATTTTCCTGGTTCCACTATTACCCAAAATTAAGGAACTACCTACAGTGGTAAAATAAACTTCTTTACGTGAATAAGTGCATTTATTGTGTACATGATATCCGCTGACAATAACGGAGTCTTCCAAGATGCATAAATACACGGAACAACATCTCTTGAGGCGTGATTTTCGGAACATGGACTCAAACAAGTATACACTTGTCTGCTAGGCCAATAATTTAATAAATAAAATGCCATCTGTGATTCTATATAATTAAATCGACTTACACTGCCAAGTCTACAAACAATGTACAGTGATATACAGTATATAATAAAGAACGTTCAGACCTAGTGAGGCATCGTAGGAGATTAGCAATCTGGTAAAAAGGCCTAAAACTAAAAGAAAGAAATGCAAAAGTGACTCAAAAATTCCAATAGAGTCTACGTGATCCTGGGTAACTTCATGTTGTAAAATAAAAGCTACTTTATATTAATTACCTTTTATCTTAGTAGGAGAAAATGTGGCTTCGTGGAAAAGTGAACTAGATCACATCAAGTTTAATACTTCTTCCAAGAGAACATTCCTAACTCTTGCCTGTAATAATTGTTCTGGATTTCCTGAACCCCTGGTGATTTCTACTGCGAACAATTTTGCATAACGTGCTAATAAATATTTGTCAATAACATGTGCATCTACAAATGTGTTATAATTAGGGAAGTCTCTCGGCAAATCATGCATGAATACAAGTGTAAGAATAAACTGCTAATCTATTCACACACAATTTAATATAATTCAAAATACTCTATTGCCCTGAGAATACTATGCCATGAACATTATAAAACAAAAATAAATAAATAAACCTCATTTGACAGTCCAAAACTGAAAGTTCCGAATTATTGGAACTCAATACCCACTTAAAGCAGTACTCATTGAAAACACTATACTATAACTACTGGTGGCAATAGAGTAATAAGAATAAATGTAAAACCGTTTACTCGAACGCTGAATCCATATTAATAGCTATTAATAGCAATTAATTTCTCTTTCTCTTCTACGACTTTAAAGGTGGGAAGAAGAAGTAGGTAGCTTTAATCACTCCCGATTTGAATAGACTGTAAAGAAAGGAGATAGGGTCAACACTTGGGAAGCTCAATCGAATGCCCAAAAAAAATCTCGATGTCTCTTTTAGTTTCTACTTTCTCCTCTACGAAAATTGGTTTTGAAACTGATAGTTGTAGTAAATCTCAATCACTTCCGCTTTCAGCAGTGTTGTGGTTGCAATGATACGTTCCCTTGAAATCCTTTTTCGCTTTATGATAATCGCTTATCACTATCAATTTTTATTTGTGTTCTATGGCGGTAAATGTTGAAATTAAAGGTGCTTAACTTGTACTATTGCCGGTTTGAATAGAGGGTGAATGGAAGATATGGAACCTATTCTTGGAAGTTGAATCGATTTGAGAACAGCCATCTCAATATTCTTTTATCTTTTATGCTTTAAGGAAATGAATATTGAAATTGGGAGTACTAGTAAATTTGAACCGTTTCGGGATTAGATGCACAGTTATACGCTGTAATTGTATATAATTACATAGCCCCTTTAGGCAATAAATCGATTGTCGGAAACAGCTTGTGCGTATCTATTGCCTTTTTGTTGTATGATGCGAAGTGTTGAAACCAAAAATTAATAATCTAAACTAGTTTCGATTTAAATACAGGGTAAACAGAGGATATGAAACCTATTTTTGGAATGCTGAAACAGTTGCAAAACGGCATCTCGATATCTCTTGCGGTTTTGTTCCATGTAAAACAGTGTTGAAAACAGCAGTATTAGTAAAGTTGAATCACTTCCTCTCTTACGCCCTTATATGCTCTCCTACGACCCTGAGTCGATTTCAGTATTCCACTTGTTGCTTTTTATTACAATTTTTGTTCTACGGCGATAAGTGTTGAAACTGTAAATAATTAATTTGAATTAATTTGAGTTTAAATATAGAGTAAACGTAGAGGATGGAAAGTATTCTTGGGACAATAAATCGGTTACAGAACCTTATCTTAATATCTTTTACCTTTTTTGCTCTATGGAAATCCGAATTGAAACCGAACGTAATTGTAAATTTGAGCGATTTCAGGTTTTGGCAGATTGTGCAGGTTGTGATTATATGCTCTCTTGGGACCAGGAATCGTTTGCAGGAAATGGCATCTTGGTAGGTCTTACAGTTTTGCTATACGGCAATCAGTATTGAAACCGGAAGTATTAATAAATTTAAAGTTCTTCCGGTTCTGTTGTAGTGTTATGGATATTGATTATTTGCTCTCGTAAGATCATCAATCGATTGCAGAAAACTACCTGTGGCTATTTACAACCATTGTTGTTCTGTGGCGATAAGTTTTGAAATCAGACATGCTAAATTTGAACCACTTCTAGTTTTAATAGATGATTAATGGAGATGGAAGCTATAGTTGGGGAAGAATTCACTTCATAAAAGTGCTTCTCGATATCTTTTGGCTACATTGTCTGTCGGCAGAAGATTGGACAAAGCCCTCCAGTACTTATGCATAGTATACTTTGAAAATCTAAAATTACGGAACGGCCCAAAAGACAACAGTCATCGTAAGATATAGTTAACGCCTTCAAATAGGAAACGAACCACATCGAAGAATCGCAAGTGTAGGAAAAAATGTAGCCAAGTGGTGCTAATATATCCTGCAAAATATAAATCTTAGCATTGTACTGCGGGCTGTTCAAAATATCAAGTGATCTAGGAAGAGGTGCTACAGAGACCAAAACGTAGAATACCCAATTCATATTACGCAAGTTTATAGCGTGCTGTAAATCTGTAAGGAAAATGTAACATCCAGCAAGTAGTGCAAAATAACTCTACAAATACACACACCAAATACGGGGTATATCCACCATAATGCATTTGTTTGGAAGTAATATCTTTTCAACGGACTTAATGTTACAAAAAAGACTATACTTATTGATAATCAAACATAGTAAATAGATCTTAATGATTGAGAAAAAGAAAGAAATCGGTAATTACAATAAAGTAACAAATATTTCAAAAATCTTCATTACTTGCAACTGTCGTAAAAAGAGTCTGTCGTATCATCTTTCGATGCCCTATTATAATAAAATCAGTTACTGAAACTACATAGTTCGTACGTTTTCAAGCATTACCTATAATAGATGAACGGGAATAGAATTAATGGCCTTTTTACCAAGTTTCTAACAGGCTTTTTTATCGATTTTTGTTATCATGTGGAATCTAATGACTACTTCATGTATTGTGTTCATTATTATTATTATTATTATTATTATTATTATTATTATTATTATTATTATTATTATTATTATTATTATTATTTAGTGAGGATGTCCTTTACAGGTCCTCACCTGGCTTTGTCAATCTCGCTCACATCGCTTGCTTCTTTTCTGGTTATCACTGGTTCAAACTTCTGAATTGAATACCGCGATAAGCAAGATCTTTATGTCTCGGTAAGGACAAATTTATGGTAGTCAAAATCACAAAATCATGGTATGGTAGAAAACAGTTGAATGACATTTTAAAGAATTGGCTTCTGAATGCTGGTGTTATGTTGATGTGTATTCATACAAAGAAAGATGGCTTTGAAAGTGCTAGCTTTAGAGTCCAAAAGTTTTACTCGCTAAGATTTGTGGTAAGCTAAGGAACAAGAAAAAGAAAAAATGTCAGAGATTCAAATGTTGCAAGTAAGAAGGAAAGAGCGGTTCAAGGACATTTTGTTCTGCTATGACATTTTTACACACATTTAGGTTCAGGACTTGCTTAACACTACATCAGTCAGTTATGTGATATAACGTCGTCAGATTGTAGTGAGCACTGTACTCACACTCCCAAAATACTTATATAAGTTAACTTTATTTCCATGGTTGTAATTTGTTAATTTCATTGATGTTTTCCACAATATTATCCTTTTATATTTTAACATAAAATGAGTACATTCTTTTCGAAGGATTGTTAAAACATATGAAAAGCGAATTATCTCTATATTATCCTCTTATACTAAGATTTGCTGCTTAATATCTTACAGAGAGATATACAATGAATACATAGGAAAAGAGTGTTATCTTTTAAAAATGTGATGGTCAACATACACTAAAGTAAATTCCAAATACAAATCAGAACACTGTGCGAGTTTTTACAACCTCAGCATATTGCAGTTTAAACTAAACCAACTATTTTACAAATTAACACGTCCAATCGCAAATCTCGGGTTTCTTGCAGCAAACCACTCAATAACACTTGACTATTTCTAAAACAAACCAAACATTCCTAAACAATTTTCTCTGAAAGAATCGTTTAACTCAAAGGAAGACAAATGTACCGTTCACGGAAAAAAAGACTCATTGCAATTTTTTCCGAAAAAGCCGATATATACACCACCTATTTGTGCTAGTTGGTACTCCTAAATGTACTACAAATATTGTGAAAAAATGACTGGTTGGAGAGAAACTTCCACAAGAAAATCAACCATATACTGAAAGAAGGTGCCCATCACCATTTTAAATTGCTTCTCCTGAAAAAATGTTAAATGTCGATTAGACCCTTCTTTCCGTGTACCCTTCAAATTTTTCAGATCATGACCCATGTATATACCTAAGACATTGTATTATTTAATGGGAAGATCTTAGTACTCCAGCCAAATACAGCAGTCTTATGAGATCATGAATCTGATTCATGGTTTTGATACTAACATTGTTTCCCCTGTTAGCTCTTTCTGATTTTATGAAGGTGATCGTTTGTATAGTTTGTTATTTCCTCTATTTTATCATCAATAAAAATGTCTTTCAAACTTAGAATAATATCCAATCCAATAATATTATTGTTTAATGTTTTTTAGTTCTGGGGTATCAAGTTGCATGATAGATGTCATGGTTGAATTACACTAGTGAAACCAGAGTTTAGTGTCAATATCACCTGAAGCCATGTGGTATGGAAGATTGTGAAACAATTATTTTTTTAATGTTCAGAAAACAAACAAAAAAAAGTTTTATAAAAAATTTACAAGTAATAAATATGCATGTTTTGTGCTTTCTATTTGCTTTTTGACGCTCTCTGTCATATCTATGCCACTATGATGAAAACTTTGTGGAAGAAAGCTTAACTTCATTGGTGCCACATGGCATCGGCGTGCACTATTCGCTAACATTAACATTTTAAGAATACCATTATTATTGTTATTGTTATTGATTCACTATTATGGCAATTGGCATCAAAATGCATTTTAGGGTTAATTATAGCTTCCATGTTCAGTATTTTCGTCCAAGTTTAATACCATGTGGGTAGTTATATTATTGTCATCTTTCTCCGTTGACCAATGTCTTATCTGGTCCATTTCATTTCAGCTCGAAATCCCTTCAAGACACTGGTCGAAAAGAGATAAACGCAAGCAGTCAGTTATTAGCAGCAAATTCGCACACACAGTAATCGCTTCATATTCATGGCGCTTGCTCACATTGAGCACACGACAGTCACTGATAATTTTCTAGGACATGTAAAATATTTGTATAAGAAGCTAAACTTCAGCGCAAGTCGTTGAAGAAATTTACTTAATTACTTAAATTTACGTAATTAATGAAAACGAAACTGAGCACTCTGCTGAAAACCGGAGATTGGGGGATTAATCTCATAATTTAAACATAGCTGTTAAGTGGCTTGTCAATAGTGGGGGAAGATAAAAACTGTGGGGACAACCAGTACCCAGTCTATGATAGGTATATATAAACTTTGAAAAATATATAAATAGCTCAAATTCTTTTGTCACTGAAAAATCTGGAGGCCTAGCCCCCTGCCCTGGTCTAGATCCGCCATTTGTGTCCTTCTCGTCCGCAACATTCTCCAAAGGCGAATAGCAGTTAATGTTTGCTTTTGATGGACTTGGTACCAAGCCTGCTAGACGGGAAAGTCTCTCATTTTTATGCTGACTTTTTGATTACGTAACCACTACTGTTAGAGGTAATACCTTTCCTTGAATAATGAATCTAATCCAGAAACCGCCTTTTCCCATCTATTACAGTTTTCGTTCTATAGCGATCAATGTTCAAACCGGAAATACTCGAACATTTTACTACATCTTGTTTCAGTACAGAAATACTGGAGAAGACAGTAACTTTCCTTGAGACGACTAATCAAATAAATAAATCCTCTATTTTCGTACCATTTTTGTTCCGTGATGATCAACGTTCTAACTGGAGATTTACTTTATACTAATTTGAGTTTTAAAGATGGGTTAACGGAAGAGACATGATCTATAACTGGGATGCTCAATCAATTACGAAAACAAACACTAATCTCATACCGTGTTTGCTCTATGGAGATCAATAATGAAACAGGAAGTAGTAGTAAATGTCTAATGCTTCTGTTTTCAGAAGGGTAATACATATGTAAATATATATTCTTGAAATGTTGAATGAATTCCGGAAAGCTACTTGTCGCTATTTATTACCATTTTGTTCTATGAGGTCGAATGCTGCAAGAAGAACTTTTTTTTATATATATACCGCTTCTGGTGTTAGTGAAGTAATACGTGCAAAGATAATATATTTTCTTGAATCACGTAAAGATAATATATTTTGTTGAAACATGTAAAGGTTCGAGTATCTTTCAGGAACCTGTAGCTGTCTATTACAGTTATGGTGGTATGGAAATCAACACTGAAATCAGTAAACGGTTAATTTCTAATATTTTTGATTTGACCAGAGAAACTTAAGTGACATTTTTCAGTTTAACGTCCCACGAGCATAACCTGTAGGCTAAAGGAGACGATGATTAAAACAAGTGAATGATGAAATAATTGATGGAATGAGAAAGTGGGAGGGAACGGGAGAATCCCGAGAAAACTCACGGACATGATGTTGTCCACTGTAAACTTACTTCTCAAGGGATTCAACGCAAAGGACGCAAGCGCTCTACCACTGAGCCAACATACCCCAGTTTGACTAGAGTGTTAACGATGGAGATGTAATTAAAGAGTTATTCTTGATAGGTTCAATTGATTCCAGAAATTAACTTCTGGTGAATTCTCGAATTAAATATTATTGAGCATTTATGGTTAGTTGGAGAGAAGCAAGTTCGAAGTTCATTTCGCTATCTAGCACTTAGTTGATGCAACATAGTATTTCACAAGATTAACCATTTTCAGACTTTAAATTTTTAAAGTAAATTTTAGACTTTCAGACAAGCAGCTATTTCATCAAAAATATTTATCGTAGGATCATGATTCATACCTCGTTTTGTTTGAAATCATTCAGTGTCTTCAACTGTCCTTATTACATACCTAAGGCGAGATATTCCCGCCCAAAGTGGGAAAACGGAAATGACACAATTGTTCTTGTTTATCGCGAAAATCTCCCCTTATGTACACGACACGAACATGCGAATGGTACCAAAAAGAAATTATAAAGAGAATGAGGTACATAGAGTGGCCCGAACCAAAATAGTCTTGATGGTCTAACCAATTTAACAATTTTAACCGGATAATACATTTTTAGTCAATTTTTATTTCATCAGCTTTAGTATAAAGACTATTCATTGTAGAAGCATCAATCGTGCCTCATCTTCTTGGCAATGATTACGCCTTTCGAACGGTGCCACTCGCATGTCGGTACCATGTACCTGAGGAGTAAAATTTGCCTAAAAATAAAAGAAATTGAAAAATCCCTTTTTTTCAAAGTTTGGGTCCCTCTGGGCGATCCCTGTGTTAAAGCTCGTTTCTCAAAATCATCTAAAACATAGCACTTAGTGTTTGTAATATATGTGCAAAATATCAATCTCAAATCTTGAAAACTGAGGGCGGAGAAAATTATCAACCCATATGGAAAGAATATCTCACTCTACCCTATATCATAAAATATAACGTGATGTTATATAAAAATTCCTGACACATTGCTTTTTATCATGAATGGTACCTCGTTCGCTTTCTATCAGGATCATGAATCGTACCTCGTTACACAGATATTACATACATTAGGAAATATGTTGTAGCTTAATTTGACACACGAGGTTTAAGACAGGGATGACCCAGAGGGGCCAAACTTCGAAAATTGTGCTTTTTCTTACAAAGTTTCCATTTGGAGGAAATTTTCTCTCTCCAAGTACATGATACCGATATGGGAGTGATATCGTTAGAAAGGGTTCAAGCAGATTGAGGTACGATTCATGATTTTAGGATAAATAGTGATAATGCTGTAAATGCTTTACTAACTTAATTGTCTAAATATGTTAAATGGAGGAAACATTTACGAAATCGAAATTTTTTGACATATTTCTATTTATCCTGCATTCATGAATCTTATCCCGTTCTCTTTGCAATGACTCAGGATTTCAAACGCCACAACTTCCATGTCCCTATCTTGTACCTGAGTGGAGAAATTTCCAAAAAAAAAAAAAAAAATGATTTTTCCTGAAAAATTCCATTTCTTCCGATTTAGAACCGACTCTCCAGCTTCTCGTACACACTATTTAAATTTGAATAGTATAGTTGGAAACCGTGCTTCATTACGAACACAACGACATTACAAACAGTGATCCTAGGATAAATAGGAATGTGTCAGGAACTTTTTAAAATGACTCTTTACCATTTTCTCCTTCTTGAATGTTTCTGACGTCACAACTCCCAAGCATCTCATGTGTGACTGCAAAATGCCAATGAAACATGTCCTTTGATGCTTCCACACTTGAATGACTGTAAAGCATCCGGTGTGAAAACCTTTATTAGAGATTTATAAAGCAAAGTCCAAAGGTCGACCCCATGGTACAGATCTGTACCAAAAGTCCCCAAAGTTTTAAGAATGGCACAACCCTAATCTGGAAAGATTCACGGAATAAATGGTTTAATTCAGCGGCTATTATAAGCTGCGCTACAGACGATCATGATATTACGGCCTGTAACCCTCAAGTTACAGTGTATTTAGTATTAATTTCTGGAACCCTGGTCCCTGTTCCAATAATTTTAAACCTCAATGTATAACAATTGAACGCATAGTCGTGTTTTAGTCTACAAATTTCTCCATTTTACACCTCAAACCCGTTTCGTCGTTATCCAAATAAAGAGAGTTTGGAAGTTTCAGAATAATTAATATGTAGGTTTTCGGGAAATAATTTCTTTAATTTATACATTATTTTCCGTCATAGTCTAATTGTCTCGTGTATGGGTATCTCACTTGGATAATTATAAGATATATATTATTATTTCAATGTAATTCATATTTTAGTACTTGGATAGAATTTCTTCCGAATTTTGCACCAATCTGAAATCAGGCAGGATACTTGAGACCCCCCGTCAGCCCCATGAGATACTCATATCCTGCCAAAATCTGGTTTTATCCAGTTTTGACAATTTTCTATTCATTTTGTAATGCCGCCGCGCGAAAATTGTGCGTTGTGATTGGAAATTAGATGCAATCTTAGTGGTTTGGCGCCTCTCTAGGTAGCTTATTGTGAAAAAAACCAACAACAACACTCAGCAAACAGTGCTACTTAAATCCATATTGGATTAAGTGAAAATCGGCTGAAATAAAGGTAAAATAGTTATAAGAAGACAGAAATGACAGTCTAAAAGAAAGAAATAGGACAGGCTTACTAACAAATTTATTAAAAAGTCAAGCAGTTACAGTAAATGTTGGAGTCCAATATTACTGACGCCATGTTAGTGTTTCAGAATTCGAGTGGACAGAAATGGAAGTGAATTCAAATATTGAGTCCCATTTTGTGAACTACTTTTTTTTTTAAAAAAAATGGATATCACTTTTCTCTTTTCACCTATTGTGAACGTCCTAGCTCCGGTAACTTGTCAGGTAGATAGATTTTATGTATAATATTTTCTTAAGTTAGACAGAACATCGTGGTATTTAGTGCTTTTTGGTTACGTAATCTAAATTCAAAAATGTCAAAATTGATATTTCAAAATGTAAAATATTTTAGTTTCAGGTGAAAAAATACCTAGTCCTCGCTACCACTCCTTTCACGTTAGAGCCGATCGAAAAGATGTGTTGATTTTTAGAGAAAAGTATATCCATTTTAGTGTGGATATGTAGATTTCCATTTTGTGTAGTAATATTTATGTGTAGTTATAGCATGATATCTTGGGAGTAAATGTGAAATGTGAGTGAGAATGTTTTGGTAATTTATCTATTGAGAATGTATTGCGAAATTTTAATCTTTCATCTCTTTTCTGGATTAAACCAGTAAACGATCCATATATAGATTAGATCCGTCGTGATGTTTCGTATATCCCTGCTGCTGTGTTCCCATCTACTGTACGCATATACTGTTCGGGTCAATATGACCCATAATTAAATTTTATTGGAAAAGGACCAGGTTTTCAAACAATGACTAATTTATATAATAGCCTAGTGCTAAGAAAATATTTTAATTGTCTTTAAATATTTTACAATGCATTACATGTACACACTTTCCCCGGTGGATGAGTGGTTACACTCGCTGCTTATAATCAAGAGGTCCCTACTTCGACTCCCGGTGGGGACACAAGTGGTTCGGGTCCCACTTTGTACTGTAGGTCCCGTTCTTTGGATGTCATCTTCATCCCATGGAAGGGAACAGTAAATTGCCGTGAGTTCAACTTGCACAAGGGACCTCCGGGTCAAGACCTGTCTTCGAGCAGAAAAGTTCATCATCATATGTACTGTACATTCTCTTGATGAAACCAAAATGTAGGAAATTTTGAATTAGACATAAATATTGGACATTTGCTAATGGTTTACTGTATTTTAAATTTGAGCATGAGTAATTTTCACCTAAAACAAGATGACTTATGACAGTAAGAATTTTATTACTATGCAGCCCTTCATATTCGTAAAACCCACATGTCACTGCATTGCTTTACTGTTTCTAGTCTTCACAAGATTGGTAACTAGTAAAGAGAATATAACACATTGGACACGCATAATACTTGGTAAATTAAGTGAGCGTTATACGCGATCATACCACTCTTTATTTACGGCGCGGATAGTGGTAAGTAGCATGAGATTTACAGATATGTTTCTTGCAAATAAAACACACGAAATTTCTCTTGTTGTCGTTAGATGATGGACAGTATCTGTACCTTGCACGCTTGATAGGAACTTGTTTCGGGTGTTATCACTGTAACTTCTGATTCACCACTTCCTTACGCTCCGGTATCAATCCTTCGAGACTCGCCACTTTTCAGCATATATTGTCTAGATTGTATCTGAAGTAAAATGAGAGATTTTCCAAGTTCTTCCAAATACAATCTTCTTTTGAAGAACCTTCCTAGTTGTCAGTTTGGATTGATTGAAGTCCACAAAATAAATCCATTGTAAGCTGATACATCCATCATATTATACAACAATTTCGTGGGCCATCTGTTGGTTTTGCGTTTACATGTGTATGTGTTCACAAGTTGATATAAAGTGTCTACATCTCTTTAGTTGAATTACAATCCAATATTATGTTTGGTTTTTTGTCAACTCGGTTTCTGCTTTCTTCTCCTGTGTGAAGAGTACTCATGAGCACAACGTTTTAAATTTTCTTAGGGATATAATTTACAAGGTTGTATTGTTATCAAAACAAAACTACGATGAATGTACTTCTTAGTTTGACAAAATCTTCGGAAGTTCTGGTTTGTTTTTTCCTTAATTATAGCCCCAAGCATAGTTATTTTCTTTCCAAGATGATGATGTCCTAATGTGAACGAGATTAAAATATTATCACAAGAAATATTATGGAATCTTAGTTCGGAAACAAGATCACTTTCAACACGTATACCTTGGTTCATTTCAGGCTGTGCACCGGGCTCTTTACATGTATATACACAGTGGCGTATTTAGGGGTGGCTATCGGGCTCAAGCCCCCGGAAATAGATAAATTTATACATAGTGTATTTAAAAAAAAACCCTAATGGGTATATAATAACTGTATACCTACATAGGCCCTGTATATATACCCACTCAGGAGAATGTGTATATCCCCCCGAAACAAAATCATAAATACGCCATTGTATATACATGTTGCTTGTGTACTTAAAATGTTTTGCTATCTTATACAGTCCAGATTTTTATATGTATTTTTCCGGTTTACTGGGTATGTATTGCTTGAAAGGGCAAAGCCGTCTAAATCCTAATAATTGTTCATCAACAGTGACGTTTTCATCAAGATTTCTTCATATAGCTTAGGAAGAGCTTCCATCCACTTTTCCCACACATGACGAAAGTAAAACCACATGTTTTGCGAGTAATATAAGACAGCAGTTGAAAATTCACTTACACAGCACAGAAAAAATCCTTGGGGTGATATTGACCCGAACAGTACATTAGTAATATATAGGAAAATTTCGAAAACCGTTAATAGTAAAAGTTTGTGATTTTCAGAAAATATAATTTGGATTGAATAAAACAAAGTCACAAACTTGATCCACACCACGAAACTTACCATAAACTATATGAGAAATCAAAATCCATTTCAGGTCAAATACATCCGAAGAGAACAACAGATGTATTTCTTTTGTAACATAAGATGAGTAGTTCGTCTGCAAATAGTACACAATATATTTTCAAGTAGAAATTTTAATTCTCATTTGACAATGCCACCTAACACGATGCAACAATTGCATTTTGCGAGTCATTTGTCAATGTCTACTTACTTGTAAACTCGGAGAAGTTAAAACTTGTGGTTTTACATATAATATTTTAAGTTTGCGACTGCTACTACTTTGGTAAGTAACTAAATCATGAAAGTACATTATTGAGTCCATACATTAGAATTATTATTCTGTTCTGTCTTCGAATAACTGAGTGGTAATGAAAATTAAACTTCGCTAAGCCTCTTAACTATAATCAACTAATAAGAACAATATTCCCGTAGTCGATGATCAGAAATTGTTGATGTTTTCGTAACTTTAAGTTTCTTTGTGCGTATATGATACTGGTTGATTTTCGAAATACATACACTAGTCAAAGTGAGTGGAGGCCTGAAATATGATTCGTTTCTTACAGCAATGTCTATTTCAGAAAAGAAATTAGTAGAATTCTAGATGCGAGTGATTGTAAATAAAACAAGTAAGCTATTAGTGTTGATGAATAGCGTTAAGAATAGGAACTTTCAGCTCGCGAAGTTGATGCAGGAATCAGAGGCGTCATTTAGGAGGGCAGGGAGGGGCAATTGCCCCCCCTGAGTGTGAGATGTATATAGATTTTATCAAATAGAATAGTAGTAAATCAGTGGAAAACGTGAAATTTTACTTATATAAGGGTCTTTCCACCCCAAGCAAAATCTGAAATGACTCTACTGGCAGGAATATCATTTAGAGAATAATATTTACCGAGAAACGTAAATTAGTAATTAGTATTACATTTTGCTTGTATATACTCTGTAACAGGTTACAAAGTGTAAATAAATGGTGTCGTCTGTGCTAACTGAATTTTGAATCGTTTAAACCTTTCTTTGCAGTGGCCAATGCTTGAAATTTTTTATCTGAGTTTATAATCCTTATCCATTATCCCTACTCGATATGCGAATACGGATTATAACAAGTAGCTTTTAGTACTGAAGTACTTATTTATGGTGGCATATATAGATATAAATAAATAGGACGTAAATTCTATAAGCAGTACTGGGCGTTTTAAGAATTGGGTGTCTTGAGGATGTACCTCTATGAAATAAATATATGAATAAATGAATATAAGTAAAAAAATTATAGATGAGTATGTAGTAAGTGCAGTCGAGTAAGTGTCGTCGGATGAATGTTCAAGCAGTGGCCCCGTCATCGAAAGTTCGTACAAAAGGGAGTATTGCATTTATGATTGGTTATATTTACATCTTGCAACTTGATTGGGATATAGTATACGTAAAGCCGCGTCAGTTCCCGAAGGAGCTGGACGCTCATACTTTCAGGGATTATTCATTGAGTATCTACGAATTAACCAAGGGGGTAACAAAGCGACTTTGATTTACTTATCGACTGATACGAAAATAAAACAGAACGTACCTGTACTTCATATCTGCATGTGTAGTGCCCTTGTACTTTATCTATGACTACGTGTGTGTAAGGGGGAGGGGAATTTAACGCATATCGCATGTCTTGTGCACATGGATACTTCTTACTATTGCACTACGTAGAAAATTTATGGTATTTCATGTAGAAGTGGTAATAGAACACAGAAGAAACGCAGATCACGACGTTCTCATGTATACTATTACCTTGATTGCATCATCGTATTTACTCAGAAAGGAAATTAAAGCATCGCGAGTGGAATAAATTTGTCGTATAGTGAAATGAATATTGTTGTTGGGAACAATTAGTATTTCATTTCCTCTTTCATAATTTTTCCCCATTTACGCGTATGAGTAGCTAAATAAATCTTATATGTGCATGCCTGCATACATTAACAGCATATTTGGCCTGACCATACAGGGAGTGTTTGTTTATTAAATATTTCAGTGCATCTCAAGAGAAATTACAAAATGTTATAACTAATTATTGAATCGTTGTGCAGTTAAAGTAAATGTGCACCCTTGACACTTGACTCACACTCGTGCCCTTCTGTTGTTTGCTTTCTGTAAGCAGTATTGTTTATACGGGGTAAAGTTAGTTGTTGTTTGCATAGGAAATTAGGAAAGATGAAGGTAATTAATATATTATATTTACCACGCTGGTTTAGTTTCCTTTTCCAGTACCAGACGCCATTCTCCTACCCCTTTTACTATTATTACTGTTTCTAATTGTAGAATTATTTGAAATCAGGCGTTTAGGGTTTCGTTTCCCTGCGGGTTTGTAGCGTTAGCAAGGTTTCAGCCTAAAAACACCTTGTTAGTAGAAAGTTATTTTTATTTATTTCTTTTATTTATTTTGGTTATCCGTGGTTTGGATATTCTTAACTTTCTGACTTTTAACCTACTCTCTCTAGATTTCAACCTGAAATCTTCTCTTTAGTTATTCTGAGGAGTCGGATATTTTTGTTAGCTAGAAATTTCTAAATTAAGGGACCACATCACCACCGTGGAGTAATCCAGAACCTGGAGGACAAGCGGATACGGCGATAGGAGGGCATGGTTAAAAGGGGGAGATCTCAATAACTCTTCTCTCTGTAATATCTACCAGGAGACAAATTGGTTGCTATCTCCAAGTGGATAATAGGCCTGGATGACGAAGGCGCACCTCTTTATGCATAGAAATATTTTTGGCTTTAAATCAACATGATGGTTGTATATTTTTTTAAAAAATCCGACTACTTCTTATATCTTAGTTTAATGTGTATACTTCTATCCTTTCCCTTCTACCTATCCTCCTATTTTCTTCTCTAAGTACTTTTATTTCAATCTGCGCTTCCCCATTTAACTTGACAATTTATAAAAACACTTAGTATAACTAACTCGAACCTAGAGATATTATCTGGATATTTGATTTGCACGTGATGTTGTGAGTTATAATTTGTAGGATTATATACCACTGTCGTATGCCGAAGGATATTTTACCATCGCCAGCTCTGACCTGCCGTAGTAGTAAACGATTGTCCGGTGGATGATTTATTCACGTTTTCCTTTCCTTTGCAATGAAACAACTTTGAAATATTTTACAGATTTTTTTTTTTAAATTTATTATATCAGTACGTAAGATTAAGGGTCCCACTCACAGTCTTCATCATTGCATTCAGTTTTGTTTCAATACCACACTAGAGATGAATCTTTAGTGATTATGTTCCGTGGGTCCGTGAAATTAATGCCAAATTCTTTTTAAAATTGTTATTATGTATTGTGAACTTCACAATTTTTAGTAGTGCTAAGAAATTAACAATATATATTCATTATTATACTGCAAAGTGTATAAATACTTCGCGATTTTGCCTCCCTGGTTCTCTTGCTAACTAAAATCCCAAATCATTAGTGGTCGTTTAAGATATGAACATGTTTTTTGTGTGGCTACTCATTTTGATTTGTCGAGTTTTCCTTTCTTTTGTATGTTATTTATTTAAGCAACCTTGAAATTATAAAGAACGGGCTAGTTAACTGCAAATTGTATATGATGATTAAATATATATGTATATATATTAAAATATAGATATGTGATAGATGTACGTTTCTCTATGAAGAGTGTAGTATGATACTGAGATATGTCGTTTCGATGTAAGCGAAGGGTTTCGTTACTTTCCCCGAAAAAATGATAGGTTCTGCTGCCATCGTTTTGTAACGTCGGAAAAACATACAAAATTTAAATGTGTAGAGTATACCACCTTTGTGAATAAATGTTATTTCTTTCCTTGTGATGTAATCTGACCTATATATGTGTCTAACTCCTCTATGTGTCACATTACTAACTGCATGTTGGGTGTGGTAAAGAGGCAGGCTATTGCAAATCATGATTAACTTCATATGCATCCATATAACATTGCAAAATCTAAATTCTATGATATAATTATATCTCTTTCCCTTTCCGTGACTTATGAATTTCCAATATCAGATATGGTCGTTCACACAAGTTAAGTCATCGTGATTGCTCCGTAACAGTGATGAGTAATTTTTAACAACATAGTTTAACGTTTTCTATGACAAATCCACCTAAGGTGTCCCTCACGATAAAAAGTCTTCACAACTCTTCGTGTTCTAAAGTATATTCATTTTGATCTTTCGAGATTTACCAGCTAATTGTCAATGTACCTCGACCTTGATTGTATTCAAATAAGTGAAAAAAAATTAAACTAAATCAGTTTCAAAACCTAATTTTGGAAATTAAGTAGCCTTAAGGGCTAATTTAACCCGTTCGTGCCCAGAACCTTTTGTCAAAGGTTGTTTTTAAAAACTCAAACATTTCCTTTTAACACTAATAAACACGAAATTTATAATTTTTCTGATTTTCAAAATTTGAGGGGCGGAAAATTGCATGGGTACTTAACGACCCGCTAGACGTTAACTGCATAAAATAATTTGAATTTCCAAATAAATTAGTACATGTGAATATGAGGTAATTCTGTTAATTTATATAAGCTTCGCATTATTCATAAGCCTATTTCTTTTCGATACTAAAATATGGATGTTACAAAGTCACATTTTTATTATCTAATAAGCATAAAGAGCAATATTCTTTAACATAGTGACACAAATCTATAAAACACAATAATAGAAATACTTTCATTTTAACCCATTACTCTTCTCGCTTTTTTTTACTATTTGTGATAACCGCCGAAGGACCCAGCATGCAATAGGACGTCACATCTTTTGCATGCTTTGAGTACTTTGACTATCTTGCTGCTACAAATTTTGCAACGATGGCGGTTTTGACCTCTAATAATCAGATGTCCCATCTGCTGAAGTCGAGTTGGTTTTCCATCTTGATCAAAAACTCTTAATGAATTTGCAGATGGTGCTATTCTGTATTTATGTCCAAGAGCCTTAGTGCACATCTGCCCGAAATTCAGAGCACACAGATTTTGCCCGTAAATTCGACTGACACGGGAGGGTCGCACAAGTTGTCGCTAAAATCTGATTTCCGCATAGCACATCTGATAGGGCATCATGGGAAACGAACATGAGCAAAATTTAAGGTGCTATGGATTGATTGATTGATTTTGAGTTTTACGTCCCGTTCAGCAGCGAGGCTATATGAGACGTGGACCTACTGATTAACGTGGAATCCGAACCACATGAGCTCCCGCCGGGAATTGAACCCGGATCTCCCACGCCAAAGGCGCGTACGCTAACCGCTTAGCCACGGAGGAGCTCCTGCTATGGACCAGAAGGATAGGATGTATGGAGCTTTAACATTTGAAAAAATGAAATGAAATCTCTGAGTTTTACGTCCCACGATTATGCCGGTTAGACTAATGGAGACGGTGATGGTGAGTAATGAATGAAATGGTGGCATGCAAGTAGGAGGAAACGGGAGAACCCCGAGAAAAAACACGCACACGGTGTTTGTCCACCACAAAGTTCACTTGGCGGGGGCTGGAATCGAACCCGGGACCCCAAGCACCAGAGGTGAACGCTCTACCACTGAGCCACCGCGGCCCCCAGCTGCAACATTTGAATATCCAAAAAAATATTTCTTTGAATTATGTATGTTTAGAGTAAATATCTTGAAAACCGATAAAGTAATGTAAACAAAAGTTGCACAATATAATGAGAACAAAATGCCCTATCAAAAACCATAAACAATGTTGTCATAGGTGAAGCAGTGTTACCAACTGAGCATAAAAATATTTTGTTTGAAATAGCACCATATACAAGTGTGCACAGATTTAAAACGTTCCATGCAAAATTCTCACTTGTTTCTAGTGCATTCCTTTATTACCCTTTGTTGTCACGTATCAGACTTCTCTATTGTACATTTTCAGCATATGTAGCTCCAATACTGTGCAACACTGTACAACTACACTTCACTATTCTGCTTAGTGATAATAGAACATTTTAAATCTGTGGACACTTGTATATGCTGCTATTTCAAACAAAATATTTCTATGCTGAGTTGGTAACACTGCTTCACCTAACGCAACACTATTTATGGTTGTCGATAGGGAACTTCGTTATCATTATATTGTGCAACTTTTGTTTTGATTGCTTTAACGGTTTCCAAGATATTCAATTTAAAAGTTTGAGATATTCAAATTTTGAAGCTCCGTAGGTCCTATCCTTCTGCTCCATAGCACCTTAAATTTTGCTCATTTTCATTTCTCATGATGTTCTATCAGATGTGCTATGTGCCAATCGGATTTTAGCGAACTTGTGTGACGCTCCCGTGTGAGTATCCACGCGTTATTGATTGTAACATGTACCATTTTCCTTCCATTTTCCAGATTTTACGAAGATCTGATTTGTTCTGGTCCATCAAGTCTACACCCCAATGTTGCGGTTATACTCGTGAAATGTTGTTACACTGTGTGATTCTTTGTTTATCTTCGAAAGGGTATATATTCTCTTTGTGTAAAAGTTCCATGCTAGTGTGATTTGATATAATATTTACAACACACAGTAACTGCAATAAGCCTGGCAGATTTTTCAACCATGGATTCAATGTCACCTCTTCCACGCTTCTTCATTTCTTTTTCTGAGGGAATTGGAGAGTCTTATATACGAATGACCCTAACAGTCCCAGTTGGACTCGTGTCACGATGTGTGAGACCACTCGTAAAAAATATCGAAAAAGAAATTGAACCTTACTCCCGGAAATTCACATTTGAGGATATCCACAAACTTCAAAACCAAAAATTCTGCCAGTAACGTGTCTCACCAAAATCCATCGTCATCAACTTTGACAGATGATCCACGGCCTCTTCTGTACTGACTAAATAGTTTACACTTCTAATAAAAGAAGGCTGTGATATTCTAACTAATCGGAGTTTAATTTCTACGGTCAATCGCTCAAGCACCGCTATGTTACAATAACGGTGGATCTAAACTTTACGATATAAAATGGTTGTTAGTGTGGAAATTGAAGCACTTTGAGGTGGGTGGAGAGGTGGGGTAATTACTGTGTGCCTAAAATATACTTATATTAAGAGAGTATTCTTGCAAGTGTTAATTACTCATCGCATTTCAAAAGAAACTTCTATTCGCAGGAAAATACCCATCTACAATATGGAAAAGATTATGATTTCTTAGTTCACAGTATTTTTCTCACAAAAGACTTGAAAAATCAGTTTTTCATAGCGTATAGCGTATTCCCTTTGTCTCCTTTGTGACAGCATCTCCACAAAGTATGCTCATAAATATAATTTTTGTAATCACTGAAACACCACCTTAAATTTAAGTTACAATTATGCATAATTGCAATTATTATGAATATTTATTCAATACAGTGTAGGCCTACCTTCTAGTTTATAAAACGCAAAGAAGAGACTTATTAAAAATAAGGTACAAAGTTGAATAACACAAATAAGCCATTAATAATACAAGTATACATTTTCCGTAACTCGTAATTTCCCACCTTAAAAGAAATCTGAAATCGGGTTCATTTCCTGTTGGCCTCCAGAACGTTTTCGTGGTAAATCATCCGCAGTAGAATGATGTCCATCCTTCAGTCAGCTCGTCTACTTTGAGTTTGTCTAGTGATTGGCCATTAACATTGATGAAAAACAAGTTAGACAATGTTTGAGCACTTAGTCTATTTCTAATATCAGTTGTCTGTAAATTCATAGCATCTCATAAATTCACAACATATTTTCCACATCGACCATGTCAGCGGGCAATGTCGACTCATGGAGAACAGAAACTTCATCTACTACACTTTCGATATGGAATATTGCGCATAAATTATCAATTAAATCATAAACTGATGATTTCTTATTTCTCTATAAATTTAATTTTTGTAATTACACATGAAAATTTGATGTCATTACCAAGTTCCCTCCCCCTTAGAAAGCAAAAGCAATCGAGGTTCTGGGGAAGTGTTCAGAGGTACCTGGGAATTTCCCAATTGCTCCCCTTCAATTACCACACTGCTGTTTGTCATAAGCCAAATTACAATGAATTTCAATTCAATTATCATAGTATAAATATTTCTTTGTTGAATTATCGATACTTTTCAGTGGAGAAAAGGATGAAATTTGAAAGTCCTAAATCAAAATAAGTAGACCAACGTAAAGGGAAAAATAGTGAAAAAATTTTCTATGTAATTATGCGTATAGTCCAAACTTAAAATTTCCGTGTAATTAAGGTTACAGTACGAATTGTATATCTATTTTTCTCACAACTTTATGAGTTGATTGCCCTGTGCTCTAATGGCTCCATATAATAAACATAAGTTTCAGCATTTATTATACTAGCAAGGAGTGGATATATGAACCGAAGCGCTGTATTTTTTGTTTCTGAATTTTTTCTCAACTAATATCGATCGTTTTCGTTCATTTATACAAGCCAACCCACTACCAATTTAGAAAGTGTCCCCCCCCATAAAGGAGAAGTTTTAAAAATGCTAGGACACATTCTGTTTATTTTCAATGAAGAGATAGTACAATGAATTTAAGCTCCGTAAGTTTAACGGCTCGAGATACACAATTTTTTTTGCAAAAATTCGGATCCCCACTCCTCCTTAGGAAGTGTATTATAATGAAAGCGATATAACGTCTCAGTTTGGATTAAGGACTAACTAAATACCAAAAGTCATTTCATTTGACTTTGCAATTTGGCCAGGATGATCAGTTACGTTCAATTCTCGTATAATAATTGATATATTACAGTGATTCAGCAATGTATTTTTTCCATTAGTTAGCTCCTGTAAAATCTCACAGGCCTCGAAAGCCAAGTAGTAGTATAAGTCTTATTGCTATTATTACAATTACAAAAATCAATATCCAAAAGCGCCTGAAATTCTTTTTTCACTTAGATATACTCACCTCAGGTAAATAGAGAGAAAGAAATGGAAAAAAAGGAAAATGGGGATCTTAAATGTAAAACGCAGACATATTCACCAGTCTTCAGAAGATACTGTTTACAACGCAGTGAGCAGAGTCGGTAGGTCAGACTAAGTCGGTGGGTGGCAGTGTTTCATGGTGGGTGGTGGATAGCAGTGGGTCACGGTGGGTGGTGGGTCGCAGTCAGTCACATGCTGTTGACCCACGACCCACTGATCCATTCAGAAAACTTGGCCCACTTGACCCACTGACCCACTCCATCTCTAATAATGAGAATAAGACTTACCTTGAAAATTTTTTACATGCATTGTAAAATCACATTTTGCAGACTCAGGCTTCCTGTGAATTAGAAAGTCACCCAACTAAAAAAAAAAAGTCCGACGTATTGTTTGGTTCATTTTCAGCAATGCTTCGGTGTCCTTTCAGTATTGCATGCCCTGAAACATGAAATATCGTAAATAGTTCTTGGGTCGATAACGACCCACCTGGGCATAAATAGGATAATATATTTTAATGATTATGTATGTGTGATAAGGACAAGTTAGAAAACGACGAAACTATTATAGTACGTGTACTCTTGAAGAAGGGCAAAGCGTGCATGGACGCCTAGTGAGTGAGAAGATGGACACACTAAATAAGTGATATCATTTAATGCAACGAGAAACTACACTCGTATAGTGAATTTCTTTTCCAAGACTATAGCAAAAGAGATTCGAGGTGTCGTTCTAAATGTCCAACTTTCGTGATAAGCATGTTTAAATGATAAAATATGTTTAAATTCAAAAGCTGAATATAACCAATTTATTTTCTTGTTTTCTTGAAGTTAGGAGATGTAATAAATGTTATAAAACTGTAGTTAGGTAATAATTTGTTTTCTAAAGGAATATTTAACCTGTTTCCCTATATAAATACATTGTCAAATATTTTATGAATGCTTGATCGAATGAAGGATAATTGTGGTCTTAAGTAGAGAACAATAAAATTTAGTGTAAACAAATAAGCTTTGTTATGTGTATACTTTCATTGCGATAAGTGGTTATGAATTATTCATGACCTAGATCATGAAGGTTACTAATCTTTGATTAATTCGAAACGACTCTATAAGGCAAGCAAAAGCAATGGAATGGAACTAGAAATAATAACTGTTGTGTCCAAAGACTTTAAGAACTACACTTCATGAATAATAAGCTTATCACTTGGATTTTTCTTTCCTTGACTAACTCAAATACGACTTTGATTCAGTAAGCGAATAAAGACTGCTTCATATTCACAAACGATGAATAGGACAATCAACTTAACATTTCTCACCATCTGGTCTGGGTCTGGGTAACTCCGACTTGTGTGTTTACCTGGATTCAGGTCAGAGTTATATGGGTAAGCATGTGTCTTACAACAAACAGTTCAAACTCGATCCGGAAGTAATAGAACGGAAATAGAAAGAACTTGCTGTGCTTATTTATGTTTCTTTACTATATCTCGTTGATTATCCCATATTGCTTTTGTTTCTACCTCTTTCTTTCCTCCCTCTTTTATCTTTTTCCGTTTCCACCATAGACAATTCAATATACCGTTCCTGTAACATTTTCTCCTTGTCTTTGCTATATCTGAGATAATATATTTCTATCAGAAGGAATTCCTAACCTTCTTTCTTCCTTCTATTCTCCTTCTTCTTCTGGGGGCGGGGTGGCTCAGTGGTAGAGCGTTCACCTCTGGTCGCGGGTTCGATCCCAGTCGCGGATTCGATCCCAGTCCCCGCCAACTGAACTTTGTGGTGGACAAACACCGTACTCGTTGGTTTTCTCGGGGTTCCCCCTTTTCCTCCCACTTTCTTCATTCCACCATTTTCACTCATCTCTCATCATCACCGTCTCCTTTAGCATAACCGGGGACGTAAAACTCAAAGATCATTTCATTTTCTCCTTCTTCTTCTTTCTCTGCGTCCTTTAACTTACCCTTGACTCCCCTATATCTCTCTCTTAGTCTTTCTCTATTTTGATAAAAGTAACGGAAGTCGTGACTGGGAATTGTTGCCATATGCAGAGTCAATAAGTTTAATTCGTTTTTATCTTTGGAAGTTCGATATTCGATAACCATTAAAGAAATACATGTAAATATTAATTTTAGCAATCAACTTACTTGGTTTATTAAATTAACATACTCGATGGTTGAGTGTTCACAAGTTTAAAATGGCGACTCCTTGTCTCAGTCTCTACTCTAACTTCTTCTTTTTTCAGACGTATTAATCAAGTAAGTTGGTTTTGTTTAGAAGTTACAGTCAATTTGATAGTTATCTGTGTATCCATTAATTTATAACTATAATCAGTTAAATAATGTGTTATTCAGCTTAATGTATCGCTTTATAAATCCTACATTTTAAACTTTGGAGAGTTTATTATTTTTGATTCACTCAATCCAAGTTCGAGTATTATATGTATATACCTACTACCGAAGTAATTCTCATCGTTTTCATTGTTGTTATTTTCAATAAAAATTGATTTTATCCTTTCTTAGACACCTTCTTATGCCTACTATTTGTGTATCATGTAATAAGAATTAAACGTGATTTATTGATTCAAATTTAAAAAGAGAGAATCCGTACAAGGAGAAATAAAACGCATCCCTGTTGTTGAAGCAGAAACATAATGAAATTTTGTATTAATTATAAGTAATGAAAACTCCATGTAATTAGTGGATGTGCACATGGAAGTCCCTGAGGAGCGTCTCACTGGGTGGAGCACTAACAACAATTGTTATTCATGTTGTAGAAAATTAGCACAGAAAGATACGTACAGATATACATGCATATCATTCATGTGTCTGAAGCAGAGAAACATTACGTTAAACAAACGAAACAAGGAAGCATTCCGTGCTAAACCTATTACCATTGGGCATTCACTACACCAACTGGGGTAAGTACAAACTAATTTCCTTAAAAGTAACGTTTCACTTTTAGGGGTGTTTGGCATTGACGTCTACATTAGACTCCATATGGATTGAAAGTACTGAAGTATTGAGTTTACTGTGTATGGAATATTTAAAGAAGAAGTACTTAAAATATGTTTGTCTCTTAGAGAATGTATAGTCTTCTTCATAATAAAATGGCCACCCCTAAACCCTGCAATACACAGAGGTTAGGGTGTTTGGGGACAGTCAAGGCGTTTCTTCTGATTAAATGCTTGATCTTTAAAATTATTATTTTGTGATGACATCTAAGTGATATTTACATGCGGATGAAATCAAGAACGACTGATTTAAGTAAATTTTAAATATTCATTAAATAAATTTTAAATTATTATATTGTATTGATCTGCCGAGTTTATGTATTAACATCTTAATTCAACCAAATGTCTGTTCATATGGTTAATAATAAGAGAGAACATTTCTTCCGTTGATTTCTTAAGTAGTCGTTTGAAAACAAAAAGTCTACTTTATGTACAATTGAGGCCAAAAGTAAATTAAAAATTTATTTAAAGTCCTAATATATGTAAATTCTTAATTATCTAGCAGTTAAGTATTTAAGGATGATTAATACAATTAACATTGATTTCTTAGTTTAATCCATTTAAATACGTTTGAATTTAAATCAAATTAGATATAAAGAAATATAATTGATATCTGATAAGTTTGTTCACTATCATTAAGTTACAATGGTATATGAGAGAATATATTTATAGCCCGTGGTTACTCACTAATAGAGTACTCATCTATTGTGCGTGGTATCCCTGGTTCAATTCCAGCTCATACCAAACGGACTCTATTGTGGATAAACACTGCGTGTGGTTTCCCAAGGTTTTCCCACTTTGCTCATTCCACGATTTTTTTACTATTATTACCGGACTGTGAGCATAATTCTGGGGTGTAAAACAAACAAATAAATTTATTTATTTATTCAATTTGCATATAATATAATGAATATATATTTCTGGTAGTGCAGAAGACGTTTGGCAATCCTAGTGAATGTAATAGGCATATAGAAGAAACAGTGATAAAAAAATTTGAACACATTTTATCTTTATTTTTGAACAGTATATATGTATAATTACAAATATTTTGATCTTCTGAGCCGCACGTTTAAGAATACGTAGGATGTTTGCTACTCCCCTGTTAGTATATTTTAATTTAGGTTTAATTTCCTCTGGGAATTTAATCTCAATTACGACAAAATAAAACCGAGTAAGCTCAAACAAGGAGACCATGAAACTTAAGCATATCAAACTGTACTAGCAAGCAGAGAATAAAAGATACAAGTCTGTATTATTATGAGATCTTAAGTAGAAGACCGTGTAATTCCGTAGTTGGAACTTTACATTAGCTTTCAACTTTGTTACATTTATACATAATACAGGGGTGTCATTTGATTAGGACAGGAGGCAATTGCCCATTCCAATTTTGATAAACTCATGCTTTTATATAAACGTTATCCTAATATACTAGCAAAAGACGTAAAACTCTTATGTTGGTTGATAATCTTGACCTCTCAGTGAAACTCTGAAATGACCGTACTGACATGGGATAGAACGTTATAATATTATTTGGAATGAGAGAACACAACTAGAACAGATGGATTAACATATTGGTGCTAAAAAATTAATACACTAGAAGAAAAGTTTTTATTTTATAACAATACAAATTAAATCTTGTATTTTCTTTCTACATAAATAAACGAAATGAATGACGAAACAAAGGTTGACAGACAAATATATAACAATATATTTTCAAGAAAATGGCCATATTTTTAGTCACTGACTTAAAAATCCAGAGAAATCGGAAATTGTGGAAATCCACGATTTAGGTTCGAACGTTAATCGATTATAGCAAGTGTGTAGTGGGTAGCGAGTTCTAATTTCTATAATCGGTTCGGTCTGAAGAAAAGAACTATCTCCACCCATTCTATTCTACTAGAACTGTAAGTAATGAAAATGTACTAGTACTTCTAGTTTTGAACACTGATCAGCACAGAAACAAGTGACTCTCGTTTCACAATGTGAAACCACGGTAGAGTTCCAAACAATGGCAATTCAATACTCAAACGTGAAGGTAGTACAACTATGACTACTGGTGACAATACAGTAACACGATTAAAGATAGAACCTGTCCTCGGAAGTTAATTCCATATCAAGAAGTCATTACTCGCTATGCCTAAATGTTGTTGTTCTTTGGCAATAGAGATTCAAACCGAAAATTGGTAATATGAAAAACTTGGGGATGGAATACAAAAGATGGTTAAGGGGGGAGATAGTACCTACTCTTAAGAAGCTAAATCGATTGCAAAAAACTGAACCTCGGTAAGTTTTACTTGTTTGCTATACCGAAATCAGTATTAACACTAGAAAGACCATGCTCGAATCTGCTACGTGAAGGACCAAGAAGGGGGTCAAATTTGCCCGCGATTGTTTTAAGTAACTTTCTGCTCAATAAGTAGGTTCAATAAGTTCAATTCGAGTTAACGTGTTTAACTAAATTTCAAAAAAGAAACTTTTCAATTTATTTGTAAAAAACAGGCTAAATACAGTGCGTAAAACTACTTATATATTATACTAAATTTCTTATAATACTATGCAGAAAATTAGTATTATAACTAACACTCGACAAGTTCTATGACAGCCCAAGTGTTTATATAAAGGAGAAAACTAACATTTTTAAAAAGTAATAGAAGTTTTAGATATAAAAATACACATTAAAGGAGCTTTTGGGAAACAAACATGGGTAGAACCTATGACCAAGTGTGGGTCAAATAGGCCAGCGCAACATGAATTATTATTTTTTTACAAAAAAAGAATGCAGTATATTCCACTTGAAAAAAGCTAAAATGATCCGTTTATCAAAATAAACACTAACAAAAAACAGAGAATCCTGAATACATATTAATCCATATAAAATAAATAAAAAAGAACTCACAGGCAAAATTGAACACCCCCCCCCTTGGTCTTTCTAGGGTTAAGATCAGAAGTAATAGTAAATCTAAACAATTTCCGGTTTCGGTATACTGTTGCAGTTTGTAATGGAATCTACTCTTGATATCCTGAATCGATCACAGAAAATAGCTTGTCGCTATATATTAAAATTTTTGTTGTGTGATGACAAAAGTTGAGATCGGAAATCATAATCAATAAGTTGAACTACTCCCGATTTCTACATAAATATAAGGTACAAGGTGAACCAGATTATTAGGAATGTGAATCAATCAAAAAACGCATGTCGATATCTCCTGTCGTTTATGCTGTAGGGAAAACAATATTGATACCGGGTGTAGTAGTAAATTTCAACAATTTCTGGTTTTGGTAGAGTATTGCGGGTTGTAGTGAAATGTTCTCTAGAGACGCTGAATGGACTGCACAATATTGCTTGCTGCTAACTATGAGCATCCTTATTGTATGGTGATTAGTGTAGAAACGAGAAATGGCTAATTTGAACTACTTCCGGTTTCAGTATACGGTTAATGAAGAGAATGAAGCGTATTCTTGGTACAATAAGTCAATTTGAAAAACGCATGTCGACGTGTCTTACCATTTTTTATCAGGGGAAATCGGTTTCGAAAACAGAAAAAACATTAAATTTGAACCAGTTCCGGTTTCGGTGGAGTGTTCGAGATTATTATGCTACATTGCCTTAAAACGGTAACTTCTTACCAGAAAATTACTTCCCGATATCTGATATCGTTCTTGGTCTATGCCGATAAACTTTGAAACCCGAAATAACCAATTTGAACCACTTCCGTTTTGAATAGATTGTAAACGAGAAATATTGAGCCTATTTTTGCCGCAATGAATCAACCCCAGTAAAGTATTTCTTGATATCTCTATTAACAGGTGAAAGGACTGGCGAAAAAAGCTGTACCATAAGACTTCCGATATTTACGCATAGCATAGCTTAGAAGCCTAGAATATGGTACATGATGACAAGCCGGTTTCTGTAATCGATTTATCATTTCAAGGAAATATACTATATCAACCTATATTTCCTTTTCACTTCGTCATTCCGTATCAATATTGATCTCCACAGAACAAAAACTGTATGAAATATCGAGAATCGATTTCAAAAACTCGGCTCACCTGATAAGACATGGGATCCACTTCTAGCGCCAACTCTGTACTCAAGCCAAAAGTAGTAGAAATCACAACTTCTGGTATCAATGTTGGACGTCAAAGAGAAATGGTAACAGATAACATTAGCAGCTGTTTGAAATCAACGTCTTTAGAAAATATGTTATTTTTATCCGTATTGCTCTACCAAAACCGAAGGTGGTAAAAAATTATCTACTACTTCCAGTTTCAATGTTGTTCACTATACAGTAGAAACGGTAATAGAGAGTGACAAGCGGATTTTAGAATAAATTCAGCGTCTCAAGAAATATATTATTTGTACCCGTAAGAGTGTATTAAAAGCGGAACTAGTAAGAATTTACTAGTACTTTGGGTTTCAATATTGATCTCTATAGAGCCAATTTGGTAAAATTCGAATTGATTCAGCGATCAAGAAGAGATTATATATTCTCATTCAACCCTCGAATCAAACCGGAAATATTATCAATGACGTTTCTAATTTCAACGTTGATCACCATAAAACAAAATTGGAAACAGATAACAACAAGTAGTATTAGATTTGTTAAATCAATTAGTAACTAAGGAAAACGTTCCAGAAGTAACCGAAATTTACCACTACTGTCGCTTATAAGGTTGATCACTATAAAACGAAATGAGCAACAAATAGTGACAAAGTGTTTGTTCTAATCGATTCATAATCTTCATAAAGAAATTCATCTTCTTCTGATATAAACTTAGTCTTATATCCGGTTTAAATATGTAAGTCCCTGGAGTAAAACTGTTAGAAATATCGGGAAGCGATTTTCAGTACCAAATGAGAATTTTAAAGAAACTTCTATTTCGACCTTTATCCTACCTATATGCCTGCCACAAGTAATGGATATATATGGGTTCTGCCTTCACTATTGACCGTAATAGTGCAAGAGGGTAATAGATAAAGGGAACTGCTTTCCTAATATGGAGTTAATTCCTGCAGAGTTTGTTCTATCTCCGACTTTATTCCACTATTTCAAGAGGAAATGATTGATATCACTAATTCCGGTTATCATATTCAACATGATACAAAGAAAAACGGTAAAATATAGCGAGTAATAACTTTCTGGTGTAAATTCAATGTTCCAAGAATAAGTTTCATTTTCAACTTCATTCTTCTTCTGAAACTGAAACTTGTGGGGAGTATCATTTCCGATTTTAAAGCTTTCCATCTTAGCGTAAAATGATAATAGCAAGAACCAGATTTTTAATATGGGTTCCCCACCACAAGAATAGTATCCATTTCCGAATTTACTCCTCGTTTTCAACCGGACTATATAGAAACCTAAAGTTACTTTCAGTTTTAATGTTGACTTCCATGGAACGAAAACAGTAATACGAGACGACAAAATAATTTATATGAACTGAGCACGTCAAAAATGAATTTCTTCTTCAGTCTACTCTTCTACTGAACCCTTAAATAATAATGAATTGTATTTTTCCGGTTTCAACATTGATTCCCTTATAGTGTTAATTTTATGAGATAGAAGAAAACTTTTATACATGGTTTTAGCGTCAGATGAACAAGTTCTATCTCTCACATTATCTCTCTATAGTAACCGAAAGTTAGACTTTCCGTCTAGACTTTACATAACTTTGAAATCAAAGATCGTTGCTGATGTTCATACTGATACATGACCTCGGGGTTGAGCTTAGAACTTTGTGTGCATTGAATTATCAAGTAAATACATTCATTGTTTCCATTTTAATCGGGTATAGTAGTAGTTCTTTCTTTCACATCCGATTTCATATATATACGTATACAAGATGTAACAAAAAGGTACGGCAAAATTTCAGAGGTGGATTTGTTATGGGTAGATAAGCAAAACAGTTCATATGACCATATGTCTGGTAATGCATCGTTACAGAGTTACGTCCATTAAGCCGTCTAATAGTGTAAAATAGTCACATTCTAGACGCTCCTTAATGTAAGTCAATTTAAATCTGAATACCTCAAACCCTAATTAAGCTAGAAAGATAATTTTAGTAGCAATGTATTATTAAAGGATGAAGCATTCCACTGACATGTATTTTTTATGAGTGTACCTTCAAGGGGAAGGAATGCAATCCCCAAAATCCTGATGCAAAAAAACAAAGAAGGTTCTGATGCAATATTACCCTCCCCTGTCCGCCGTGGTACTCCCCATATACATAAAATGCATATCGGCGGAAAGCGTCGTCCTTCAGTAATACACAGATACCAAACTCATCTTTCTAGATTAATTAGAGTCTCAGTTATTGGCAACGGTGCATTTCCCGAAATATTGTCATATGAACTTTTTTGCTTGCCTACCCATAAGGAATCCACCTCTGAAATTTTGCCATACGTTTTTGTTAAACCTTGTATATATATATATATTTCTTGAATATAATCTCGGACAAAGATAAGCCTGTATTAATTTCTAGAATGCACCTTATTTGACAGTACATTCTGCTAAAACAAAATTAATTATATCGTTAAATTTAAACAATAAGGCTGTAAACATAAGGCAAAATGTACTTATTAATGCATATCCTGGGAATCTAGCCTTTTGCATAGTAAAAATGTGTGTATACGACAGTTGTACGGACAACGTCATTCTATAAGATGTCTGACACTTATGCATAGCATAGTTTAAGACTTTAAAAATTAATGGTGCATGTCATTTATTGAGATGAAACTCATAATTAAATATATCCTTACTGACTTCTTCTTTATGACATTAGCAAGACAAAAGCACATAGTATGGTTAATGACATATAGAATAAAATCATAATTAACTTTTACATTTTAGTTTCTGTTTAACTAAAATGTTATCCAATTATAAGATATGTGTAAGTCATATCAGTCGATAAGTCACACCGAGGCGAGAAACATAGTAAACGTGTTGCAAATTCTGATGTTTTGGTTTTGAGAATACCGAAAAAATCATTTTGATTATGCTAAAGCTTGAATCGTTCGTTTCCAATAATAAGTGAATTTGGCATATCACTCTGCCATTTTCGACCGTAAAAACGTTTGTGGAAAAGAAGAATTTTAGATTAAATATTTGAAAAACGCAGAAAATACATTTGTACAAACTATCCTGTCTCCTTACAAGTTTTATCAACGTTGAACAGTACCTAATTGCGAAGATTTCCTATGAGTAGTATGTTACCATTATATGTCTTTATGAGTGGCGGAGATTGGACGTTAAAAGTGGGGGAGGTTCAGACATGATCTGAATATTTGTATATCAAGGTTGGTTTTCCTCGTTGTTTCTAACACTGGCGAAAGGTTGTATAACTAATAGGATACTATTTTTAAGTTAAAATACTGTATATCGTATTTCATATTTTAATAAGTAAATTGAAAGAGAAACGCAAGTAGATACTAACCCTTTGTACTCTTAAACGACAAATGTATAAGAAGAGATTTGATTCCTTTCTCATAAACATCTTAAAATTATGTGTGGGAAATTGTGTGATCAGATTATTTAATAATGAATTTGCAAAACAAATAAATAGAAAGGATAACACTAACGTTTTGAAAAAGTTACATCGAAACTGGGTATTAATGATTATATTTTTAATTCCATACATGCCATTAAATATATGTTATTAGAGGCAGTAAATGCTACAAGCATATGCCACGTCATTTAAAAAGGTACACAATTGCAATATTAATTGATTTGAATTCGATTTAAATTCAAGTCCTGTAGCTTTCTTAACTCCACAGGAAGGCAAATGACCAATACGTACTCACGCAACGGCAAATATTATATGGCATCATTTTTTTCTATGAACCAGTAATACATACAAAAACTTTACATTTCCAAATGAAACTATACACATTAGAGTGGGCCGATTTTTTTTGAGAGGGGCAATTTCGATTGGCCGGGTTGCGGAAAAGTTCCTCTGGGTTAGTGATAGATCGCACACAAAATTAGGATTTCCTTGGTCCACCCCTTCCTTTGCCTCATGGGACTTGAATATTTTTATAGCTGCGGCTATGCAACCCGCACAACATTACGAAGAAAATTATGCTGCACAGCTATACCTTTTCTTTTTACACTGAAACATTCACGATATACGTTGTTCACGATATACGTGAAACAAGCTGCAATATAAAGTTGACAACATATTTTTCACGCTATATATGAAAAACGTGAATTGACACATAAAAATAGTTTTTCATCTAATTCATTATCATTTTTAACCAGATAGGAACAATATATCATCTCACTTTTCTCTTCCGTTTTATTTGCAGCCTCAGAATGCTTCAGGGTAAAAAAAAGAACCAAAGGTTATAGCTATGGAACACAATTTTCTTCGTAATGTCGAGCTGGTTGCATAGCAGCAGCTATAAAAATATTCAAGTCTCATAAAGCAAAGGAAGGAGTTCACCAAACAAATCCAAATTTTCTGTGTAGACTACCACTAGCACGAAGTAACTTTTCCGTAAACCGGCCAATCAAAATTAAAGAAGAAAAAAGGTGTGCAGAACAATTTTCTTCGTAGTGTTGTGTGGGTTTCATAGCCGAAGCTATAAAAATATTCAAGTCCCATGAATTTACATTTTTGTGTTGCCTACTACAGACACAATGCAACTTTTCCGCAACCCGCCAGTCGAAATCTCCCCCCCCCCCAAAAAAGTCGGTTCATCCTAATACACGTTAAGGGGTCACTTCAAAGAAGTGAAGGTCAACTGTCCCTCTAATCGCTGCCCATGATCTTTATAGTAGTAGAGAGAATGTCTTTATAGTTGCTCTTAAGAAACGTAGTTTAGAGTTTCTACAACACGGAGCTCCACTCGTTACAAACACCCTTAAACATTTTCTTCAAAATGTTGACACGTAGCTCGACTTTTGACACTCGAAAATGTAACTGCAGCATATGAAGTGAAAACCAAGAATGTTCCTTTCAATTCCAAAATAAAAAAAAAAATATGTATATAAGTCCCCAAATAGCTAGATGTGGAAGAATAGACAAATAGCTTTGTGGTATCAGGAAACGATATTTAACCAAATGTGACATTTGTTACTTTAAATTACTTTTTTTAAAAAAAATCCTTTTTCTCTGGGTTACATGCAGAATTGCTAATGGTTGATTTCTATAATTGAGGTTAAAAAATTTTTATATACTTTACAATATGTTTTCAGCTATATCTTAATGTAATCAGAACTATACGGTGAAAATGCTGAAAACTTTTATATGAAAACACCCCTCGTTGCTTCGAAAGGTTCACCTTTAGTAACCAAAGTACAGCATATTTCTACAAGATGTTGCAGCAGCGAAAAAGATGTCTTTCCCGGAAATGTGATAGATAATAGAAAAGTTGAAGATTGCTATTATCGTTCTCCCAATAAAGTAAAAAATACAAAGTACATTTTATCAAATTATATTCATTTCAAGTTATATACTATCTTCTGTCACACGATGTTCGGAATGTACGACAGATCAACCCCCCACCCTCCATGTGAATCATCCAGTGGCTACGGTTTCAAAATTATACTTATTGAAATGTGCCATAAACCAAATATATGGTATAGTGTACCACACAGACTCACTGGTAAAGCGTTCACATCTGTTGAGTGGGCTCTACGATTTCATTCCGGCGTTTAGTAACCAGGCTTTGTGGTGGACAAAACGGTGATTGTTTTCTCGGTGTTTCTCCGTTTCCTTCCTCTTCCTTCATTCAAAAATTTTTATTATAATTGAATTATCAGTTCATCATGTCTCTTTTAGTCTCATTGCATTCTAATGAGACGATAACCTTAATGATTTAATATCATAACAGACCTACGCTACGAAAATCTAGGCCAGAATTCTCCCTGAGCGAAATCTATCCTTTACACTAGTAGGAAATAATAAAATTTCATATTGTATAGAAACGGTTTTCGTCTCCTCTTACGGAAATGTAACAATAGTAGAATGTGAAGAAATACACGCACTAACTGCAACATCAATTAATGAAATAGCGAGATATTAAAAAAAAGCACCACTCTAGTTCTTTTAGTGCAAGTCAAAAAAATAAAAACAAAATTTTACATTTTACATCAAGCATTTGCATATAACGAAGGATGGGTTTACGACAGTAGAATCTACTTTATAGAGCATTCTTTATTACATCCTGAAATTGGAAAAAATGAAATAATGCACAAATGACATTCAAAACTTATAGCAGAGGATATCACTTAACACTGTATTTTCAAGTAAAAGAAAAATACAATTTAATGAAATTTCTAGCTCTATCTAAATATTGATTCCTGTAGTTGTTAAAAAACAAAACAAAATGTGTAATAACTTTATTAGCATACCTCCGCTTTGCAAAAATCGAAACAAATCGTATGCAATAAAAATGTTGCTACGTACCTTTCTCTTCAAGAAGAAAAATAATGTAAAGTTGACAGAGGAAATTCTGTATTTTCAGAGACAAAATAAAAATCGTTATTCTACTTTTGTGCATAATGCTGTTAATAACTGCATGCTTATTTAGGATTTGCGTCTCAATGTTTTACACAACTTCTGAGCAACTCAATAGTCTGATTCATTTTTCACTTTTGAGCGACGATTGCAAATAATATACAATTATGGATATCGTGAAAAAATTCATCCTTATTCTGTTTTCTTGTAAAAGGGAAATTATTAAGTGCATTTTTGTCCAAGTCGAGGAAACATATAAATGAAATGAATTTGAAACTAAAGAAACTATGATTAAGGCAAATGAATGATGGTGGAAGAATTGGTGGAGCGAGAATTTGGAAGGAAACGGAAATACCTCGAAACCCCTGGACAAGATATTATCTACCAATAACTTATTTGGCCGGGGATTGAACAGGGACACCATGTATGTGATATAAGGTCTCTGTAACTAATATACCGTGCCGCTTGCATTTAGTCGCGAAAATTATTTGTGGGCTTTTGTCCTGCTTTTAAAAATTAAAGTAGCCTTTTGTTCGATGGACTTTCTTGCGCGTCCGATTAAATGTGTACATTCATTGAAATCTCGAATTCATTTTCTTGCCGTCTCCATGTTCCATATTCTCTTTTGTTGCCGCTTGTAATCAAAACATTAATTATTCAAATGACTTACTCAGGAGTTACGTAATACACGAACACGCAATTCCCAAATAAGCACGCAGTTAGTTGTATTATACGCGAACGTATATTAATGATTTTCATTTTCGTCTCTGAAGGCAATAGTAATAGGACAAAATTCCATCTGTCAACATCACATTTCCATTCCTTTTTAAAAAGTATGCATGACCACATTTATTACAATTATTGGTTTGGCTTTTTGCAAATAAGAGACATACGAATAAAGGTATTACATTATTTCTTCGTGTTTTAAGAAATATGAACATCAATATCTTTAGAATTACAGTAGAAATTAGAATAGATTGTATATTTTTATCATAATTGAAACGTACAGTTGCGTATTGTTTGCCGGCATACTCTCCAGAAGTGATCACTTTCGCATGAGTCTGTGCTACCAACTATATCAGAAATTTGATTAATGTCATTCTTCAATAATTCTTTATTGAGAATTTTAATAATGGAATGATACATGGGGGTGAAGGTATTGATTCGAGACTTGGGCCCTCTCGTAAAAAAAAGTATAATATATAATAGTGAATCGTCACAATGTTCTAAATGGCACTTTGTGTTTTTACTTTACCGGGGACACGGTGAATGACGATAAGTTTCCTCCAAACAACTTGAAGCAGTTGGCAATGATTATACCCAGTTATTCGAGTCTCAATATAGAATTACGACTTTGGTACACTTCCAAAACGATTTAAGCTTAGCAATAATTACAATTCCGAAATAATCTCCAACACGGAAACAACAACTTCACACTTCGGAAAACTATAATCATGCACCCCGTTAGATATGGTCTGTTAATATATAAGAAGGAAAGTAATATGGAAGTAAAAAAGCTGATAGAAGAGCAGACAGTATAAGTATTGAGAGCAAATAATAGCATTAATTTTATTTTTTTCACAAGAACTAAGGTCAAACACACAATGGTTATCTTTCTTTCATTTGTATTTTTTCAATTATACATATTGGACTTATTTTCTATTTCAGAAAATTTGTGCTGTATCACGAAGAGTTAACTTTGACGATCCTTACACTACGACTGGTAAACTCTATTTTACATAATTAAAGCGCCTTGTATTCCTGGCTGATTAGCTATTTCTAATTTATTTTTGAGATTTGTGAAAATTAAGGTAACAATTTTTGTTTTTAATCTCTGGATGATAGTGCCCATAAAACTTCAAATTCCTTATAGAGTGAAGAACTTTCGGAAACATTATATTTGGTTTAAATATTTATTCTTAAGAAGCTCTATTCCGGATATTACTATACTTCTTCTCGGTATTTTGTAATGACATTATTAAATTTCGTGCAAGAAATTATCTAAAACTGTAACACAATTACGAATTTTATAAAGCAGGGTATTACTAATAACTTCGGAATGTATTCGGTATTCCAGCTATCTTGTAGTAGGAAAAACTGTGGTGGGATTCAACAGATCGCTCTAGCTGTCTTATCAACTGTTGTATAGCCTATGTATGTAATCCGTGTATTGTCAACCGCCATATTGAAACTAAATAAGTACGTATAACACTTATTAGAAACTAAGTAAACTTGAAATTCGTTGAAAACGAAAAGTGAAAAGAAAAGAATTAACTTATTTATTGTAAAATAAGTTCCGCTTCAAGGTTTGGTACAAATAGTGGAGGTTAAGAAGGTTTGTATAAAATTGCATATAGAGTGGGGAAATTAAATTAGCAAGGCGTAAAATAGCAATAAGTTAGTTTCTAAAATTATCTGTTGCACTATATTCAAGAGAAGTTACTTATGTCAGCACCACAATATCACCCTTACCATCTGGTTGACCAAAGCCCTTGACCACTCACTGGGGCTTTGGGTGCCTTAATTACAACTACAGGTCTCACTAAATGATTCCATCAATATGACCCCTCCTTATTCTTCCTTGATATGCTAATCACAATACTAGTTATAATTCAATGATAACGAGATTTGACTCGAGAAAGTACATATCAAGGACTGCACACTATTCAAGTAACATTAGGTATTCGATTAGGCATAATCTTAATCATTGTCTCTGAAGTATTCTTCTTCGTTTCATTCTCCTGACAAGTAGACCTCACCACTTCGCCGTTGCGTTAGCAAAAGGAAACAACTAATGTAGGGTTGAATATAAGACACTGACAAAAATTTTAGCTGCTCATGAGCACTAGAAATATGGGAAAAACGAAATAGAAACATGGATGTGGGAAAGCCAAGTACAATATAATTTGATAGTTGCAAGACCGATATCTTTTCGAAATAGATGAAGGAAAAATAGTTATGACTTCAACTATGTAAATCGAGTTAGAAGGGATGTTTCTATGGCATTCCGAATCATGACCGCCATCTTGAAATCCGCCATATTGGATCGACGTCAACTTTTTCAAATGGAAAGAGGGCCTTGTGACGTATCAACTAACACTGATTGTTTCCACCCAATCTCATACACTAATTAGTTTGTCCATATCTAGAATGGTTTACAACTTACAGTTCTTTGAATGTTTGAAAAATTCGTTGTTTGTAGCAGATAACAGATAACTACAGTTGCAATGAACATAGCTCCAGAGACAGCATTCTTACAGAACAAAATTACGGCAATCCAAGAATGAAAGTCCTCGGTATTCATAAAGTAGTTCTGACCTCGCAACTTCGTGCGTGCGTTTCTACATTTGAACTGAAACTATAAGCAGTAGGGGCAGTACGATGAAGAGAATGGCAATATTGGTTGCCAATCGCATTCCTGGTCGTAGCAGCTACGGTATAAGGTAGGAGCTTCGTGTACCATTCTACAGCGACAGACTCTTTGTAAGGAGACAAGTGCAGGAAATATATTATTTTCAGTGTCAGTTCTACCCTTGGACTTGGAAGTGTTTGAGAAATAGTTATTTCGTTTATTACACTGTGCCTGTAATTCTGTGAGGTACGTGCGTGTGTGTGTATGTTAGGGAGAGAGTGTGCAGGCAACAAATATAGACTAAAAACGACACACCATGGCGTTAAATAAGGCAAACATTGCCATGTACCTCTTGCAGCAGTTGCAGACATTATGATTCAAGCACAAAGCAATAAATATATCAGAACAGGAAAGAGTAATCGCAGATGACATAATTGTATTCCTAGCGGATGAAGAACTAGAATTCTAAATGGAATACACTCTGGATATTCTAGGGGATGCACATCATGAGATAAACAATCAAGAAGCTAGTGTGGAAGCGGAAGGGGCTAATCACACAACAGATTCCGAAGATGCCGACAGAACATCAAGTGTCCAAGAAACTACGTCAAACGCATCACTTCCATCACCATCGAAACGCAAGAAAGGTTGCGAAGACGAAACAAATTATTGACTACATGACACAACATCCAAACCACGGTAAAAAGACAATATGTAACTGATTTTGCATTAGCGAGTGGACCTACGATCGTGTTGTTTAGAAAAAAATAAATTAAAGGACTATCACGCGAAGTCAAGCGTTCTCTTTCACATGAGGCATTGTACGTGCAGTTTATCCACTTACGTGAAGTAGTTTTCCAAAAGGTATCAAACAGTGATCTTCAGCGAATGGCATGCCACGTTGCCCCTGATATTGGGTATGAACAGTTTAAAGCCTCGGAGGCCTGGCTACTGAACTTCAAACGACATTATAATATCGGGCTACGGAAAGTGAGAACCTTTAAAACAAGACTTCAACATGAGCGCCAGCCACACTTAATGTAGACTGCTAAAGAGTATGTGAGTTTAAATATGTCTGTAATGCTGACCAAAATGGTTTTCAATTTGAAATGCATCACCTGAGAACTTTGGATATAAAAGGGAAAAGGAAAATTGAGGCTCTTGCAATAAGTGTAAATGCTATGACACATTCCTACACAATCATGCCTTTAATTATTTAAAGGGAAAGTTAGTTGATAAGCTGTTCATTGTTCTCCAGGAAAAGAACGGAATAGTGCCTGTAACATTGCAGACTGTATTTAATAGGTTAGTACAGAAACTTGGCAATATACATGTGACAGCATCAACATCTGATAAAATGGGATTACATGAAGTGCGAGAATGGTATGTGAATTGATATTGGCTGAATACAGGGAGCAGGAATTCACTTATGTTGGACAGCTGAGAATTATTTAATAATGAAGAGGTACGAAGTACAATAGCTCGACCTGGGAAATCAATTGAAGTGCGACAAATTCCAAAAGCCGGCATATTTCAACCTTTGAATGTATATTTTTTTAGACAATACAAAACATCGGTGTACCATATGTGATTATGCAATAAAGGACGAACATTTCCATTCAAAATTGCATGACAGAGATACTATTGTCACTCTGCATTCCCTTGTGTACAATCAATTTTAGTCTCCTCGCTTCCCAGGAATGATTCAATAAGGATTTTGTAAATCAGCATATATTGATGATCCGAACGAATGGTTCGAGGTGCCGAAGGAGCATACTTTCAATATTCCCGACATTAACTTTTGTGACATTTGTGACGCTTCATTTTTATTAGGTGCTCATGGTGCTCTACAAAATTCTGTTCTGACCAATTTATGAATCTGAGGACTTGCATTTCTTGCATTGCCGTAATTTTGTCCAGTAAGAATGCTATCTCTGGAGCTATGTTCATTGTCACTATAGTTATCTGTTATCTGCTACAAACAACGAATATTTCAACATCCAAACAACTGTAAGTTGTAAACCGTTCTAGATATGGACAAACTAATTAGTGTATGAGATTGGGTGAAAAAATCATTGTTGGTTGATACGTCACATGGCCCTCTTTCCATTTGAAAAAGTTGACATCGATCCAATATGGCGGATTTCAAGATGGCGGCCATGATCCGGAATGCCATAAAAACACCCCTCCTAACTCGGTTTACATACTTGAACTCATAACTATTTTTCCTTCATCTATTCCGAAAAAATATCCGTCTTGGAACTATCAAATTATATTGTACAAGGCTTTCCGAAATCCATGTTTCTATTTCGTTTCCCCATATTTCTAGTGTTCATGAGCAGCTAAAATGTTTGTCAATATCTTATATTCAACCCTACTGTAGGACAGTAGTTGTTTCCTTTTGCTAAAGCAACGGCGAAGCCTTTTTTCACAGTAGACTAGCACCAACAGTAGAAATTTGGTTCATTCTGGCCTCCTGCAGAAATTGTTCTATTTAAGCCTATACACATCCCCCTCCTTAATACTGCAATTCTCCTGGCCTCAGAAGTTACTGTAACATGATCCTATCACAGATTAATGGAAGCTAACCAGACTCAAGCAACATAAGGTCTACTACTCGCAATCCTTTTAGGCCTATATTTTACGCCCTTACAGGCATAGAAATTAGGTTTGTTATAAAGTAGAGTGCTATTATAAAGTGAAGTTATATAAGTACTGTCTAACATTCATATACATTATTTCAAGCGAAATTTGTTGATAGAGGCTTCTGTCGAATTAACCTTACATTTGAGAGATTAGGAGATCTTAAATTATCAACTTAAAACTTTACCAACGTTTCGTTTTAAAAAGTCTTTGGATTTGGAATCCGCCAGTTGTAAGGCGATTCATGGCTGTACGTCGCTATTGTTTCGTGTTTTAGTGAAAGGTCAACATTACGCATTTAAAAACTTTTAATAAAGAATGTAGAAATCGGTTTACCGTTTTGGAAATAATAATTAATAATTAAATATAGAAATATTGTTCGCATCAGTTAAGAAATTTTGCAAAGTGTTAAATAATACTAAAAGAAGCCAATTTATATATGAACAAAAGGGAATTTTGAGGGAGTAAAAATTATCTGTCTGTACTGAAAAGTCGTTTCAAACAATTTTTGTGGGTTCTGTTCACAATCACGGACAGTTTGTTGTTGAAATTTAAATCAAACATCTTCATCGACATTTTGCCACTTCTTTTCTTTGTTTTATTAAATGAATGCCAGGATAGGACCTTTAAAAATACTCCTTAGATAATTGTCTTCAATATTGCAGTTATCAATATTAATAAATTAATGGTTATATCTTTATTTATTGTTACATAGCCAAGAGTGCAATTTTTGTTAGTAAGGTTTTAAATATATTTTAAATCTAGAATATGGAAAAATATGTTGGAAACAAAGACATTAAGGAATGTCCTGAACGCAGCGTTACAGTAAGACCAGAAGATAAAGAAGTAGAGAATAGGACAAATTTGTTTACTGTAAGTGAATTCCAGAGCAAGGATGAACTTTTCAAGGCTATAGCGCCATTGATTCAGGTAAGATAAATATTTACGCATCGAATCAGTTCATGAGTGTTCATGAAATTTTTAAGCTAGAGTAGAATAATAGTTCAACAATGCGTGCATTGTTAACCCTCCATCGCACGCGTGCTTAATTGTAACATTAAGATTTGGCTATGTCAGGCAAAGTAATAAAATATTAGAACTGAAAACATTTAAAAGAAAATATTCAACATTTAAAATCGCTTCAAAACAAAGTACACATTAAAAAGAATATATATATATATATATATATATATATATATATATATATATATATATATATATATATATATATATTGCGGAGACAGACTCCGCGCACCTGGCTTGCTGTTACAATTAAGCACGCGTGTGTCATTTTCATCAGCCGATTGCTCACTTTCAAAATTGCGATCGCTTTCTTCGACTACGTATACATCATCTGAAGCTCCTATTTCATGTTCTATTATAGGCAGTATTCGTTCTTATTCTTTTTCGTCCATATTTGTGTACACCGCACGCTGAGGCAAACTCCTTAACTTTGAAAACACTAAAGCACGCGCGCGGAGCAACACTCCGCACTCGACACTGTTTACTCAGAGCAAACTACCAAACTACTAGCAAACTGCCGATCAAATTCAGTGTAACCAGTGTGCGCGTGCTTGTTAAGAGGGAAGATACGCGTCAGGTTACACCTGGCGGTGGCCTATCAAATTAAGAAAACTAAAATTTATCCTTCCGCTGAGTGTGACTCCGCGTCGCGCGCTACGGAGGGTTAATTGTTCTGAATGATATCACACATAGACCTCATCAAACCAGATGAAGTATGGAAATGAACGTATTATATTAGTTCACACAAGAATTTAGTAGAATGCAAGCAACAGATATGCCGTAGAGAAGAAACAGTAATACCAAAACTCTCGGTGCCACTAGTAGCAAAAAATTGTGCAGGGGCGAGTGGATGTAAAAACGATTAATTTTGTAAAGACTTGAAAATTGGTTAGTGCAAATCGTTTAAGATGTGAAATATAAAATACAGTTCAGCTTCATATCTGACACTGTTGTTTACAAAGCTTACTGCAGGGATTATTCCAACTAAATCGCGAACTAGAAAATCACAGCTACTATATGCTACTCAAACCAACAGTAAGAGAATTTTTAAAATGCAAATCCATTAGACAAAATTAAGATAACTGACATTGTGGAATTAAATGGTATCCTAAAACAACTTTGGCCATTAAAAGCCCCAGGTCCTTGACAAATATATTGATCAGGGAACACTTCCTTTTATCACTTTTGTATTCTACAGCTGTAATGTGTGATGCTCCATTGCGCTTTAAATAAAATAAACACCTCAATACTAAGGGCATGTCATTCAGACACTGCTGGAGTATGGTTTCCATATGATGTAGATATTAGTTTGATGACAACTTGCCAGGCAGGAAATGGGGCCTAATAAAACATTACCACGACACATTCACCTGAGCAATATTTTGATGGTGAGCTTCCACAGCCATGCGAGAATTATCATGAGACCAGCACAAAGCGTTGGGTAAGTTGACAGTACCGTTAAGATGAAAAGTAGATCATAGTAGAATATAATGTTGACCTCTAGATTACTAGGCTGCGTTCGTGACTGCTAGAACTATTCACAAATCTTTGTTATTCTGTTTGCTTCATCCACACTTAATTCTTGGATCAAATATATCTTCTAAGGATGATACTGTTCAAAAATCTCCATATAGTAGATGACAAAAGTGTAGACGGAGTCATATGGCTCATATGCGACCGTCCTTTTTGGTAGTTTCAAACTGCCACATTCACAACCACATTAATACTCATGGTGAATGAAGTTGCACTTCGCGGTCGCCCTCTATGGGGACTTTCTGGCACGCTTCCATGCTTTATTTCCAATTTGAGTCTTGTCATGAGTATCGAAATGAATTGTTGATATTTTGCTACCTGTTTTGAATTACGGTTCTGATACTCTGCTGCTGCTTTCCGTTGACTCATCCAGCTGCATGAGAAAATTCATTTCAACTTTTGCTTGCATTGTAAACATTCCAGTTCCTCAAAACATACGTGTCACAAAGAACCCCAACAGAACAAATTTACATTAACTTGCTCCACAGAGGTAACATTAGACACGACACACTCAGACAGATGCGTTGCACAAGAACACAACTCCAATTGATACTTTATTTCCAATTTGTAAACCACTTTACTTTGGTGATATTGATCAAATTCCACAGAATATGAAACTGTTATAAAAAGGGCAACGCCGTACCACCTTTATTCAGTTGCTTCACATGTTATTATTTAATCGGATTTTTCTTGTCACTGTTTGTCCTTTAGGTTGAAATTAAGACAATTACGATAAACTTTCCATTAACTTCAGAATGTTGAATGTTTTGAAACAAAATAATGACCCATGTGCATCCGCATTCCGCTCATGCGTTGCCCCATGTAGAGGGCGCTGCAGATCTAGAGCTCCACATTTTGTTAATCTAGGCAATATTGGAGGTTAGTAATCAACACGACACCAAGGCTTCCTTTTCTCCCGAGCGTTGCTCTCATTTTTGCATATTGCCGTAAGACTGAGTGGGGCTAGAGCTTGCAAGTGCAGAAATGACGGAAACATTATCTGATTCTGATTATTCTGAAAAGTAAACCCAATTCCACTCCTAGCAGCCAACGGCTCTGTTGCGTTGGTCACCTGATGGTCTTGGCTAGTAGTAGTTTTACTCTTAAATTGTGTTCAGTGCTAATAGTTTGAATTTCTACGGGTACACACTCCAATGGTATCTATAGAAATTTCTAAATAAGATTTCTGACCTTTGACCGGAAGTGACTGCTTGCGATCGTGGGTATAAAATTTAACTGTAATGCGAAATGCAGTGCCTGAAACAGCTCGTTTATCTATCACCGTTCTCAAAATTGCTGAAATGTGATACACTGTGGAGGTATGACAGGAAAATAACAATAGCGTCCATTCGAGACAGTTAATAAAAATAAACTCATAAAGTTATTTTACGATTCAAAGATGAAACGTACTTTAGATGTCAGCTCATTATTTCCTCCTTGGCGGCATTCCAGTTCGAGATAGTAATACTCGGAGTAAGGGTACGAGTCTTTTAATATTAGTCTTACTTAAGTTAATATTAGTAGTATTACGAAATAACTTAAGATAATAATTCAGTAATACGTACCAATAGTTGCATTGTTTTTCACGACATCATGGGTACTTTATATCTGAATCAACTTTCAACTTTTACGAATATCATCCTTTCTACCACATCGCCCCTGCAAAATATTATGTACCGATGCCATCGAGTTTTGCAGTATTCTTGTTTCTTCCTTACGTCATAACTTCTGCTTGCCTTCTGTTCAATTGTTGCGTCAAATAATATTTCTATTGGAATACAATTAGTGGCAAAGTTGCTTTTTCATTTACAAGTGGGGAGGTCATCACCATAGAGTCAAACCTACTAATCCGATTTGATAAATTCCAACACTTTAGGTTGAAAAGATATCGTCTCAATCAATTTCACTCTGTCTTTATTTTTCGTATCTGCACTCGAAAGGAAGTTGATATATGAGTAGGATTCTTTCCTGCACCCTGTATATATACATATAAAGATTCTGCAAAGCTGAGAGTAAATTTAGTTTTTTCTAATTTCAACTCAAATACAAAAGGTGATGGAGAATATCTAAAGAAGTTGCACTCGTTCTTTATTAAAAGTGAGGGCACCGTGGATCAGTAGTAAAGCTGTTACCTGTGGTGTGCAGGATGCTTGGTTCCATCCCCGGCCAAGTGAGTTTGTGGTGAGCGCCATTGTGTCCGTGGGCTTTCTCCGAGTATAAGGTTTCCAAACGCATTCCCATTCCAACAATTACTCCATCAACTTTGTCCTAATCATCTGCCTCCCTTAGCTTAAAGGGCACAATTGTATTACGCAAATTTTAAATATTACATTTCATTTCATAAAATCAAAACTCAATAATTTTTACTGAACTTAACATTGAAAATTTTATGTTGTGGTTTCACTTCTGAGTTAAAACAAGTAGGGGAGATATGTATGTTTTGCCCCACTTTGCCACCTCTACCCCCTAACTGCCCCCAAACATATATGAAGCCGCCACTGACCATTGAACTTTAACACAGAAGGATACCCCCAAGTGAGACTGAATATGCTTTTATGACATTTAAAATCATAAAAACTAACATCTAAAAACTTATAACTTATAGGGCTGTCTTTGATTGAAAAAATAGTTTTTGTTTGATCGAAATCGGTTCAGAAATAGCTGAATTATAAGAAGATAAAGTTTTAGGTTTTTATGACATTTAAAAATCATAAATAAATTTCCAAAGTAAAAAGCAGCAAAACCTGTGCACAGGTGGACCTGAGAGGACTTACGCCTTTCTCTTATTTGTTTGTTTGGTTTGCTTTTGGCTGCCTCTCAGGCTCCTTTTTCTGTTTGTTTCTCTTTCTGCTGCTGCTTCTGCTGCTGCTGCTTCTGTTGTGCCTCCGTTTCTCTTTCTGCTGTTGCTTCTGCTGCTGCTTCTCTTGTGCCTTCGTTTTCTTTTCCCGACTAGCGCTAGTCTCCATTCACGTCAACTCAATCTGATTTGCTGCTTATAGATTAGAGAGTGAAAATCCTTCTTCTGGCTTGGAGGCGACTCGAACCTGCGACGTCCACGCCGATAACTACTTACAGCTGGCCAGACTGCAAGCGAGCGAGCTCGGCTAACACTACGCTCAAGAAATCAAGTGAAAATCGGGCCTTATATATGAACAAATACTTCTACAAGCAACGCCATCTATTAGCGAATTGATAAACTAAGTGATATGTAACGCCATCTATTGAGTAGGTGAGTAACTGCTTGAATGTTCACCTACCCGGCAAATTTAAAACGAAAAATAAGAAAATTTTGGATATCTTGGTTCCTATAAGAGATAGAGGGTTGATATTTAATTTTTGGCAATTAGTGTTTGGCTGACCCATAAGTGTTGCCAACCTATAAAATTAAAAAATCACTAAGTCTAGTAACAAATTTGGTCCTAAGTTTGCAACACTGCAAAAAATAAAATTCATAAATTTGAAAAATAAAAAATACTAGCATAATCTACATAAAATTCTAAGACTTTTTTAAAGAATAACATTTTCCCGAAAACTCAAAAATAAACCCGTAAAAAATTACCGAAATTTTGAATTGGCTGTAACATTGTCAAATATTAACCGATTTTCAAAATTCAAACGTCAATCAATAGAGAAATAAATTGGAATTTTTTGAATGTGTTGTAGGTTGTATAACTCTAAGGATATAATTACAAAAAACTCAAATAAATCTCTTATTTATACATGTATCTTTAAAATTCGAATGACATTCAAAAGTACTGCTTCTCCTTACGCATTGTGTATATCCAAAGATCTCAGTTTTATGGCTTTATCACCATAAAACACTTAGAACATACTTAAAATTACAAGTTCGGATATTGATAATGGAATCTTCTGTTAAACTCGTTCTCTATAGGAAACAATGACTTCTTAAACTCTGTCCATTGATCGTAATTCAAGCTGAATAGACAACCGTTAATATCAAAAACTACTTGAACTTCGGTTTGCACATTTTTCACAATTACATTGAAGTTATTAGTAAGAATAAACTTCTTTTGGGGATCCATTTCTAAACACTCCATTTTTTACTTATGACAACATATTTTTGTTCATTTTCATTCACTTTTGGATTTACATACAGAACTCAACAGTTGGATAGTTTTCTTTTAGACCAGTGTATTTGATTTTTAATCCATCTTTAACGATCTCATCAATCATTTTATCTGTTAAGTGTTTTGTAAATCTAGGTGGAAGAAATATCTTAAACTCTTCACATTCAACTAAAATGCTCTTCCCAAACTTAGTTTTAATCTTTTCCATTTTCACAATCTTATATTCCGTATTTAATTCTAATTCTCTTAATCCAATAACCTTTTTTTGTTCAAGACTTCCAAGGTTGTTTAAAAAATCAACGTGTTTTGCCATCGTGTTTATTATATAGAAAATCAATGAACACTTTTCAATTTTTATCTTCACCAAAAAAATATTTAATCATTTTCGTCAATTTCGTTTGATGGAAAAACTTCCATAAAACAATCGTTAATGAAAACAGTTTGAGGGTATCTTTTCGATACCCTTTAAAGTTGCTTATGGTTAACTGATAAAGGGCCAGTGATACTGACTCTTAGATTCTTGAACCGTGGGGTGAGCAAAACGCTCACTCTTAACATCTCTATATGTCCGTTGATATTTTGCTAACTATCTAAAACTCTTCTACTACTTTCTCATTCTTAGGATCATATGTAAAGTTCTTTCGTCCAATTAAAATCGCATAACATATAGTATTAGCAGCCACAACTTCTGCAAAGTCTACAACAATCTTTATGTTTGTTCTTTCATTTACCGATACATTCTTTCTCTTACTAGAATTAATCACATACATTGGTCTGTTGTCTATAAACTCTTTAGGGTCATAGTACATTTCGGTGTTGCCACATGTTATTCTCTTAAACGCAGTATAATCTTCGTACATCTTGAAATATTCCTTGTTAGCAATATCTAAGTTTCTTGATTCTTTTGGAAATACCTCATTCCTCCCATTCTTAAGATAGATATTCTTTACCTTACAATGATCGAACTTACTTGCATCTGCTGTTTGTTTGCCACTTCTATCAGTTTGGAACATTACAACTACGAAATCAGGCATATCAAATTGTCTAGAATTAAATTGAGTAGTAACATCAAACTCCAAGAAAGAACCTGCAACAGCCTTTTGAACACATTGATAAGTATGGAATGAAAACATGATCTTAGGTTCTTTAAGAATATTCTACTTTAACTTGTTTTCATAATTAGATTCGTATTCAACAATAGGCATTCTTATCTCCATACTTTTTATTGTTATTTTTCCATCATGAGGAGCTGCTCCCGATCCAGTCCATTTGTACAAGACATCGTTATTGTTGTTAGCTTTTGTAAATGTTATTCTCAATCCACCTTTCCACATAACCTCTTTATAATCACTTAAAAAGCCTGGAATTAATCTTAATGGATACAAAACACTAAAGTCCTTTCTTAGACCAAGTTTATCATCTGTTTCAAATCCTGCTTGTTTTAAATATTCAACTTCTGGCTTGGAAATCTTTAATGTTCCGACAGCTGTAGATGTTATTCCAGGTAGCTCAATCTTATCTATAACAACTCCATGCTTTCTAACGTCAATTTGAGAAAAGAAGAATGGGAAGAAGTTATCTACAAGTTTTATAGTATCATTTGCACCAAATGTTCCTCCAACTGATGCACCAACAACTTCAAAAGTCATATGACAATCTGCTTTGTGCGGATATACGAACCCATCACCCACGTCGAAATCAAACTCAATATCTTTGTTAGCTTCATTCAAATTATTAAATGTTCTTGTGTTAGCTTTAAAACTCTGTAACTCGTAACTTTCAACACTCTCCATTTATTATAAAGAAAATCTTGAAACAGCGCTTTGATGGGATATACCCATAAAAGAATCATACATATTAACAATCAAAAACTTATAATCCCCATCCCAACTTAACCTTAGCATTCATAGCAGTACCAACCCCAAAAGCAGCTAATCGTTCACCAATTAGCGCATCACTACTAAATGCTCTTTTCCATGCTTTAGTTTCTAGTTCCTTATCTGCAATATGTCTCGACTCTGTATCTTTATTGTCTCTGTAGTATATATCGTGTTCTTTACAAGCCTCATCTAATGGGTTAATACCTTCATCACCTCTTTCTAATCTTTCTTGAAGCTTAGTCCCAGGCCCGCAAAATCTGAAACCTGGAATATGTAATTCAAATGGGAGCTTATTAATCAAATCATTTACTAATCCTCTTCCAAGCTTCTCATCATTCCAGAATCGTGGTGGTAACGTATTTAAGATCTTAATCAAATACCCTATACCTTTTGGATCATTAGGAATAAATTGCGAAAGCTTATTATTAATCATACTCGCTATACCTACTTTCTCATTGTAAAAGTTATGATTTCCAGCCCTTTCTTCTCCATCTATAACTATTAACCGATCAATTAACTTTCTCACATCATCCATCCATATATATTCTTTAGGTATCTCTGTATATTGTTTAATTCCTTCACCAGTCCTTTTAGGTGTCGTGTTCTTTTTAGGAGTTGGGGGTAAAGTTGGTTTAATATAATTATCCCAAATAGGCTTGATAATATTAATGTACTTTGAACCTCTACTAGATGCTACCTTTTTATCTCGATTATATTTTTGGAAGGCAGCATCTGAGTCTATTTTTATTTCCTTGTACTGTTCAAAATCATCATCATCATAATCTTCAATGGTTTTACTAGTATTCGTCGTTAACAATTCCCACAGACCTTCTGTTCCTTTATAAGTTTTACCATTAATTATCAAATCATCACCATTCACTTTAACTTCCAAATTTCCTATCTTGTTTATTATTTTTCCATCTTCTTCTACAGTTCTTATTCCAAACACAGTATCATTTCTTTTACTATAATATTTCGTTGCAATCTTACCAAATGACTGTGCTGTTGTTAAAGGTTCTACTCCTTCCACTTTGTCTTTAATTTGTTTTCTCATTTGTTTTATTTCTCCCGTTATAGGCGTATCACTACTACTTGGAGAACTATCATAAGTTATCTTTTTAGGTGTTTCTAGTAGACTGGGATCTATTGAAGCCGTCTTATGTGCAACTGGAACAAGTTCAGTTATTAGATTTTTATTTTGTTCTGCTACTTCTTTGATCTCACTTCCCAAGTTTTGAATAGCATCAATTACAGGTTGCTCTTGTGTCTTAAATTTATAGTATATACCTGCTCTTTCTTTCTTCCAAGATTTGAATCCCTTTATCAAGAACTCCTTCAGCTTAATATTCTTATCAATTTCTTTCTCATCCATTTATTGTATAGCAAACGAACGAACGTCAATAATCGTCAAAGAACGTCAATAAACGTCAAAGAACGTCAATAAACGTCAAAGAACGTCAAACGTCAAAAAACGTCAAACGTCTATAAAGTGTTTTATCTTGTTCCTATACTTACCATTGTTTACCTTCCTTGTCATATCAATTACTATGAAACCATAATCTTCTTGCCAACATTTTGAACATATCTCTTTAAACTTATCATAAGACATATCTCCTCCAACAAACTCATTATACACATGTTTGAGATTAGTATCATCTTGCCTGAATATACATAGGAAGTTGACGTTATCTCTTATAAGCTGTTTAGGTACTTTTGAATATGTTTGTGCAAGATAGAAACAGTCTAAATGTCTATGCCTACCTCTTGTAAAGTAATTTCTAACAGTATCTTGATTCTCCAAAATGTAATCGTGAAACACAACAACAGAGTATTTTTCACATTCATCAATAGGTACAATAGAATCATTACCGCTTAAGAACGTTGCTATTTGCTTCTTAAACTTTAGTTCTACCTTTTCAAATCGATCTTTTAACTGCTCATACTTTGGCTGATTCATGCTTTTAGAATATATGTAGAAGTAATTATTGTTTAACCAACCTGGCTGTAATAAAAAATTAAATAGCAAAAACGTTTTACCGCACGCCGACGGACCCACGATAAGGCATCGAACATCATCAGGTATAAGTTCTCCATTTCTTTTCTTAGCTGTTGTTTCTTTTATCATCTCTTTTACATCCCAATTAATAGTTTTCTTACTCATTTATTATAGAGAAAATCATCGCCTTCTACCGGGCTCGTTAATGAAAATTGTATGAGGTTGTATGAGGTTGTATGTTTGAAAGGGGGTGAGCGTTTTGCTCACCCTTAAAATCTCTATATACTCGTTCATGAAGATTGCTTTACCATCACAACGGCCGTCGATTTTCCCGACGTCTATAAAAGACTTAAACTCGCGCCTGTCTTCAATATCAACGTGATTGTTTAAAGCGTCTCTAGTGTTTTGGTATCCAAGAATTCCCCCAACGTCCTTACCCTTGTGCCCGATATGGTGTTATTGATTTTGTTACCTGCTAATTTGACTTCATATGATGCTTGTTTGAAACCCTCGGAATTCCGATGATTAATTTTCTGCTCATAGTACTAGTACAGACCCGGTTCGTTGATGGAAGTTGTGTGAGGTTGTTCATTTGAAAGAGTGTCCATAGGGAGCTCCGATTGGTGCTACCAAAAATATACACGTTGAAGTCTTGGACTTTTTGGACCTCCGAATACAGAGGGGTAAATTTTATGATCTTACATCTTTAAGTTGTTCTCTGATTTTAAGCAACGTATCTTTTATATATTCACCATCCATTTCACCATTCAATGTTATTATCATCTCTAACTGTTCTTTAAATGAGTTAATACAAGTGACAATGGTTTTATACTCGTCTTTCCTTTTGCTTATGTTTAACTTCGAAGACAAACCTGTTATTATAGCACTTCCAGTTGCAAGAGACGTTGTTAATATCGAGTAAATTGTTACAGGTATAAAAATATTAATAAACCCAGTTGTCGCAGAAAGTATAACCGACAACGTGATCAAAGTGTAGTATGCATATTTAACAATTCGTAGTTTTCTCTTTTTCTTCTTTAAACTGCATTCTAACTTTCGAATGACATCTTCTATTAACTTGATTACTTTCTCTCTTGGAATATCTCTAGGTAAATCAAACTCGTTCATTTATTATATAATAAATGGCTAAGGTATTTAAGCTAACGAGTGATACTTCGGTTTTAAAGAAGAAACTCCATTACGAATTAGACAACAAGAGCAACTATTTAAGTATAGGACTAGTTGGGTTTTACAGTACATATCTAACTCCAAACATAACAACAAAGAAAAACAGTTTCTCATATGGTGATAGGCAAGTTTTTATACCAGAAGGACAATACAGCTTAAACAGTCTTAATGAATATTTAAAATCTTAATCCATCAACATAACATTATCAGAAGATCATTTAAGAAATAGAGTTAAAATTGAAACTGATAGTAATGATGTTACAATTGGGAGTATAGGCACTGTCCTCGGGTTTAATGTTTTTGAAGTTTTAGAAAAGAACAAAACACATATTGGAAGTAAGTTGCCAAAGTTTCATCCGTTTGATACTGTAAATGTTCACTGTAATATAGCAGATGGCATGTTTGTTAAAGATACAGAATACACACATAGAGAAACAGGAATTATAGCATCATTATAGCAGAGTTCCAGAGTTCCATTTATGTAAGTTAAAAATAGAGCACAATTGTAGTAAAACAGTAAAATATCAAAAGCATAAACCAATGAGTTTTTGTTACTATGTCAAGTATTCAAATGGAGACTACAAAACCCCTGTTAGTTATATAGGTCCAGATGCTGCGAAAGTATTTATTGAAATGTTACAAAAAGAAGCAATAGAAATTATGAAAATATATAAAAGGGTAGTTAATATGATCCCGCTTAGTGAGGAGGAAATAGAAGTTTATAACAGTTCGGATACTTGTCATATATGTGAGAAAAACTTGAATGACTTACCACCAGCTGTTGAGAAAAAAATAAATATATTGAAGAAAAAAATACAGTTCTACAAGGATAAAGATGATATGAGTGAAAAAGTAGAAGAATGGAAGCATGAGTTAAGAAAATGTCTATATAAGATAACTAAAAATAAAGCAAAGGTAAGAGATCATGATCATTTAACTGGAAAGTTTAGAGGTGCAGCTCACAGTTATTGCAATTTAAACTATAAAAATCCCAACTTTGTTCCTGTATTTCTTCACAACTTAACTGGCTATGATACGCATTTGTTTATTAAGGAGTTAGCTTATGATACACAGAAAATTAAACTGATCGCTAATAATGAGGAAAGGTACATAACATATGAAAAATATGTAAAAGCAGGATCAGAAAAAGATGGAATAAATTTAAGATTTGTTGATTCATTTAGATTTATGTCAAAGAGTTTAGCAGAGCTAACAAAGAATTTAAAGCCAGAACAATTTCGAGAAACATTAAAGTTTTTTCCAATTGATAAGCTTGATCTAGTTACTACAAAGGGCGATTATCCATTTGATTATGTTGATTCATTTGAAAACTTGAAAGAACCTGTTCCATTATCTCCAGACAAATTTACAAACAGATTAACAGGAGAAAAAATGAGCCCTGAACGTCATAAGCTTCATGTGCGAGTTTGTAAAGAATTCAATCTAGAGTTATTGGAGGACTTAACTGAACATTATAACAAAACAGATGTCCTTCAATTAACAGATATATTTGAAAACTTTAGAGATGTGTGTTTAAAGGCATATGGATTAGATCCTGCTTGGTATTATACAGCACCAGGTCTATCGTGGGATGCAATGTTAAAGATGACTAAGATTAATTTGGAATTGTTAACTGATTATGATAAAATACTAATGTTAGAAAAGGGTATAAGAGGAGGAATCTCACAGTGTAGTAAAAGATATGTAAAAGCTAACAACAAATATATGCAAGATTATAATAAAGATGAGTGTTCAACATATCTAGCGTATCTAGACGCAAACAACTTATATGGATGGGCAATGAGTCAATACATGCCTTATAAAGACTTTAAGTGGGTTAAACCATACATAGATATAAAGAACATTCCAGATGACTCAGAAACTGGCTACATATTAGAAGTAGATTTAGAATATCCAAAGCATTTACATAACAAGCATTCTGATTTACCATTAGCTCCAGAGAACATGTGTCCACCCGGCTCAAAACAATCGAAATTATTAACAACGCTTTACAATAAGGAAAGATATGTAATTCACTATAGAAACTTAAAACTTTATATGTCACTCGGAATGAGGTTGAAGAAAGTGCATAGGGTATTAGAGTTTAAACAATCAAACTGGCTAAAGAAATACATTGATTTAAATACCGAGATGAGAACACAAGCTAAAAATGAGTTCGAAAAAGATTTTTATAAGCTCATGAATAACTCGGTATTCGGAAAAACAATGGAAAATATTAGAAAGAGACAGCCCATACAATTAGAATGTGATCCTAAGAGGGTAGAAGCATTAATTGCTAAACCTAACTTTGATTACAGAACAATATTTAGTGAGAATTTGTGTGCTATACATATGAAAAAAGAGCGATTAACGTTTAATAAGCCAATATATGTTGGTATGAGTGTATTAGAACTATCAAAACTGCTAATGTATGATTTTCATTATAACACGATGAAGCCGAAATATGGAAACAATATAGATTTATGTTATATGGACACCGATAGCTTTATATATGAGATTGAGACTGAAGACTTTTACAAAGATATAGCAGAAATAATTGACCAGTTTGACACGAGTGAATACAAGGAAAATAACATATATGGACTACCACTAATAAACAAAAAAGTATTAGGTAAGATGAAAGATGAGAATAAAGGTAAGATAATGACAGAGTTTATTGGATTGAGATCAAAGATGTATGCTTATAGAGTAGAAAATAAAGAAAAGAAAAAAGCTAAAGGAGTAACTAAATGCGTAGTTGCCAAGGAGTTGCAGTTTGATGATTATAAAGAAAGCTTATTTAAAAATGTTAAAACGTATAAGGATATAAACCTCATTAGAAGTTATAAGCACGATATATATAGCATAACCGTTCATAAGCTGGCACTAGATTCCTCGGACGATAAAAGATATATAGCGCGAGATGGCGTAAATACGCTAGCTTGGGGACATTATAAGATAGAAGAGGAGTAGATGTAATTATATGTAGTGTAGTTTTAGTTATAAGTTTTTAGATGTAAGTTTTTATGATTTTAAATGTCATAAAAGCATATTCAGTCTCACTTGGGGGTATCCTTCTGTGTTAAAGTTCAATGGTCAGTGGCGGCTTCATATATGTTTGGGGGCAGTTAGGGGGTAGAGGGGGCAAAGTGGGGCAAAACATACATATCTCCCCTACTAAAACAATACGTACAATTCTGAAAACGATAAATAAAATAAATTTAAAATTAATGCTTAAGAATCTTCTGGTTATGGTATTTTCTGGTTATTACTGGTCATCAATTGTAGTTTACGTGTTGTAGCTTGTGTGATAGTTTAATCTATACATAAGTTTATGTTTCCATCAAAAATACATTTTTCAGCTCTATTAGCTCCGTAATATATATAAAAGACAACTAAGGAAGTTTTTTGTGAAAAACTGTGTTCCATTGGCCTCTCAAACTGTTAGTTGAATGCGAATGGTGATAAAGCGAAGGTCAGTTGTTGATGTGGTATATCCAACGTACTAGCTGGTTGTGGCTGTTCAGTTACATCGTGAACTTGCGTAAGGACAGACTGAACATGGAATCTTCGCAGAGCGTCAGAAGGGTGTGTACCGGTATGCTGAACGAGTTCAAACTTCGTTGCAGTGGAAGATATGCCAGGCCTTTGGTGAGGGTGTCGTGATTACGCCAACAGTGGGCCGATGGTTTAACAAGTCTAAGGACGGTAACGAAATACTCGAAGACGCACCACTTGCCGGAAGACCAACACATGTTCAAAATTAAGATCTTCAGGTAACAATTGAGGTGAACAAGGGCAGACATGTGAGGAACTTGAACTACATTTCAGTGAGTGGAGAAACCCTTTAGCAGCACCTCCATCAACTTGGGATGCACTACAAGTTGGGTCGATGGGTTCCACATGATTCGACTCTGAGCCAGAAGGAAACGTGACCAGACACCTGTGTTTTCATGCTGTCTCGTCTGCGAAAGGATCCACTTCTGCACAGGGCATTGGCATGTGATCAGACGTGGTACCTGTATGAAGCTCCACGGCGCCGTCATCATAGGTTAGCATCTTATGAAGCGATTGCAAAACAGCCCAAACCAGCACGACACCGGAAAAACTCTTCCTGTGTTTTTGGTGGAATATTGTGCATTGGGAAATGCTACCGGTTGGCCAGAGTATCAATGGAACTCTGTACCCTCAATTGTTGATCCGTGTGTAAGAAAAACTCAAAAATCTGGAGCCAGCGCTTCTGAATCGCAAACGGTCCTCTTTTTACAGGACACGCTAAGCCCTATGTGGCTAGGATGACCCGGGACACCATTGTACGAATTGGATCTAAAACATTATTACATCCGCCATACTCCCCAGACATTGCAGAGTCCGATTATCATCTGTTTCATTCTATGGACAATCACCTTACCGGACGCCAGTTTCAATGCCTAGTAGAGGTGCCAAATGCATTTGATAATTTCTTCGCTTCACGGTCCACCAAGTTCTAGAGTAATCGAATCCATGGCCTTCCAGAACGTTAGCAGAAGATCGTAAATGCTGATGGGGACTACTTTTGATCTTCCATTTACGTCTTAAGTTACACATAAATTTTAGAACGTGGTGGGTAAAAAGGCTACAGAACTTTCTTGGTTACCTTTGGTTTTATTCCTATCATTCTGTCTTTAGTAGATTCTAACTTCTTATTTGTGACTCTAGCTCCTGATTTTCTCTGATATAAATCTGATTTTCTAATTCATCTGGAATGTTTAGAATCCTGACATTCAATTTTCTAATATGTGTAGTTTTACAAACAAAGCGACTTATTATTCCTCCCAAACTTCATAGAGCATAGTGGTTTTCAAATATGTAATACTGAGTTTATTCTCTGCTCATTTTGGATAAATAATATTTAAGATTGTCGTTTTCGTGCTTCCTGAAAGTCCACTGTACTTTCTCTGTAGTTTTTGCAACTGTTATTAAAGCTTCTTTTGCTCCAACAGTCATTGATTTTCGCCGTTGCCTACTTCTACAGCAGGCACATTTTGTTCTTCTCTTTGGACTGGACCCCTCAGTATGAAAACCGTTTCATGGGATATAATATCGTTCCCACGATTCCTTCCAAAGAGGCATGTAATATTCTAAACCATAATTTTGTTTTAATCATCTAATAATATGATTTATATTATTCTACACATGCATTAGACATGTGTATATAATTCATATCTGTTATCATTATGATGAAGTATCCGATAAACATCTTGATAAAGTAACTGCTACACAATTCTTATTGTGTTATTGAAGTTTAGAAAGTTAATATTATATTTGGCTAAAGTAATTAATGTAAATGGTAATTATTGCAGTCATAACGATAGTATTTCATCACCTACCATAACAGTGGAAAACACTTAGTTTCCTTTAACCAATTAATCAAAATATTTTAAACGCTACATTCCACAGAGAAGTGCAGTCTAATAGGTATAAACAAGGATCTGGTTTTTGTCCTCAATGCTCGTTATTAATATGTTTTAAGATGTTCATTTACAGCTGTGTACATTGCTGAGAAATGATCACCACCGAAGGTTAAAGGAAATTAGCTTATTTATCTTCAGAAAATAGGTGAAAGTAATTCTATTAATTTGTATGAGTCTCATCATAAGCTAAGCGAGTTATTATAGTTTTCATAGATTTTTATAATATTGTTCGTGTTTATTGTAGGAGAGCCACTGGAAGTGTTTCTCCAAACTACTACTTGTAATCCTGATAGTGCTTTGTTATTATAAAATTCGGAAGAATAATCATTAATGTGCTGAAATTATCTTCAATTCCTCGTGTGCGCAGATTTTCACTGAGTTGTCCCGTTCCTCCCACTTTCTTCATTCTACCATTTCATTCCTTTCTTATCATTACCGTGTCCTTTAGCCTAGCTAGCATAACCGCTGGGTGTAAAACTTAAAGATTTCATTTTAATTCTTATCTTCAATTATTTAGATTTATCTGTTTCTTTTTCACCGTAGTTTAAAGTAGCAATTCAGAAGAATTTGCAGCAGTTCAAAATGCGTTAACGGTTACATAATGTGGTACAGATCGCTCAACGTGCATCCTTCTTTTTGTGTATGGGAACAAGTAAAAATCATAAGGTGTTAAATTAGGTGATTACGTGGTAAAGAATTATTAACTTGACACTTTTAGTGAAGAAGAAATCAGCACTTTACTGTGCTGAGTGGGAAGTGCCGTTGTGGTGCAGACTGATGCAATAATTTGGGATTGTGCTAAAGAAATTCCTGTATACCAATCAACACTTACAGTCCTGCGATCTTCTATGCTATGATTGAAATATACCCGGTATAACTGAAGATATCACTAATCATTTGCTTTCCATCTCTCCTCGAACGAACAACTTTTGTCGGTTTAAACAAAGCAATAGCCTTAAACAAGGAACCAAAGAATAGTTTATAATACTTAAGTCTTTCTTCTGTATTTTATGATAAAACAATACTAGCGTCACTATTAGCACTAGCTTGAAGAGATTTGTACAATAGCCTTTATATATTGTTAGTTTGTTAATTAATCTATAAATCTAAGTTGCAACTATATTTTACGTTTACTCTTACAAAACCATAATTACCTAAATTTAAGACATTGCCATATATTTAACTTTAACAACGATGGTTAAATTCTGTTTTCTCTAATTTCAACAAAGGAGATTGTAGAAGAAAAAGTGCTAAAATATGATAAGATCTCAAAATCAGTGGATCGTCTTGAGAATGAGATCGAACGATTGAAGTCATCTGATAAGGTACGTATAATTTATCAAAAAATTTCCGTTGTCATGCTATTTAAACTTACATCCTTACGTTCCTAATAAGCATAGCTTTTAGCAAACTTTTGAATAGAACTATAAAATTGCAGTCGCATTCAATTGTACTTTCTGTCGGAACGTTTGGAAGATACAAAACAAAGGAGAGTACAATACAATTTACAAAGCCAAGGAATTCTAATGTGATCCCAAGCACTACAGTACCCACTAAGTATTTGGTTACCAAGAACACTTTGTCGCTACAATCCAGGGAAACAATTTCTGCAATAACATATTACCCTTCAAGCATTAGCACACAATGTGAAATAATTATTTATTTAAGGAATGGTAATTCGCACTACCAAATTCTTACTACTTCAGGAAACGTTTATTATTTTATTCACTGTGTAGAAACACGTTTTGTCAATAGCGTCCTTTATATGAAAATTCTAGTACAAAATGTAAATTCGGCGACACACGTAAAAAGTTAGGTTGAAACACCATGTTTCTATAATAATATGATTGAAATTGAAAGAGGGGAATACGGAGCACGTTCAGGAGAACGAAGTAGACAATAAGCAGAGAACAATTTCTGTTCTATATGTAGAATATAAAAATATTATAAAAATAGGATAACTAGGTTAATTCCTGAAGAATCACCTTTAGAGAACTTTAACTCAAAAACTGTTTCTCTATTACGCGTATTATATTTATATGTGAAATCTCTAAATTTGTTTCCAGCTACTTATTCTCTAAGAATGTCAATTAAAAAGGACTTACTTTGTAAAGTAGGAAGATAGTATTCGTCAATTTTATTAACATGAAATAAAGTTAACAATAGCTGTCGTGATCTGATATATACACTCATACAGAACTTACTGTTGAATCAGTTCCCTGTTTCGGAAATATGTGGTCGTAAGAAAACATACTTTTGGAGGGAGAAATGAATACAAATGAAGAATGCATTCAACAAATAATATTCCGTGAGATATTGATTACTTTAAGTACTGTTGATAAAAATAAAGTTACTTGTGCTCTATCTCCTATCATTTCGAAAATACGTGGTCCTGAATGTGATGCTTTTAATAATTACGAGTTCAAATTAATGAATCTGTAAAATATTTCTTTATTTTTCCAGTGGTTTTAAATTATTTCTGCGTTAAGGGATATTGTTTTTTTAAAAATTATTTCACTTCAAATTCAAAATACGAAAAAGTCTAGCAATTAACAACCAGAGATACTTGCAAATTAAAAAAATCGTTCAATAAAATAGTCATGATTCGAGCTTTTATACATATAACTGCATTAAGATTCAAAAAAGACAACTGTTAAATCCGTGTCTCGCTGTTTCTGATGTATAATAAATGTTGGAAACTTACTCCTTGAAATTGCCAGAAATATAAACACTGTTTTATAAGTTTCCAACTATAATTGCTTAGGAAAAACTCGTAATTTTTATAACGTTTAGACTAGACATAATTTATTTTTTCTGTCTTTCTCACGTTTCCAAAATCTATTTACTCAAAGATGAAATCTTCTCATTTGAAAAATGTTAAAGGTGTCTGTTCATAAAAACATTATTATCTAATATTCATTTATTTGATTAACAAGTAGACTTAAAAAAACACGGAGAGAAAAGTGCTCTACAATCTGGACAGGCACTAGGTTCAGCTTGTCCCTTCCGTAGAGAATTGTCCGTAGGAAACATACGTAAGACTGTGAGGAACATACAGCAATCTGTATGGTATACAGCATGGAGTATAAAATGTACGCAAAGTAGAATGCTATCTATTTAGAAAATTTGTTCGTGGGTGCTGCAATCGAATCAGATCTTACTGCCCGAGGCACTAATTCTATAACTCAATCAATTCGCCAGTTTGAGAAGTTACAATAATCTATATATCTTAGTACAGATATTCAGAACGCAAAATGCGTTGCTTTCTGAACTAAACTCATTATGGTCAGCGGTCTGAAGTATTTTTGCTTCAAACAAATCCGCAGTTAACTTCTGATTATCGTCCACTGTCAGTTTTTGGAGTGGTATATATAAATATCCTTGATACCCACTGGAAGCTTCCATAATTGCTAAATATCTGATTTTATAATGATCAAAATGCGTTTTGAATGTCAGGGAGCGACTTATGTGTGGTATTCATAAGTAAAGACGTCCATCATCTTGTCAATTCGAATTTTGTTGTTATATAAAGATAAAATATAATGTATTCGTCGGACATATAAGTTCCTTCTGCTAGGGATGAGCATATTTTCGTACATTACCATGGATTTGTTTTATATATGCACTTGTTTTATGAATTACAGTAACAATTTGCGAGAAGATGGGCAAAATCAACGGTTAATGAAGCGCTCTATAAAGTTACGCTAGGATTTTACTGTTCTTGTTTCTTTTCAACTCCGTGCTTTCCCGAAAAATCTTCGTATCTTAGACTTCACATATTTGACATGCCAATCATTCAATGTCGGGTAGTAGTAACGTTGGAAGAGGCAGTTCATCTTTAGTGCCAAATAGGCGTTTTTCTTCGAAATAAGTAAGAAATTGATTGCTTATTTTGAAAGATGTTTTCTCATAGGTGAGAGAAACACCTATCTTCAAATTATTGTAGAGTGGTCACTGAAACAAACTAGCCTAACCTTTATATCAGTTACAAAGGATATTATATTAGGGGACGTATAAACACGGTTCAAACTAGAAATCATGTTTGCAGTTTGAAAGTTAATTGTATAAACCACCTAGACGCCCAAGGTATATACGGAGAAAAGCAATTGCTGATGAGCGGGGCAACGAATAAACTTTCCAGTTGTGTCTATTCTACTAAAGACAAGCTTAAAATCGTCTCCAAGTATTATGTTAATGATCTAAATTGGATATCATCGTTGGAAGCAACAATGATAATGAAGACGAAAGACTTGGTAAATGCAGATCAGTGTTGCAAACCTTTCGAGAAATAACATGAAACATGTGTTAAATGGAAACGCCGTGACGCACCCAGGGAGTGAGGCACTAACGTTTTGTGCACCTTAAGTTAAATATTGACAAGAACTCTTTACTTTGACACCAAGTCTAGAAGGGTCCGTTGAACAGTACTCCTATCAACATAAAACGAAAGGTGAGTTTGGAAACGGTTCAATAACTCCGAAAAGCTTACTAGTTCAGTATGGTTTAGAACCTATAATGCAAGGCGGTAGAATATGAGAAGCAGTATTGTTTTTATATGGGATCGACAAGTCACGTAATGACCGAGATATTCGGTATCTTGTTAAAGCTGAGCTTTGTAAAAGTAAGTTTTGTAAAACGCTACATAGTTGGTTGGAATCCCAACAACCTGATAAGAAAAATGGAAACAGCGCAATTCGCATGGGTTCATGTATTCGTGGAATTTCCAGGCGCTGGTAGCGATGATGACGTGAAAAGTGACTTCAAAAATGAAGAATGTTATAGAAAAATTCAAATTGTAAAAAGTGTCCGTTATGTGTTTTGCCTTAGATGTAAAAAGGGAAGCAATTAATGTATATTGAAACAGACTCCAAATCAGCCTGAAATTGGTATTATTGTTAAGTTTCTTAGGAGAGTTAAAAGAATAATTCTTGCGAAAACGGAAGGTTAAAAGAAATTTGAACGCGATTGAAGTTACTTCAGTATATCAGTATACCAATCTGTGTATATCAATCAACATCTAACAGGATATAGAAAGGATATTACGAGACAGGCCAGAAAAGTTAAACGGGAAAAGGTTATGCTTATTTGTGGGTGAATGATGCAGGTACAATAAAACTGAGAAAAAGGGTAGATGTCAAGAATGTATTTGTATTAAAAGAACTTGAAGATGTTTTAAATATATAATAGATGGATTATCAATTTTAAAAGAGCGGATTTTATGCAATTATATAAACTCCTAAGTGAAGCTAACTTTAATGTTGTAAATACCTCTTGTAATGTAGAGGACGCAGTTTATATCTTTTATCAGATTTTGAACACAATGTTTGATGTAACTGTTCCCAGGAAAAGGATATATTCATAAAACAGATATAAATATTGGTTCACAAAGAATATTATAGATAAATTCAAATTAAAAATCTATTATAAAAAAATAAAATTTTTCTGAATAGGGGAAGGCGTTGTACCTGTGAACACTTTTAGAGTCTTCGAAATTGTGGTGCTAATATTCAGCACTTTTTCCTCAATTTTTGTCGTACATTTGAAGTGTCATCTCTTTGCTATCAGATAGGATAATTTTTAAACGTGTTACATAATTACAATAGCTTTTATAAGATAAAATAAGAACAAATCCGTTTTGTTCACAGGTACATTATGGTCGTGTACCTTTGAACAGACCCTCTTGTAGAGATCTGCACCGAGCCCAATCCAGCCCGAATGTGCGAAGGCCGAGCCCAGCCCGGGCCCTAAAATTTTGGAGATTTTCGGCCCGATAGGTTTTATAAAGTTCTTGTCCCAAGCCCGGCCCGGGCCCGATAAATTTTAAAAGTTTCATTTTGTAATATTTTTCACGGGCACACTTCTTCAACGTTTGCCTTTATTCTAATTATCGTTTAATGAAAATCAATAATTATTGCAATTAATCGGCCCCAGCCATCCCACCCAAGCCCGGCCCGCGGGCCGGGCCGGGTTTCGGGCCTCGGGCCGAGCCCGGCCCGTGCAGGTCTCTCCTCTCCTGTGTTTTTGAAAAGTGATAATCACAATGTTTCTACGGCAATAATATAAAAAGAAACCACAAATATTAACAGTTATAAATTGCAATAAAAGGTTTAGCTATAAAAAGCTACCCAGAATTAAAATTTTATCAATTAAATTAAAAATTGAAGAGAATTTAAAAAAAAACTTGTGAGCAATAAAGTTGAGCATATACAACTCTTAACATTATGTTATTTAATAAGCGAATATATAGATGCTACTTAAAATTATAATTAATAACTTAATATCCTAACCTAATCTATATAAAATATATCAATTGTTTTAACTACTTACATTGTGTAGCTTTAAACAGTATTATTTATCGTTCAAAGGTACACAATACATTAATGTTTATAGGTACAAGAGGGTCACCATTATGAAAAAAAAGTTCTCCACTAGCTTAAGTATTGAACAGAAGTTAAAACTAAAAATATTACTGTATTCACCAATGATTCTACCCCAAGTTTGGACAAATAAATATCACAAGTTTCGAAAACCGAAGAGCACAAAACTCAAAAGGTAACTACAAAAATCTTCGTTTTGGGGGTGAAAAAATTAAAAGGAACATTACTCGACACAACACTCAGTAAACAACAGCCAAACGCGTTTGTAGTGCTTTTTTTAATTTAATCTTTCAAATGAATTTTAATCACTGCACCTAGATAGCTCTGAATTCGAGAAAAGCACAGGTGTTCAAAGGTACAACGTCTTCCCCTATAATAAATTCTTCCCCTATAATGTCTTGTTTACAATGTTTGTAACATTATAACGTCTTCCCCTATAATGTTCGTACAGATCAGGAGAGAATTAAAGAAAAATGATAAATATTGTATATTCTGATTTTGTAAAGCAAATTGAAAAACCATTAGATGTGATATCCGTTCGTTTTGGAATTTATCTCAAAACCAAGGGTGGATAACTTAACGAAATGTGCAATATTTACAATTTGATATCTGTTGCGGTTACTATTTTGTAACCCATTTCTGCACCTAGTTAATAACGTTATTGGTCAGTGTAACTTTTAAAATGGTACGCTCTGAATTATGTTACGCTGAGTAACGTTACTCAATGGAACATTCTGCATTTTGGTATTGTAGTTACGGTCACCAAGGGATTAGCGTTACTCGAAATACCCACATATGTCGTACCTGCTTGAGATTGTTAAGATAAAACTGGTTCCACTGAATACCAGTTCTCTCTCGAACCCAAAGGGTTTTGTTCCTTGATTTTAGCGATATGAAACTTATTGAAATTCTGCAGAACATTTTTGTGTAAGTAGACATATTTTTGTTATGATGAGTACCATTTCTATGTTTCTCTTTTCTTTATCGGTTACCTTTTGTACCTGTATTTCATCTTCTTCAATTCTGATGGTCTTGGAGTTACGCTTGAGTAACGTTTAAACATCCTTGGCGACAGGGAGTCTAAGGTTGGCTTTAAAAGAATCTCCATTATACTAGTAAATAAATTCCACATTTTTCAGTCTGTTTTCTTTTTCCTCATACTTAAGACAGTAAACACCTTAGGCCCTCAGGCACATGTCTTTTGAGAATAGCATTACTTTGATTGCTCTGTATTTAAAAAGAGGAAAAAGAGAAATGATCAAAGAGTGAAGTTTTTAATGTAAGCTTATTGATAAGATTTTTACTTCTTGTGATGACACTGCCGATAGTTGAGTTGATTTGGAGTTTAACGTCCTTTTCGGCAGCGAGGCTTTATGAGACGGGACCTGCTGATTAACATGGAATCTAAACCACATGTGCTCACGCCGGGAATCGAACCCGGGTCTTCCAGGCGAAAGGCGCTTACACTTAGCGCTTAGGCATGAAGGAGCTCACTGTCGGTAGTCGCCATATATGTTTATTTTACAACAGTCTTGCACTGACCAATGTGGTTGAAGCTCGAGCTCACTTCCCAACAAGGATCGAACCCGGAGCTACATACACCAAAGTTACACATATACTGGCCCCCAGGGAAGCAGGAAGGATATTTCATTTGCTTGCAAGCAATTTAGTTTATAAATCAAATACATATCAGACATCAGTGGCGTAGCGAGAAACTCATCAAGGGGGACCAACACACAAGATTTGGTAGAAAGGATCTTTTGAGGGGTGCACCAATAACTACCAGTAGGCCTACATTTGAATTGAATTGGATTTTTTTAAATGCCTTTAGGCACCTGTGGTGTGAATGAGGAAATGCCCTGGAAATCCTAAGTATTTGTTCTCGGTGAATCCTTTTGTTGAACTTGTAACATGTTCATTGTATTGTTTAAATACTTATTAGTTAACTTGCGAGAAAGTGTCATAGTCGAAGGTTGTTCTACTTGTAGAACTGATATTAAAAAGTAAATAAAAGAATTATCATGGAAACAAATTTTTCATGTTGTATTCAGAAAACAAACATAGGGTTCTTGCGGTTCTAAATTGCGGTTCTGAAATTAATATATCGCAGGCATTCGTTGATATAGTAGCCTACATGTTGGTTTTCACCAGGTACATTCGTGAAGTGTCCCCTCGAGATTCGTGTAAAATTGATTTAAATACAAAGTTCTCTGCTGTCTAATGTGTATTGTACTAAATTTAGCTGCCCATGCCGGTAATTGGCATATTTATGGGCCTTCATATATCCGGAATTCTATCATACACTACCATAACGCTCGGACACAAAATTCATTTTAGTTTCTTTAGATGTTACTCACTGGACATGAATATGGGCATATGAAAAACAAATTGGATCAAGTACTGCTTCTGACACATGTTACCTATCCCGGCCGCCATCTTAGATCCGCCATATTAGATTTTACTTTTGGTTTTTCAAATGGAAATAGGTGCAAGATTTACATCGGACATTTACGTTTACATTCACTGGTGTAATGTATTTTACCGTAGCTTGTACCATTTGGAAGGTATTACATGTTCATTCCCTCCAGCCACTTTGCGAATAGACATTGCAGGTTAATATCAGTTACGCTTACTTTTTTGATGTTGACAAATCAAAACAATTTCTAACTGGTAAACTCCTTACAACATAGGTGTCATAATCTTATTACATTTCCATGAGTGATTGTTATTACTTCCATGTTGTACTATAATAAGAAAGTATTGTATTACTGTCAAAATGCCTAATGTAGATCCAGATACGGCCAGATTTGGGTGAAGATCTACCATTTCCGTATTGACATCTGTGTGTCTGCATGTATATAAGTTCAGTGAATATTTCATCAACGGTAACACATAAAAGATTGCATATACACACGGGGCCCTGCACAACTTTCTATTTGGTTCAATATGAAGTACTTGACATTTAATGGTATATACAAGCTACGATAAAACTCAGTACACCAATGAAATTCCGAGAAAAGTTTACATTAATTTGATGTATCATTTGAACCTATTGCCTTTTGAAAAACCGAAAGTTAAATCCAAGATGGCGGCCAAGGTGGGTAACATATGTCAGAGAAGGAGTACTTGATTCAATTTGCTCTGCATATGACCATATTCATGTCCAGTGAAATCTAAAGAAACTAAAATCAACTTTGTGTCCGAGTGTTATAGTAGTGTATGATTGAATTCCGGATATATATGAAGGCCCATAAATATGGAAATTACCGGTATGGGCCGCTTAAATTAGTACAATTCACATTGGGCCACGGAGAACTTTGCATTTGAATCAATGTTACACGAATCCCGAGGGGACACTTCGCGAATGTACCTTGTCAGTCTCCATACAACTTGGAATCGCTTAACATTAGTTTTACGGGAAGAAAAAACAATATCATTTGGAACAACTTTCCAGTTTCGATCATCTGTATTTCCTCCTTATTTATTCGGTGTAAGGACCTCAAACTTATTTTGTTGGATCTTGCTTATCGAAAGGTTTTTAAAACTGCCTTACTGCCCTCAAAGTCTGAAATTCAGGGTGGGGTGGGGGCGGATGCCGTCCTGCCCCATTGACGCCCCTATCTAGCGGCTGTCATATGAAACTATCCCACGGCCTTTAACGTGGTTTTAGTTATACTTATTGCGGACTCTTGACTGCGAAAATATTACGTTTGAAAATAGATTCATTTGCTGAGCAAACCTGAATCTTATTGAAAATGGACTTGGATCCATAGTGCTCTGAACGCCTCAAATATTACTTTTCTTCAATGAATTATTGACTTAAAAAACAACCAATTACATAGGCTTGCAGAAAATATTCTAAAGTTAGCACAACATGAAGTGTGCTTCAAACTATCATTACTTTTCGAAAATTTATTATTTTAAGATAATTTTATTAGTATGAGTGTTCTGAAATAGTAATCAAATTTTTGCAATTAAAAATCACACCCGCCTCCATGAAACGCGATCTTAGCCCTTAAGAGCATAATTAGGAAATTTTCAGAAGCAGTAACTCCGAAATGACTTGTTTTAAGGCTAAAGTAACCGCACAAGCGTATTTCTGGTAAAGTTCTAGCCTTAAAACACGTAACATAACTCCATTTGTTTTTGAAATTTTGAATTCCAATCAAAGATGCCAGCCATGATGCTTGATAGCACTATCTGATGTGTCAGACCACTTAAAAGTTTCATCATTCTCACTCAACCCGTTCTCAACGCACAAGGGTGGTGAGGACTTTTGTTTCACCATGCGATAGATTGTGTGAAATCTCCACAGTAGGTAGATTTTAAAATCTACCTAAAAAGCTAATTACAACCAAGAAAGTACTTATGAGAATCACTGGCAAGAGGGTGTAATAAAAAGAGGTTGGAATATGAAATAAGTTGAGAATTACTAATCTATACTGAAATATTCTGTACCCAGCACAGTGTTATTAATCAGGATAAAATAAATGAAAAGGTCGGTTGCTAGTAAAGAGCAAAAAGTCCTAAGAAATAAGTTATTACATGATTTTGAAACATGTTAAAAATCGTGTTTTAAACTGTTCAAAATGTTTAAGACATTTTTTTTCGTCTGTGTTTTAAAACATGTTTAAAACGTTTTGAACATATTTTTTTATGTTTTAAACACATGTTTTGTTCTTTTTTTAAAAAAAAATAAAACTATTTTTTCCAACCCTTGTCTGGTGCCTAAGTAATATAAAACAAAACCATGTACCAAATTGGTCGCCAGGTTGGAATTTTCGATCGCCAGATCGCCAATGATGACTGAATATTTCAGTTTGGCGATAGACATTTGCATAAATTATATCTTGCAAAAAATAAATAAATAAATAAAATAGTAAATAAAAAGAAGGAAAGAAAAGGAAAAAGAAAAAACTATATGATCTTGTTGCTGGATTCAGACTTGAGGTTTCGTGGCGTCCCTGTAATATATAGCAAATCAATATATAGAAGTCATTACATATGCCGGCATGAAAAGGTAAGAAATATGGCGTTTGAAGCGAATAACTGACAATGTACAGGGCCAAATGAACACATTCTCACACCCAAGATTATACTTCAGCCCCTTCACCTTCCGTCAAACAAAATATATTCGTAGTTCTTTTGTTGCTGTAAAGGCGAACCTGTCCTTTGCCCTGTCGCTTTGTAAAGTATAGCGATCTTTATTCTTTGGACAATGGGCTATCTGCGCACCATATTTCGATTATATTCAGCCAGTAGTTACGGAAAAATAAAATAGAACATACAAGGCAAGCCGAGCCGAGCCTATCGCCGGCCGAGCTCGGCCATCACATGTAGTGATGTTTATTCCTTAGATGATTGGGTATTTTCGCATCAAGTTTGGTTTAAATTTAGCTGATAGTTACCGAGGAATAAAGTATTACATACACACACACATAATTACAGTACATCTGGAGTAAAAGTACAACATCCGGTCAGCTTACGCCGGGAACTAAAAAGAAAAGTCCTAACATCAGGATCACAAATAGAACATACTATATGTAAGCGGAATCCACTTTCAACATCGCAATATTAATGGGGGAAGGGGGCTTGAGCCGGGTGATCCTTCCTGACTACGCCACTGCCAGACATGACCTACAGCTTAAGGGGATGTCTTCCCATCATCAGAGGCTTCAGAATCTTCATAAGATAACATGTAAAATTTAATTCATAAATATCTTAGAAAATACTGCATTTAGGAACTGGTAATTTTGTTGCCAAAGAGTAATACAATTCAGATGACTCTCACAATTTTGCACCTAATTACTTGGATTAATTGTAATGCATTCTTCCGTATTGAGTTACTGCAGGTAAAGAGTCAAAAGACCACTTGCAAACCTCATGAATTACTATGGATGACATTCTTTGAAGAACAAATGCTGAGGAGGGATGTATTATGACAATTTGAAAAGTGAAACCCGTGTCTACCCCTCCAGTTTCATAATCATTTATGCCTTGAGCAGTCTCCCTTTCCACTCCCACCTCCCACTTCCCACTGATTTCCCACAACTTTACGTCACAACTATCTGAATGTGCTTTTTCGGAAAAGTTGGTATGATTCACGGGTCAACAAAATACTTCGTAGAACAAAGATTCTTTGAAACCTCAGTATGGAATGTCTTTCCAATTGCTTTTCTATATCTTTTGTTGCTTGAAACGGATGGATTATCCTTCGAAGCAGTAGCTCTCTTCTCTTCCACTCACAAATGTACAACCAAAGAAAGTCTAAATGTTTCTTATATATTTGCCTATTTCTTTTGTTTTCTGGAAGGATAGATTTCTTTTCATTTTATAATATTTATCACAAAAACGCACACAATACGATGTTTCTGTGGTTAGAACGGATTAATTGTGTGCAGGGATGGCAAAAATCAAGTTTTCGTTGTAAGTTTTTTTTTTTTTGGGGGGGGAATAACTAGAGTTTGGTTTATCAAAACTCCATTATATATTTACCATATTCGCGTGTGTCAGCGTGTGACAAAAATAAATAAATAAATAAAGTATTTCATGGATCATCACCAAATTTGGTAAAAATACAAAACGTCAAGAATTAGGAAGTGAGTTTGTTATTAAAATAGTCTTCTCAAACCGAAAGTGGTTTAAATAAACCATTTCCGGTTTGATCATTGATCATCATAGATCGAAAAACGTAATACGTATTAAGATCCGGGTTTCTGTTTCGTAAGAACATATTTAATCTCTATTATTAACTCTCTACTAAAACCGGAAGCGGTTCATTCAACTATAATTTCTCGTTTCAATAAATATTGGTCTAGATAGAGCAAGAGCGGTAGGTGAAAGCAGTTTTCTCCATTCGGATAGCTCTAAAGTGTCTCAAAAGTGCAGTGGCGTAATGAGGGGTGCTCACCCGCCTCAAGCTCTCCCCATTAGTGTTGTAATGTTGAAAGTGGATTCTGCTTACATGAAGTATGTTCCATTTGTAATGTTAGAACTTTTCTTTTTAGTTTCCTTAGTAAGGATAAGGGACCTTGTAGTTTTACTCCAGATGTAATTAAGTATGTGTGTATGTAGTACTTTAGTCCTCGGTAACTACCAGCTAAATTTAAACCAAATTAGATGTACAAGTACCCAATCATCTAAGGAATAAAGATCACTACATGTGATGGCCGAGCTTGGTCGGCGATAGGCTCGGCTCGGCTTGCCTTGTATGTTCTATTTTATTTCTCCGTAACTACTGGCCAAATATAATCGAAATTTGGTGTGCAGATAGCCCATTATCCAAAGAATAAACATCCCTATACTTGGTGGCCGACTCGGCAAAGGACAGGCTTGGTTCGGCTCTGTTTGTATGTTGTACTTTATTTCTCGGTTACTATTGGTCATATTTAAATCAAATTTGGTTTCCATGTATCGCTTAAGGAATAAAGATCATTATATATTATGTCTGGGCTTGGTCGCCGACAGTCTCGACTCGACTTGTCTTGTACGTTGTATCTTCTTTTTCAGTAAATACTGGCCGAAATATTTTAAACAGGGACGCAAGTGGAATGCAGGACAAAAATGTCCTTCTCTCCTCTTGCCTTATGTTTTCTTACTTGACAAAAGTTATATTATTTTGCTTGGTGAATTCTTTTCCTTCAACCCTCAGAAAATCATGCTTTTGCAAAGCTCTGCTTTCTTTTAAGCCCCAAACAGAAACATGATGGCAAAAAGTTTCGTAATGTGTTGCTATTTTCACTGCTCGCTTCTCATTTTAGATAGTGTATATTTACAACAAAGGGGGGAAGTGCACCTTTGCAGTCCCTAAATCCGGCCCTGTATATTATATATATATATATATATATATATATATATATATATATATATATATATATATAGATAGATAGATAGATAGATAGATAGATACAGTGGCGGTTCCAGGATATGAACAAGGGAGGGGCTAAACCATAGCTTGCAGCTTTATCCAGTGTAAAGCAGAATTGAAGCCCATTTTATCCAGTGTATACCTGATCGTCAAGGGGGGAACTATAGCTCATATAGCCTTCCCTCGGATCCGCGCCTGTATACAAAGGCGCCGATTTCTCTGTAAAATGGGGGGCCTCATTTAGATGGAGAAGGCATATATGAGGATTTTAAAACAAATTGCATTCAAATTATTCCAAATATTATATCTTCTTAAATACAATAAGGGGGCCCACATGTGCTTTGGGGGGGGGTCCCGGGTCACCTTGGTCCCCCAGGATCGGCGCCCATGCCTATATATATATGAAATGCTTGTGTGTGAACGCCACCTTGATGAGTTTCTCGCTACGCAACTACAAGAATACCAGGAATGAACCACTTCCGGTTTCAATAGTCATATCCATAGAACAGGAATTGTAACAGTAAGAAGCGGTTTTCTGCATTCTATTCAGCGTCCTAAAAATAGCTGCCATCTTCTGTCTTGGGCCTCTATTCAAACCGGAAGTGGTCGAAAATCAGAAACTTCCTGTTTTAACGTTGAGAGTTATAGAATAAATCTATAATAGATAACAAGAAGCTGTTTTCTGCAATCAGTTAAGCGTCCCAAAAATATACATTTCGTCTGTATTCTAATCCCTCTACTAAAATCGGAAGTGGAAGAAATCTATTACCTTTGGGGGTTTCAATATTAATTGTGAAAATATTGCACTACAGAAACCTACTTTGTTTTATGAACTTTTTTTTTTACTTTGTTGAGTAGCCCTAACCTGTATTTTCTTTTAAAACATGAAATAAGTCAAACTGGACATCATACGTAAACTAGTTTTACAAATGATTTACGAGTAGAGCACAGATTATTTACCACTCTGCCCATTCAGTACTGTCTGAGCTCGACTAAGTCAAGCGGAGTAGCGCGTCTGAACAAAGGATTATGAATTAGGAAAACTAATATATAACAGTGGAGTATACTGGTTTGATGGCTTGGGCTACCACTAACCTTTATGACACCTGTACATTATTATTATTATTATTATTATTATTATTATTATTATTATTATTATTATTATTATTATTATTATTATTATTATGATTATTATTAATCAATTTATAATAATAATAATAATAATAATAATAATAATAATAATAATAATAGTAGCTCTTCTTCTTTGGAGTAACGAGCAGTTGCTAGTTGGGAGTAGTTCCTCTTTAGTAACGCCTATGCTCTTCTTGCTGGTCTAAAACCTAGAGCCCGCTCCTTTGATGGACGTGGTCCCGGGACGATTTTTGGTGAAGGAATAAATCTTCATACCCAGCACACGTTTTTCTAAAGCAAAATGAGATATATCTGAGATACTTTCAGCCAGTGTGGAAAAAAATAACAAGGAGATATCCTTTCACCAAAGTTTCGTTTACCGATATTTGTGTGCTGCAAAATTTCCTGCACGAAAGTATCAGCACAGGGGAGGGAGTTGGATTGCTTTCTTCAGTAAGAGGAAGTAGTATTCTTTTGTTTGTCCAGATCTGTTTTCAGTTTATATTTTAATATTAAAAATCTACTTCATATTAATATTCAAAGTCTACTTTCATTTCTGTCATATTTTCCGTTGCTTATTTATTTTATTCAGGTTTATTTTCCTTTGCAATTAAATTAGTTAATCTATAAATGTAATTACTTATCATTATTGTATTCTTTATTTCGTAAATTATCTTATAATACAAATATATTATTAGTGGTGAGCTTATGTCCGGGGAGCTTTTGTCCGCCTTTGCATTAACATAGGTGAGCTTAATGCCGGTGAGCTTATGTCCGCGACCCGAAAATATACACCAAGTTTTGACTTATAAATATTTTACATAGTGTATATTGAAATATTGTCTTCAATGTGGCCTACATGTGTAAACTTTCAACATGAGATTGATTTTACTAACTCCCTTCCCCCTTTTATACTTGATGAATTGCAACCTCAAACAGCATTATTCCTTAAGTAAAAGGAAGGCACATAGCACGTAACCGGACTCCGCTAGTCTACCGCAAGCTTTTCCATTGTCTCAAGATACTGAATCAACGCCGGAAAAGTACTTTAGCTCCCACTGGGAATTGAAACCAAGGCCTATGTGGGGATCAACAGGATTCAGATTCCTCCCCACAAAACATTGCAAGTCGACGAACATTTGTGAACTTTCTTACTATAAGTATACTTCTTTGTCATCGAAATGATTGACATAGCCTAAAAATTTTAATATCTTTAGCTCTATCATGTTTAATAAGAGGCACTAATTAACAATTACTTGTCGTGTTTTCGGGCGTTGAATAACACAGGTTAAATACTACATATACGTATTAGACCTGCAAAAATCTTCGGATCCCTCCAAACAAAAAAAAAAAAAAAAAAATCTGGGCGCGTGCCTGGCGTGCTCTAAACATTAATTTATTTATGTAAAATATTTCAAATGCAGCTTCTAAGGCCAATTTACGACAGAATATTTTAACATCAAAGGCAGGATTTATGCTTAAAGATAACATCCCGACATTCACTTTGTGGAACAACGAAAAAAGCTGGTAAAACCGGTCAGGGTAGCAGGCCACAAGCTTTGAACCCAGGATCTCCCTTTTGTGAAAGAAGAACTATGCTATGCTATGCTCGCTAGACATAATAATAATAATAATAATAATAATAATAATAATAATAATAATAATAATAATAATAATAATAATAATAATAATAATAATAATAATATAGTTTGATTCAATATAGTGAACAAATTGGGGATGTGCCTGGATTAAGAATCAGCAAACAACGGTGAAATATTCCAAAAATAATGCAGATTGATAGCCAATGACGTGGCCATGCATCACACAATTTCCTAGCTATTTTGTGGGCTTTGTTTTAATAATAATAATAATAATAATATGATTTTCACAGGCTTGCGCCCACCATTCATGGAACAGTTCTTACATAAATTAATCCTACTCTTGTTGTGGACAGCGAAGAGCGCTATGAAAACAAAGCAAGATGAAGAATGAAAGAGATTGTCTATTTTCCCTCCCCTTTGCTACTTTTGTCTCACTCTGTGCTTCCCCCTGACCCTGCTATCCCCTTCCACCTGCCTTTTTCCTTGTATGTGACTGACTTCCTCCTATGATATTCACAGAAATCGATCTCTTTTTTCTCCCTGTCTCTACTTCATATTTGCAATAACAACATATGAAAGTGAAATATTCATTCTGCTTCACCACCTGAAGAACGAAATTCAATGTGACCCTCTGAAGAACAACACAATAGATACCATGTCCGAGGAACTCTCCAAAGATCTGATAAAGAAACTTAAACACAAAAGGCTGGTGGATCTGATGGATTACCTCCCTATATACTTAAGGCATGCTCTGAATTACTTATGAATCCACTATGTTACATCTCTAATATGATTATAATAGCTAATTTGTTCCCTACATTATGGAAAACAACTCGAGTATGTCCTGTTTAGAAATCTGGAGATAGTAAAATAATAGAAAATTATCTACCCATAGTAATATTATGTGCACCAGCAAACATATTTGAACAAATGTTGTTTGATCGAATTCAAAAGCATGTCAAATCAAAAAGCTTGGAGTTTCAACTTGAGTTTTACCCTGGCAGATCTACAGCGGCAAATTTCATTAATTGCGTTCAATACATGTATACTATTTTTCATAGTCTTCGTATGTCCACTCAGTCTACTTTGACTTTCCCAAAGCGTTTGATAAGATTGATCATACTATATTAATAGATAAATTTCATAAATTTACATTATGTTCACAATATATAAAACTCTTTCAATCATACCTTACGGATTGAGTACAATATGTAATGTACAAACAATTTAAGTCCGTAGAATATAGATGTAACCTCGGACCTGTCCTTATAGACTATGTTAACGATATATTTAATACGGTTAAATATCCTAATTGCCTAATCACGCAGATGACAATAAGTTAGTTATCGAAGTAAAAAAACATAGAAATAGCCAATGTGTACAACAAGATATTGATGAATTGTATAACTGGTCAGTAAGAAGTAGACTTTAATTTAATGTTAAGAAGTATAATTACATTGTTTTAGTAATATTAAGCATAGTCTGGAAGTTCAATACACAATTAAAAAACACAATGTTCGGAGGGTAAATTATATTAAGGACTTGGGTATAATATTAGATTCAATACTTACATTTAACAATCACGTGGATTATATAGTAAACTGTGCATACAAACTTTTAGGTTTTATTATCAGAAATGGAGCAAACTTTAAAACTATTGATTCTATTAAAACTTTATTTAATAGTGTAGTAAGAAGTACGTTGGAATACGGATCCTTAATATGGAAAATTTTTACTTTCTGCTATTCCAATAAAATATAAGCGGTTCAGAAAAGTTTTCTACGTTATTTATATTCCCAGAAATATCAAATCTCAGCTATAAGACATAGAAATAATACCAACATTTTCGAAGCGAATTTGATTATACTAAATTATCTACTAGGCAAAAAAAAATAAATGAACAAATATTTTTATACAAACTGGTTAAAGATATATACGATAACACTTCGTTTTCGGGACTATTAAAATTTAACGCAAAAATGGCTAATTCTCGACAGATATCTATAATTATATGATACACCTAGAACGGAACATTGCAGCAATTTACCATTTGGTTCGAATGTGCCAAACATATAATATTATATCACAGGAATTGCCGTATTTAAATTTTAATATGTCATTTAGAACTTATTGTGAATTGTTGCGATAAAATATTTTATGATTTTCTAAAAAGTGAATTCCTGTTTATGTAATTTCATGTATTTTTGCTACTGTAGCTATTTCAATTTTAAATAGTTTGGTAGAAACTTTATATTATAATATTTATCTATATTCTTATTATTTTTCTTTTAAATGTACTACAATACTAAAATTATAAAAAAATGATTAGGTCTTCTGCAATTGGAGAATATATTCTCTGTTGAAGACACTAAATAAATATTGTTCTGTATGATTTCGGATTTTAACTTGTCTATTTAGAAAAAAAAATTAAATACATTATATTATTCCACTTATTACGAATTTATTGATCTTTAAAGTACAAATTGAAGAGTCTTGTTTAATATGGGGCCACTTTGTCTACCTTTTCCTTTAAAGCATCAGGAATACAGGCTTGCTCTACCTGTCCATATTACCTTTCTGTTTTTACTAAGGTTTATACTATATTATGTTTTCCTTCTTCACTGCTTCTGTAACACTGGACTTGCGGACCTATTATTGTTGTTTTAATTTTGAACATAATTTGTGTATTTTCTTGTACATAGTACTTGTAATGTGATGAATAGTGTTCAGTTCATCATTGCTCCAACCATAAAGCATGCTCTGGGGGACAATTTTCAAAAGTTTCTGCTGCACCACGGATCACTGATCCAATGACGAGAAATGTCTACATGCAAGCAATTTCTCAAGGTTCAGAATAGGAAAGAAATGTGGTTTAAGTCTGAACTAAAGAAAGGATGAATAAATTATTCGCGTTTCTTATAGAGAGATCTGACTCAGACTTTACTATATATGACAGTGATGTGCTGTATAGCACCCAGGTTGTTGAAATAAGATGAAATTCTTACAACATCTTGCATTAAGTGCAATTCTGAAGACTTCAATATTTTTAGTCATATATATCACATCTATATAATTATGATTTTAAATACAGAAGATGATGCAGTACTCCTTTCTAATTCCATACCGACTTAAATGAAGGCATTAGCATCATTAACATTGTGATATCAATATAATATAATAGTAATATCTACTATATTAATATTATAATAATATTTACTTAAGCGGGTGAACTGCTTATAAGCATCACGGTCAATATAACGTTTATTGGGTAAACCGCTTTTAAGCGTTTCTGAAGCTTATTTTCCTTTTCTCCTTTTATAGACTGCTTATACGCGTCAAGTTGAGGGAAGAAAACCTGCTAACTATTGACAACATTCCTGCTTGTTTACAATATGATGGGCGTTCCTTTTGCGTACTATATTGTATCGTGCATTGTATTGTCATCTGTTCTCATTGTATTGCGGCTGCGAGCACAACTTCTGCCACGGTTGCTATTACAAGGAAACTTGATCTTGACGAGGCTATGGCAAATTTGCAAAGCGATTTGAGTGTAACAAGTGGAAATTATGATACCTCTGAAATACTTGTACCAATTATGATATTAGTTATGCATTACTTACTTGATTTTGTAAATGAAAATTACCCAACACGTGATAAACCTACGACTGAAAATTCCCCTCTTAAGGGGTTAATAGCAATACTTTCTTGTTAGAAATAGAATCTTATTAATTAGCAAGAAAAAACGTGTGTCCATTTTCTAATGTGTTATGTCCACAATACCGCTAATTTCCTAATCTAAATGCAATTTCTACTTTTTCAATGATTTAAGTCTCCAACACTAAAAGTCATACTTAAAAGATTATTTTCTTTCCTCTTCAAGGCTTCACTGTATAATAGAAACTGTATGAGATGTAAGAATATAGCTTAATATTCAATATGATATTCATGCATACATCTCCGCCGGGAATTGATTTCTGGTGTTTCGTGTCCAAGGGAAGCACGTTAACCTTAGGTTCAGATTATTTTATTATTTAAAGAGTAAATATACAATAATTTTAATATAACGTTCTTTTTTAATTCTAGGAAATAAAATTGTCTAGAGAAGTAATCAACATAAAAGAGGAAGAAGTCTTAGAGTCTTTAGACGATTCTTCAAAATATTCCATTTTGACTTACCTGAAAAACCTAACACAACATGTAACAGAATATTGTTCCCGTTCAAGTCTTCATGGTCTTCAGTATTTAGGAGAAAGAAATGCATCATGTCTTGAAAGGTGTGTATGTCAAAAGAGGTTTGTATGTCAAAAGGTTAAACAATGATTGGTGATAGATGTTTAGATCATTGGCGATTTCATGATTGGTTATTTGCGGTCTTGCTCGACTATTGGCCAGAATATCATCCAGTTTTGCAGTTGTTGGTCACCTACTGTGAGAATGATATTTGACATCGAAATTTTCTAGAAGGAAAGTGACTGAAGAATGTTTAGATTGTTGTTACTGATAATGGTATCAAACATAACAGTACAAACGTCTTCACAAGCCTACGAAACATTTATTCACTTTTTAAATGAAATTGGAAAATGTAGCGCAGTTTTGTGGAAAACTTACTGATTTTCATAGTGTAACACCCTACGTCTGATTATGGAATTACAACCACTTCCATTGCGCATCTTGCGCATTAACTATTAGCTGTCAAATGATATAGGCCCGACCTGCACCGATTCGTGTGCAGTACCTTTTTACACTACATGATGTTAAATTTGAATCTACTACATACGATGTATTAAGCAAAAGTGTTGCCCTCAACTCAATAAAATATGGCGGCAACATTACATCCGAAACAAAATATAAAACGAATTCCAGATCCAGACAAAAGCTCTTTAGTGAACTTTGATTTACTTAAAGATAGAACATTTCAAAATGTATATAAGCTATCTTCCTATTTTCTGGCGATTCCGAGGTATTTTTCTCAAAGATGCATCATATAAATCTCTCTGTATCCTGACTAATTTAATACAACTTCTAGGGCCTAAAGGACTTCTGAACTAAGCTTACTGGATACTTAATAACATACGACTAGCGACATATTAATCCAAGATCATGTACATAGGAGAAGGGACAATTATCTCCCATGGATTTTTTTATCTTCTTAGTTGTTCGAAATACGTGTCAAAACAGATTGCATTGCTAACTCAGATACTTATATTAAATATTATGATGTCGTATTACCTTTACTGTATAGTGAACGAAGTTAAATAATATGTTTAGACAATTGTTATTTTGCATGAAATATTATGTGCATCAATTGTGTATATGTGTGTGTGATGTATATGCGACCGCTCGTATATATCAGTCTCTTTACACTTGAAAAAATCTTTCGCTCACTCCTATTACCTCCTTCATGCAGTGCACCTTCGTAACAGTAGAGGTAAAACCGATAGGGCAGCTTCATTTATTATGTTTTAATTGCACTTTCCTGTATGTGTTCTTTCCTAAACCTCTCAGTTGCGAATACTACTGGCAGACTAGTTGGTGAAAGTCTATAAAGAGAATGAACATTGGAGATTAGTGAACATCTTAATGAGCTTAATGTCCAGACACGCTCTTGTGTACGGGGCTAGTGCTAGTTTTATTTATTGTATCGCTTAATGAAATGCATAATAATATAAAATGTAAAAAACTACGGTTTTATAAATGTACATTATTGTCAGTTAAGGCGGTGTCACGGTACTCTTGACGTGGATCACTGAAATATGGACAAGACGTTTTTTCAACCACTTTAGGAAAAAATTCTGAGGAAATGAAGAACTCCAAAAGTCTTTTTATACAATCTGTTAATTTGATCAGATTAAGCTAAATATTTGTTAAATATGACTCAAAGATTTTTCGAAGAGGAAAAGAAAGTTGTATCTACATCGTCTAAGATTACATTAAGAATAAGAGAAGCAAGTAATAATGTAGTCGTGAGTTCGGAAGGAAATAAAATAGGCTTTCATTTGACTAGATTTAAATGTAAACAATTATTTGCTTATAATTTCACCAAATTCCTCAAATTTTCGTTCGTATTTGTTACACATATGTCTATTTCCCTTGGTAAAGGAGATAGTTACTATTGAAATCGTCCGTATATATGTGATACTTATAATGTTTTAGAGGTTATAGTAAATGGTTAAGAAAAAGAGAAAAAAAACCTAGAAACTTACCTTTAGAACCCCGACAAGAGAAGTTTCGCTGATCAGAAACTAGGTTGGCAACTAAAACATTATGTTTTCGGTCACATAAAAAATGTTGGATCCACCAAGTGAAATAAAGGAGTTAAGTTTTGTATACAAGCTCTTACGACAAATTGTAGTGGTTTACTGGCTTGTGTGTCTGAATGAATATTTTTCTCTAATCCAATAATGTATGTTTATTTCCCTCCCGTCCAAAGCAGAGAGTATATCATCAGTAATACTGGTAAGGGCTGTAGAGGTACTGAAAAGTTAACGAAATCCACATTAGGAAGTGTCTAAAAGATTATAACTTCGATGGTGTCCACATGTTTGGTTAAATATATTAAATAACCTTAGTTAGGACAGGAAACATTGAAATACGTCTTAAATGTTCTTCCTTCACATTTTAGGGTGCTATTTTCCACAAAGCAAGGACATTGCCGGTAAAAAGGGAAAATTTAAATAAATTTGTAATTTGGGAGAGAACGAAAGGCAACTCGTTTTATCAAAGTTATGTTTTTCTTATCTTAATCTGTAGCAGTAGATTTCATCCTCTTAATCGCTTTCGTTACAACTTCCTTGAGTAAAAGAAACGAAACAAATTCTTTAAAATTGAATGTTGTGCATATTAATAAATGCTATATTTATCTGTGAGGTAGAAGTATCAATTATTGTACAAGACAATCATTGAGGTAATTGTCAAAAAGAATCAATTACATCATACTGACCTCCGTTACTGCCACATATGTCAGGCAAATTCAAACGTCTTCAAAAAGGGAGGTATTCTATTATCGATAAAGATATAAGAAAACTTTAAATTCGAATTACGCATAGCTTGATTTATGCAATTCTAAGGATCCAGTATACCCCAAATTTGTCATTTCACTTTGGTGGGTTTAATTTCCGCGTTTTCCTAAATTTACTATACGCTCTGTAGTGACAAGCCATTAAGCTTCTAATTTTATCTGTAATCCAGGGCAAAGGAGGGCGAGAATCATGTTTTTCTCTCTAGAGTTAATGAATGTTCAGGACATAAAAAATCAACTCATTTAAATAACACAGTTGGTGATCCACGAAAGAAAACGAATTCGTTAAGTGTCAAGGAAATAACTCAGCATCAGACAAGAGTGCTTCGTTGTTAATTTTTCCTAAATATTTGTATAAAACCTTTCGACTTGAATTTGGGAGTCTTAACAGAATAGAAAAAAATAAGATAATGGCGTGCAATTCCAGGCATTAAAAATTGACCAGAATGAGGAACTCCATTACTATTAGAAGTTATGATTAACTCGAAAAGTGAATCAGAGGTAGTAGTATGAAACGCAGTTTTTAACGGAAAGATGTAAACATTTAATGATGAAGTAACTTTCTGAAATGTTTCTATTTCATGCATAGGGAAAAATAAATCGCTGTTCATGTCTCCAAGGATCAGACTATGCATATAAAATAGAGATATATGAGAAACTTCTTCAAAATTGTTAAATGATATTCCTGGTGGGTGATACACGCACATGCCGAAGTAATTTTTGTTTCTCGATATGCATCTTAAGGATAATGTACTAAGATTCGAAGTTATAATAACCAGATGATTGGCGAAGGATCTTTGACTCAATATCATTTGGCAAGTAGATTACAATCTCACCAGCTTTTGTTAATGTGACCGTTCCGAGTTCTTTTGAAACTATATAAAAATATCAGGTCATCAGTAACAGTTGGCATCTAGCACGTTTCAGAAGCTAATATTCTATGCATATGTTCGACGGAGTGAAAAAACTTTGAAATTACTATAACGGCTTTGTTTTACACAACTGGTAAATTTAGTCACTACATACTCTAAATAATAACAGATAACATAACCGATACTTAAAAGTATATATCATAACATTCTCATCTAATAGAATCTGTTCTCAGACGACTTAGGTCATATTCACGAACATATAAAAGGTCATCTCGGGCAAGGTGACATCTGTCGTACAAATACATCTATTTAAATATATAATGCAACACTCAATGTACTTTAACCTATAATACAAATCAGATGAAGAATAATACCTCTTTTTTAAAATTATTTTGTTAGTTTTGTGGAAACTAAATTTTTACAAAATAATATCACTGATTTGTAATTGATATTTCTCATTCAAAAGTGTCAAATGATCTACATCCTTATATCATGAATCTTTTATCTTATTTTCCAGTTAATGGATCAGTCATGACCGATATTATTCATCGCAATTTTGGAGAAGGAAATAAAGAATCATACTTTACAAAAGTATGTATCCATAATCCTACTTTAGTTGCCTGCCATTAAATGTGTCCTAAGGCATGATACAGTTTCCAAAGAATTATAACTCCCTTTTCAGCATATTATCTTTCGGAATATAATACCCAGCCATGACATAAGATGTTTCTCTCACATTTACAGAAACATGTACTCTTGTCCTATACATTTTTCAATACTTTTTGTCAATTCTCAAATTTAAGAGTGTGCTAAGATACTCCTTCCGAGACCTCAGAGTAGCGTTTCATAGAACACATGTTTTGTGAAAGAGAATAACCCATCCACAGGACCATATATCGTGTTAAGCAATCATATAAATGCAAATTGATGAAATACTCTACAAATTTGAATTTTACCAATTCTTATGCATCGAAGGGGACAATATAGTATAGATAACTTGCATAAAAAGATTAAATCTTTTAGCTTAATGTCCCACGATTAAGTACTTTAGTCTGAAGCAGTAAATGATTAATGAAAGTGAATGATTGTGAAATTGTATTTTAGTATTCTTACCCATATATATATCTTATACACTGTTAATATTTTCATAATATTTCCTATGATTTTAAAGCTAATCATATGCACTTTTGAAAAATATTGAGATGAATCTACATACCAATACCATGATGGTAATGGGGTTTCTCAATAGCTTTGGCTTGGTGCCCATATGTAATGAGAAATCATGAGTGTTGAAACAGAAATGTAGATTTGCAAAAGTTAGAATAAGCTAACTCCATGTTACTATATCGTAAAATTCTAGAGCGTACTTCCTAAAAATTACGTTTGTGTAAGCACTATGAATGGAGGAGAGATGAAAGAATATTCTAATTGAGTTTCTTTCTTTAGGTTATTTTGGATGCTGTGCTTGTGTTTGAGCTTCACTGGATGCTGTTTTCTTATTTTAAATTTATGGACAAAGTTTGAGTCGGCACAGGTTATTCTGATAGATACGAATATTTCTGTCAAGAACATTCCATTCCCTGCCATAACTGTTTGCAGCGATTACAAATTGGACAACTCGAAAATAAATATTTCAGATATTAGAGAACAGTATGATTTCCAATGGGATACTGAATTCGAGTAGTAAGTATATTTTATTTCAATTTTAGATCAATATAAATTAGAGAGCTGTGTGAAAAATCGTACATGAAAAATTATTGCAATCCATTTAAATTTCTTTACTTAACATTTAAGATTGATTTTGTAATAAATTAGAAAATCAAGGAAGGAATTTAAAAAAATGAACTAAGAATATAAGTATTTTAAAAATACATGCTGTCAACGCAGATTAATTTGATGAAAGAAAATTAAAATACATATTTTAATAACTTTTTGTAGTCAACTGTAGTGATTAGCGGTTTAAACCACGCTCCCTAAACTTCTTTGAACCGTAAGAAAGTATTGTGGAATAATAAAGAATAAAATATGGTGTTCAGGAAATGCAAATTGTAAACTTCATAAAACCTCTAGCTTTAGAGGGCAGTACTTTAATTGGAGTTCTCGGTACACGAATTCTTAACTGCCGGATACTTAAACTTCTGTACAACATGAACAAGTTTAGAGACAGCTATTATCTGGTTTAATAACATTATGAAGTACCACATGGGTATAGTTAGAAACTGATCATATCACTAATATTTTAAAAGCGTAACAGAATGTGTCCATTTGAAGCGCAGAAAAGATTCTAGGATACAATATCCTAATATCAAAATTTATGTCGTAGATATCGTAGATACTGAATCAACCATACAAAATAGGGATTTGTACGTAGATTTGGATAGTATAATGTCAATTGTTTTCTTTTATTTTAGTATATTCGAAAATATTTCTTCAAAGGTTTTAAGTTAACAGTGTATACACCCAGATTAATAATACGGGAATCGTTGTTAATACTCATTTACAAGCAAATTTAGATTATCCGTAGTTTTGCGATCTGTAGCTTTACCTATGACTACTTACATATATTATTTGACACATTGAGATAATATAAAGAACTAGAGATGCCCTTCCTTCTGTCAAAGTGTTGATTCGAGTGTACTCTCGATTGTAGCGTTCGATTCGATATATCCTCTCCCAAGATGGCGTATTCCGCAAGTTTCAGTCAGCTGATATATGTAACAAAACGCACCTATCAAAACTCAATTTGTATACTATATGCAAGCATCAGGTAACGTTTAATAAAGATTGGTTAGCCAAAATGTTTTTTTGAAAAGGTGCATTTGATTCGTCATAGATCGTTTCCCATCCAAACTTGAGGAAAGGTGGTGACAAATAACTCATATTACTGACTTTAGGTTCTGTTGCATAGGTTTAGAAGTAGTCTTTGCATTGCATTGGTTTATATCTTACAATCTGCAAAACGATAATTGTGTTCAATACGCACGTAATATCGCTTTATAGCCAGTATTGGCGTTAAGAACGACTAGCATTGCCAGTGCTCTTCAAGAAGAAATATTCCAACACAACACAGTAAAAAAAAACTGCTACATTATTATCATATACACTGTCAACCCTGTCGAAAAATGAACGACTTTAAGTGTCTTATAAGTATGTAGTGGGTGGGGGTGGTCGGTGGCCGGTTTTCGAAGTAAGACGTGCTTAAGAGAGCTTCAAACTGGTAAACCCCACCATTCTTTATGCGTATAAATAATGGTGGGGACCTTCCAGTTGGGGATTCTCTAATTTGTAATACGAAACCATAGGCAACTGCCTGTTAAGACCTTACCTGATCTTTGAACACTTTCAATTAAATTTTCCGCATGAGCTGAAATTGAACTTATTTTAATTTTGACTTTTGTTCCTTTTACAATGAGCTTAAATAGAACTTCTTCGTAGCTAAGCGATTTGCGTACATCTTTTTGGCAGAAGATACCCGGATTTGATTCCTGGCGGAACATGTGGTGCGAATTCCACGTTAATCAATACAACCCATTTCTTATAGCTTCGTTTCTCAAAGGGACGTTAAATTCCAGATCAACTCACATGTTAACTTGCTCACAGTAGTGGTCTTTCCTTTCTTTCCGTTGGGTACAAGAATTAAAACTTCCAAACTGCCACTGCACAGAAATCTAACAGTATTTAAGTGGTATCACAGACAAAAGAAACCGAAGAAATAAGTTATTCGAAGAAAACACATCTGACCATCCTCATTACAAGCGTATGAACAGCAATGACCAAGTTAAAAAATATCAAAGTTACGGTGTGTAATGTGAAAGAGAATTGACATGGCTTATAGCAACTTGCTTCAATTCATTCAAGGAGCAATACGAATCAGACTTATGCGTGAACTGGATCTCTCTGCAGAGTCTATCGTACTCATCACCCACGAAGGCCCATCAGTGGTCTGTATGGCAAGAAAATAATTACCTCCGAGACTTATCTCGTTTATTTATTTATTTATTTTTTATTTCACTTTCCATTGCCCCCGACGAACTAATGCTCAAATTAAGGGGCAGTATAATGTACTATGTATATATTTCAATAATAAAAAAACTTGACTACCGTATATATGTTTGTCAGACACTAAAAAGAAACAAATGAAACAAAGAAAAACTAAAGAAACAATAATGGAAGTAAAATACAATTATATATGTGAAATGGAAACAAATAGTTTTTTGTTCCAATCACAACAATAAAGTGATTGGAAGCAGACGTGTCTTTCGTGTTCTGCGTAATTCTCTTCGTTTAGTGTAGGTGAACTGAGGTTTTGTGCTCTTTGTTATGAAGTGATGTGTGGTTGAAGTTTTGATGGGACTTTTGGTGAAATCAATTTTCGAATCGCTTCAGTGGTTTAGATGATTGACTGAAAATTTGCTATTTTATGATTGCTATTTCCAATTAATGGTCGTTATTTTTCAAACAATATTACATTTCCAACAATGTAGTTGGGTGTAATTTAAATTTAAAATTCAAATTTAAAATTTTATAACTATGGAAGATGATCGTGACTCATCTAATGATACCAGTAATCCTTTCACTGCTATTACTGATGATATCAATAAAGACTGCAGGGCCATTGAAACGACGCTACTGGGGATATGCCTTTTTTTATGCAACTTTTAGCCGATGTAGATGAAATTCGGTATATTAAAGCGATCAGCTCGAGATCAACATGGGATTTCCAAATTGCAATTGATAAGGGTAGGGTCATAATTAGTCTTACAGATAGCGTTATCAAGTTGAACCTCGTCGGAGGAACAGGAATAGGACTTAAATACTGGAATTGTATTTGAATGGATACCTGTTAGAATGGATACTCGCTGTAATCACAAAATTTTACTGTAGATAATAAATGAGAATTAATTATTGCGTTGGACCTTACAGTTAAAGAAGTTACAAGTTAAGTATGTGTGGCCAACTGTTGAACAGAAAAACTCAACGCGCCCGTAGAATAGTAATCAACTCAAGGACAATAACTCCGGAAATTTTTGAAATTTTATTTTTCGGATTCGCAAGTTAAACAGACACAGTTAAATATTTAATTCTTAGCTTGGGATGTTAAAATACAAATTGTGGCCCTCTATGCATTGAGGATACGGCCTTGTCTCAATTTGTAACCGGGCATCAAATACACGCATCCCAGATAAGTGAAGTTGAGAAAGGCACAAATGATAAACATTCACAAGGAGTGTTTCAGGAAATCATTACCAAATTTAGCATCGGAAGCGCGGACAGATAGAAAGTTTACTTCTTTTAACGGTCTTCACTACAGCGAAATTAAACTACGGCTAACTTTCTAGTTTTCTCCAATATCTTCATAACAAATAAAAATATTCTAAAAGCAGAAACGTAATGAACTACACAATGCGATTTTGCATGTGATACCTTCAGCATAATTCACCTAATTCACGCTATTTACAGAACCTGCAAAAAAAAAAAATAAATCCATGTACAGTTGCAAATCCAAAGTAGTTAGATGAGCTGTGATAACGGTATCACATGCAAAATCGCATTGTCTAGCTCACGACATTTCTGCTTTCCGAATATTTTTATTTGTTTTGAAGATATTGGAGAAACTCTAAAATTAGCGATAAATTAATTTGGCTGTACTGAAGACCCAGTTTACACAATGCCTATAAGCAACAGAAAATAATAATTAGAAAAAAAGTTTAAAACATGAATGATAATGCGTCGATAATCTTTAAACCACAGTGACACCATGATAGAAAAACCAGAGTTTTTCCTGCTTGGTTAAATCAACAATTAAAGGTGTTCTATGAAATGGAATGAAATCTTTAAGTTTTACGTCCCACGGTTATGCCGGTTAGGCTAAAGGAGACGGTGATGATGACAGATAAATGAAATGGTGGAATGAAGAAAGAGGGAGGAAACGGGAGAACCCCAAGAAAACCCACGAGCACTGTGTTTGTCCACCACAAAGTTCACACGGCGTAAAGGTGTTTTAGTTCAACTCCCACTTGAGTTCGGTACACATTAAAATATTATGTAGAAAAACAATAGGAGAACCATAAAAGGCCGTAAACTTCCTTTGAGCTGGTCGGAACCTGAATTCTTGGCTTTACGTTAGGGATCTTGCATTGTTTGTCCTAATCCTCTTTTCGCCTAACCAATTATCTGCCACTTTTATGACAGTTAATTGATAAGATTTGTGTCCGCAATTTTAGGCGAAATAAGGTTTCTCGTTTGAACTAATCCTCGTTTTGTCTAAAATGGTAGACTATTAAAATATCGCGAATATTTCATTGGGGGAAATTTCGAAACAAGTATTTGCTTTTGGAAAAATATTTCGACATTTGTATTACGGTTAATTTTCCTTTCTATCTTGAGAACATTAATATTAGAAAGATTTTTCATTTAATGTCCTCACAGCGTGCATAATGTCTTTCGTTTATAGGTGAGTGTTTTTCAAAAGTAGTTTTTACTTTGGAGTTTGTTTCCAACTATCTCATATTATCAAAAGGCTGCTAATCGGTATCTTAAAGGAAATATAATTTGTGTTAGTATAAACTGAAATATCATTTGGATTTCTTATTGCTGTTTGTTTCATTTTTATGTAGATGCAGAAGTTACTTTATTGTAGTTTTTCTGATCTTTCAGAGAATTTCATTTCAGTTTCATGCTTCTTTAAAACTGTTTATGCATTATAATGGATCCTGTTGTGATTCTATATGATTTTAATTCATATAAAATTCATAAACATTTCGATCTCTCTCTCTCTCTCTCTCTCTCTCTCTCTCTCTATATATATATATATATATATATATATATATATATATATATATATATATGGGATAGATTGGGAATATACATATAGGATGCCAAACATGCAGAAGCTACTTCTAGTCAAAAGTATTGCTCGTTTTGCCAGCAAATTTTGGTTCATAGTACAATTATTTAAATTAACATTTTTTCATTAGTTTGCAATATTTGCAATATATATTCATTTGAATATTTAATAAGTATCTGGAATGAAATTGAAGGATGTTTTTATATGAATTATGATCAGAATATTTCATGTTCATAAATTATAAACTTTACTAACATTTTAACTTTTTTTTGACATAGTGTGAGTAATCAACACTACTGACAATTTCTAGGTTTTACGTTCACAATGTACTAAATACATAAATAAATCACCTCAGAATATTGTCTATTTATATAATAGAGTATCATTTCAATTCTCCTGTTGTGAAAATATGTCGTACTATGATCTTCAAACCTGTTGAAGTGAGTGTTATTTTTAATTTTAAAATTATAGCCATACTGCAAACAAAGAGTTTCATTCTATTACAAATTCCTCCTCAATAAGTTGCAGATACCTGCTACGCTCATACCAGATAAAACGTGAACGTCGTTTATTCTTTTATAAATGTTGTAGTGAGTGTTTCGTAAAATTTTCACTGACGATCTTTAACTCTGTAAAGAACATATTTGCTGTAAAGAACATATAGTATAACTGGTGTTTTTTTTTCAAATGTCAAAGTACATATCCGGCTAGTTCTGGATAGAGTTCACTTAAGATAAATTAGTGGAATTCAAAGGTATTTTTAATGTAATATTATCTCTAATTCTTCGAATACTTCTAAGTACACTACGTATTAGATGGAAAAGAAAATAATCATTCTGATAATTTTTAAGTTATAAATTTGTTTGAGAATAATAAAATATAACAAAATAATAAACCTAAAAACGTGATTGTATCCTAAATTTAGTTTACAAAATATAAGTACACGTTTGCAATATACACACTGACAATACACTTTTATACATTAATTTGTTGCAAATTGCATATTTTGTAAGGTAGTTATGATAGTTACTATACGGTAATAAAGTTAAAACTTAAGATACATTAAACATTCCTGCTCAAAAGATACATAGAAATCGTCAGAATAATTTATGACCACATCTGAAAACGAACATCTGTAAAATGAATAAAATAAATAAGTAATTATTACAACGAGCCAGGCAGACCAATATGTTAACCTTCAGTTTTTTTTTTTTTTAAAAAAAAAGACTTATCATTCTCTCACAGGTTTCGGTTTATTTTGTGATTGTGATGGATCTTACAGCAAAATTGATCAAATACCGATATCTCATGTTACACGTATTAAACTGTGATCTATAACATTATTATCCATTCTTTCAAACAATAAAGTCACATACATAGTATATTCAGCTGTGTAGTATAAAGTGTGTAAAGTATGCCCTTTGGCTTGTGAAACGATGTTATATAAGTCACAATTATGATGAATAGATCGGCGTCCAAATGAGATAAATGATAATAGATATAATTCATTAATTGTATGAAAGTAAGTTATGAATATAAAATGTTATTAGAAATGATTTTTATTAGAAATGTGCAACTAACGCCTCAAAACATCTAAGTCGAATATTAAAATGATTTTAATTTATTCTTAAACCATCGTTCGTTACTTTAATGAAGAAGGAAGCAGACACAATCAGTATCACAATTATTCGTCAATGTTATAACTACGTTATTGTTTACTGTTATTGTTGCTGTTATTGGTATTGTTACTGTTATTGTTTATAACAACGTTATTGTTTACAATATAATAAACTGTACTGAGTGAGAGACACATATCTACTAATGTATAATAACGATAGAAATATGTTACATGCATAAAGACAAATTACGACGTACAAAGTCGAAGAAAATAAATGATCATGTTCCTATAGGAAAAATACATTTTCTTGTTTTTCTTCTTCCATATGTAGTTTAACTGTTCGTTAACTATATACGTAGACATATACTGGTAAGGAATATTATACACATATATATTTGTATATATAGTATGATGATATTATCAATGTCGCAGTGGGGATAGTAAAAAGTAGAAATGTTCTACTTTTCTCATAAAGCCTTCTCTTACTCTTGCACGCTTCTCTTATGGATCTGACTTCTCTTCGCCCTACAGTAAATGAACCATGGTCTCAGTAGAATAAAGTACAGAAACTCTAAGACGCTCATCAGACTGGCTCCAACAAATAACCCAAATACTCCTCCGGCACTTACTGAAATAGAGCATGGTCAACACTTTAGTTTTATTTTAATAAAATATCAACTTTGTATATTTCTTATTTTAAATGTTTAGCGTGTTTTAATATTTTTCATCATCCATGAAAGTACATTATTAAACACTATGAAAATAAAGTTTGCGAAATACATGTGATGACCAAAAATTAATGCCTGAAATTGATAATGCTACTTACGCTTAATTTAAAATGAATAAATTTGTCGAGTTGGGTATAATATTCGATTTTAAGGGTGTAAACAAATGATTTTCCTTCTACATTTAGCTATATATAACATAAATGTATGGAAGTATCATACAACAAGTATGTATCGTTAAGTAGTTCTATGTTTATATATTTGAAATTTCACATTTATTTAAAATGAGTGTATGCCGAGACTCCATAGAAACTAAATACGAAAATTATGTTAATCAGTGTTGAAAAAAGAAACAGACATCCAAGCGGACATGGTCATATTTCTCGCCTTATCTTCAATTTCAGGTTAATGGCTGCAGTCATTACCATATACACTGGAACAGCACCTCTCACACGAGAGATTTTGTATCGACTTTGCACTTCGCCCAGGAGTAGACATTTGTAAATCACACAACTCCTCTGAATGTGGTCTATCTGTCAAACAGAAGTGTCTACACGGTCCCTCTTGCATAAGTAGAACAAGAAAACATGTGAGACATTTGAACTTTGAATATCTTATATGGAGAGAAATCATACCGGATGAACTTTCAGAGTTATGCAACACATGTGACGGCAAAATCACATATGGCATGGTTCTCGTACTATGGAAGAAGGAGAGGATTCGTCCCAGGGATTTCAACTGCTGTGACACGTGATAGTCATTAAACTTTACTCTTTCTTCACTACAAGAAGGAGCTATTGTAGGCCACAAATAATGCTAAAAATACGAAAATATAAACATCTACTCGATAGATACGTGTCAGTCACCGTAGCCAATGAATCGAGTAGTACTTGGAGCCGAGAGGTTCGAAATTCCATTAAAGAACTAGGCCAACGTATCGCACACGTGAATGGTAGCGAACGGACTACTGGTTTTCGGATACAACATACCAACGTAGAGGTTGAACGAGGCAATGTGGATTGAAGTTTAGGTCCATTACCTTCTGGCAATTACACTAGTCAACAAATTTTAACTTCTTTCTGCCACATGACAGAAAACAAATGATCTTGAAGGAACTTCGGCCGCTGAATTCGAATCTGAAATCTGTTTTAATCTATCACGCACAGTTTTCCCGTGACAGAGGGATTTTCGGGAAATTTCGACCCAAATTTCCCTTTTTCTTCATTTTTTTACCTCTAGCTCGGGTACCTTAGGCATATACAAATACAAATTATATTCTAGGTTAGCCTGATTTATACTTAGTAAACCCAGTAAGTTTCATCTGAGTCGCGTCATTCTTCATTGAGAAATAAATATATTTCTATAAATATATGCTATGTGTACTGTCCATTTTACCATATACAATAGGTGCAGAGAAATCACATGTAACTTCCACGGGAATTATAATATAAGCGAGGTTTATACTTCATTGGATTTGTAATGAAACATACTTTACAATGATGTACACACCATGTCCGCCATTTTTATAAGAGGGAAATTCTAGAGGGATTTTTCGGGAAATTCCCTAAATAAAAGTAGATTTTTTGTCTCATGTCACTGTTCATATAGTGATACAGAAGCGGGAATTGCGCCAGAATATAGATTGATATCAATTCAATAAATCAATAGCTCACTAGTAAACAAGGTTTTTGCCACATGAAAGAAAACATCTGATCCTAAAGGAACTTTGGTCGCTGAATTCGAAAGTGCAATCCGTTTTTCTCCATCACCCACAGTTTTTTTGCGTGACAAGGGCAGGGGGCTGAGAAATTCCCTCAAAATATACCTTCTTTTCCAAATTTTCATACCACTGGCCCTTGAAATATAAACACAAAAATGGCACCATATAAAACTTTGATTTATACTTAAGAAACGTCGCAAGTTTCAGAACAATCGCATTATTATTTCTAGAGAAATAAATATAGCTGCATGTATGTTGTTTGTACTACTTATTTTAAGACGTGATGTTGCGTTCTTTGCACCGAAAGAAAAAGCACAATTTAATTTACCCATACAGGCACAAATACGAAAAATGAGGGTATACGACATGGAGTAAGAGGTCTGTGGTTTTCTACCACCTGGCATGTGATTGCATTGATACAGCTGTACAACAACACGTGTTTAGCTGATGCAGTAAAGCTGCGCAAAATCGGACTCTACTGATAAATTGTCAGGCCCATGGCAAATAGATAAGGAAGTGTTGTATAACTGCATGCATATTGTAGGTTTAGTTTTAACTTGGATTTACCTGTGACAAGTGGTCGTAAGTGCGTGTGCATGTTTGTTTTCTTTCTCCGCTATGAAGAGATCGCGGCGTGCTTGTATAAACTCACCGAACACTTTCTGTTACGTGTGTGGAAAATATACTGTGAAAAGTCAGCGCCGTGCATTAACAGAAACGTTAAAACAAGCTTATTATAGCTATTTTAGGTGTCATGTGGGTGATCAAGACAAAGTGTGGGCTCCCCATGTGTGCTGTGTAACCTGCTATTCTACTCTTATTAAGTGGAAAATTGGCGACAAAACTCGAGCTATGCCTATTGCGGTGCCAATGGTACGGCGAGAACCAACCAGTCATGCTGAAGACTGTCATTTCTGTCTAACAAAAATTTGAGGTCACTCTGAACGAACAAAATCTAATATTGAGTACCCAAATTTTCCATCCGCTCTAAAACTCATACCACATGAACCTGAACTCCCAATCCCTGATCCATACGGACAGTCAGAAGAATCTTCTCCAGCAGAAGAGCAAGTAGATGAGTTGCCCGAACCATCAACTTCCTTTGATCCAAACTATAGCCCAACCAAAAACACACCTCTTCTTGTTAACCAGTTCAGACTGAATGACTTAGTGAGGGATCTAAATCTGAGTAAGCAACAAGCTGAGTTGCTCGGATCGAGAGTTCAAGAATGGAATTTACTGTCTCCTACCACCAGAATTTGAATTTTCAGAAACCGACATGAACAATTTTCAGGTTACTATATAATGCAAAATTCCCTCTGTGCATGTACGAATATAGATAGTTTAATGGATGCACTAGGTTTCCAACACATCCCTGAAGAATGGAGGTTGTTTATCGACTCCTCTAAAAGAAGCCTTAAGGCTGTTTTGCTACATAATGGGAACACTAAACCATCAATTCCAATGACATATTGCGTAGAGATGAACGAAACTTATGAAAGTTTGTCTATGTTGTTAGCTGTGATACATTATAACAAGTACTGTTGGCAAATTTGTGGTGATTTAAAGGTCATTGCTATATTACTGGGGCTTCAGGGAAGATTTACAAAATACTGTTGTTTTCTTTGCTTGTGGGACAGTAGGACAACTGAATCACACTACATTCAAAAAGAATGGTCCCCAAGAGAAACATATATGCCAGGGAAACACAATGTTAAGTATTCTTCCTTAGTTAATACAGAAAAAATTCTGCTGCTGCCTTTACATATAAAATTAGGCTTAATGAAAAACATTCTTAAGGCCATGGACAAGAATGGAGAATGTTTTGCGTACCTTAGAAGTCAGTTTCCAAAACTTAGTGACGCGAAAGTAAAAGAGGGGATATTCGTCGGGCCCCAAATTCGGAAACTATTAAAGGACAACATCTTTGAGACAAAGTTAAATAATGATGAACTATCCGCCTGGAGAGCTTTCAGTAAAGTGGTGTATGGATTTTTGGGAAATCATAAGGCAGAAAATTACCGTCAATTGGTTCAAGAGCTTTTGGATAGCTATCAAAGGTTAGGATGTAGAATGTCCCTGAAAATTCACTCTCTTCATTCCCACTTGGAATTTTTCTCCGAGAATTTAGGAGCTGTAAGTGACGAACAAGGGGACGATTCCATTAGGACATTCAAAAAATGGAGCAACGTTATCAAGGTAAATGGGATCCTCATATGATGGGCGACTGCTGCTGGTTTTTAGTTAGAGAAAATGACTGGCACTACAAAAGGAAGAATTAATTGTAAGTACAAATGTTTTATTTTCATATTTGTAAAGCAGTTGTGCATTTGATCCATTGTGAGTTATTGATATTTGTTTTTGTTGGTCAATATTAATTTTCAGTTTACTATCTTAAATAACGTTTAAAAGGCGTTGAAACTAAGAATTTTGTTGCATACTTTTGGAGTTAAAGATGAGTTTTTCAATAGGATTAATCTGGCACAATTTCCGTTTCTGTATCACTATATGAACAGTCACATGAGACAAAAATCTACTTATTTTAGGGAATTTCCCGAAAAATCCCTCTAGAATTTCCCTCTTATAAAAATGGCGGACATGGTGTATACGTCATTGTAAAGTATGTTTCATTACAAATCCAATGAAGTATAAACCTTGCTTATATTGTAATTCCCGTGGAAGTTACATGTGATTTTTCTGCACCTATTGTATATGGTAAAATGAACAGTACACATAATATATATTTATAGAAATATATTAATTTCTCAATGAAGAATGACGCGACTCAGATGAAACTTACAGGGTTTACTAAGTATAAATCAAGCTAACCTAGAATATAATTTGTATGTTTATATGCCTAAGGGTACCCGAGCTAGAGGTACAAAAATGAAGAAAAAGGGAAATTTGGGGGGAAATTTCCCGAAAATCCCTCTTCACGGGAAAACTGTGCGTGATAGAGAAAACGGATTTCAGATTCGAATTCAGCGGCCAAAGTTCCTTAATGATCAGCATTCTTGTTTCATGTGACAAAAACCTTGTTAACTAGTGTTATTAGAGGAGAATTTTCTTTTATAAGTTATCGTGGAAAGTCAATTTTATGTTTCCTTATATACTTTTCTGTCTTTTGCACTCACCATCTTTTTTATCGTTTACCCTTCTCTATTTTTCTACGCAACATATTTTTTTAAATTTTTTCTCTCTTATTCTTTTCTATTTTCACAATTACCACATAATTTTGTTTATTGGGATATGTCAACTGCAAAAGAAAAATCGTGTTGTATTTTCAGGTAGCTAGGTCTACATAATATTCTTCTCAATAGCTCTATCAAAATGTTAAAGAGGAAAGAGATGTTCAAGAAACATTCTACTGATTTTAAGACAGATGGGAAATCGAAAGAAGTTTACATTTCTGGTCGCAAAACTATTGTTTACCTTTATATTGTAAATTCAGTATATACACTAAACGAAATGTGGTTTCGAATGTTCACAAGAAGGACAACAAAATTAACGCTTCAATCTATAGATGCATGTAAATTTCATAGTCAACGAATGTATAATTAGGTTCAACAGTGAATGGGTAATGAAATGTAGCTGTTGATGGGAATTGAGTCAGGAAAATCTGACACCAGTGAAGATGGCTCAATTATCAATCCCGAATTATTTATTAAAATTTGTGAAATGCGGATGCAGCATAACATACTGTGCTATCCTACATTGCGTATGCAGAAGGCAACGAATGATATGTACAAGTGGTTGTACTCATTGTATATATACAAGTTTGTAATTCTGTGGAAGTCAAGGTCCGTCGACCCTACGGTTCCTTCCCCCTTTTAAGGTCGCGTCATAACTACCCTTCTTTGAAAACCGAAGATGTAGTAAAGTCGTGACGTCACCGCGGGAGCAGAAACAACTTTCGCCCAAGGTCCTTCTCATTCACCCATGTTTGTTAGTTTGATTTTTGCAGGAAAGCGAATGATTCTTGTTTTCCTGTATTGAGAAAAATTAATTACTGTAGTGTTCGTGTTAGCTTATAAGCATGTCGAATTGTACGATGAGTACTTGCAATCATAGTAGAAATATCAAGGGTTCCGAAGTTATTTATCAGGTATTTCCCTCGGATCCTCTGTGGAAAGTTTGGCAAGAGAAATGCTGTCGGAAAGACACCTTTATAGTTAAAAACGTCAGCGTCTATTCCGATCATTTTATTCCCGAAGCTTATAAACGTGATTTAAAACGTAAGTTTCTAAATATTTCACTCAAGAATAAGTTTAAATCGATGTTGTGCCTTCACTGAACTTATCACTGTCATACTTAACCGTGTTCCTGTAAATAATGAAAGAAATAAGTGTACGAAAGCTAGGTGTTTAGAGTAAAAACAAATCAGGCATTTGGATACAGTCAGATGAAATAACTATTATGACCGGAAAAAATAACTCTGTATGTTCCGTTTGTTCTGTGGAGAGTGAGGGGCATGAAGTAAAAGAATAGCTTCCTTTCTGCATGAAGAGAACGAGAAAGTAAAATTAAATCTTTAAGTTTTACGTCGCATGGTTATGACGGCTGGTCTAAAGGATATGGTGATGATGAATGAATGAAATAGTGGAATAAAGAAAGTGGGAGGAAACAGGAAAACCCCGAGAAAACCCACGCACACGGTGTTTGTCCACCACAAAGTTCACTTAGCGCACAGGGATCGAACCAAAGACGCATGCAACAGAAGTGAACGCTCTACCACTGAGCCACTGCGGCCCAATGAAAAACTAAAGTCTGACAGTATGTACAAAGCCAAAATAATAGTCTATATTTACAAACGAAGTTAAAAGAATTTGAAAGCAAATATAATAAAGAATTAATTTCAAAGACCGGTTCTAAAATATAATATTGTGATCGTTTCAATAGAGTGCGTAATAACCGGTGGTGGATATATTACGAAAAAGTTTTATACAGGGCAAGTAAATATGCTAATAAATGGCAAGAAAAAACTAAGATGGATTGATTAAGATATTATTCGTGCATTAACACAGTGGTGCCCACCCCCTTATGTGAATGACGCACCCCCAATTGTCTATCCGTAGGTGTTCTTCCATGAAAAAAAATATTTTCGATTAATTTTTACACCCCCTCAAACATATTTATATAGATTTTTAACCCCCCAAATATTTCAATGACGCAGTTTGCGTCATAGCCCTCCTTTGTGGGCACCCATGATTAACACAACGCACCACCGTGATAAATTATACAATCATCTGCGGTTACATGTTCTAATCCGCGTACCCAATGTGTCAACACTTCGACATTGCATGCAAAAATAACCATTTTCTCGTGGTATTCTTACACCAGTTTTGAAAATTTTGACGGAGCAAGGGCGCTGCTTAAAGAGTGTGAAGAAATTTTCAGTGCTTATATTTAATGAAATGAAATGTTAATGGGCGCGTGTCCTATGACGAAGAGGTTTAGTTAATTTTTGAACAACATAGAAATGTCCAGGTGGCAATGATTCGAGACTTAATACATGTGTGGAAACAGCCTGTGTATTATGATTTCGATAAGACTATGAGTAAAAACTTACACTTCGAAATCATATCGAAAGTTGAAGTCTTAGGATTAAACATAGTTGCAATTCTTTCCAAGTTGACTGGTGGCAATGTGAGGCTATGTTATGGTCTCATTTTACCTTCTTCCCGGTGGATGGAAGCAACAACAAATAAGATGTATTTTGAAAATTTTACAAAAAGAAGTCGAAAACAAAAGCATGTGATTGGCCGACCATTTGATGTCCTAAGAAAGACACTTCTATGTTGAAACTATTCGACAATGCTGCGACATTCTTCAGAATTTGGTTTTTGAATAGAAAAACACGGGAACTTCGGAAGAAGGATGCTTTTAAAAGGAAGGAAGGATAGTGGATGCAAAGCTATTCTTCAAGTGCTGCACAATTCTAAAGTAAGTACGTATTGTACCTGTTTGTAGTCTATTTTTATCGCATTTTAAAATTTGTTTTCCTTTGCAAATCGCTATGGCGGAACATTGGCTTAGCCTACGATATTTGTCCCTGCTTCACCGCGGTGACGTTACACTACAGCTGGAGAAAGTGGCTACGCAGAAACAGCGAGTTATGAAGGGACCTGTAAAAGCGCGGAACAGTGTCGACGGACCTTGTGTGGAAGTTAACATGGATGATGATTGAGATAAAAGAGATATTATAAGCAAGGATATATATCTCTATGTCTGCTTCTGACAGATTTCCAAGTATGTTAATTAACTTTGATAATTTAAATTTATTATTGTTAAAGATTGTTTAGTTCATTTACAGTTGCATATACCAGAATTTAATATAGTTGTATATACATTATACTCGTACATGTAATTCTTATTTTCACCATAACGCATATTGGTTAAGTTATGGAGTATATATCAATTTTAATGTAAGTAGTGGAAACTATTGAAGACTGTACTGGGTATAAAACTGTTGTGTGTACCATGGAAAAAAATATTGTAATAAAATATTAGAAAAATATTATGAGTTTGCTTTCAATTCATATAGAGAATTAGGTTCCAAATATTGGACAATCCTCAATGCACAATGATATGAATTATTAGAAAACTCATGATCAATTATGGCGCCCATATTGGCAATCTATGCATTCTGCAGATCTATGCATTCTCGGAGAGTGGTAGACTTTTCAACCGTTTCTCTTAGGTATTTTTTCATTAAAAAGTCAACACTATTATACAGTAAAATCGATTTGCGGTTCAGTGTTTCTTCGAACTAAATTTGTAAGGTTGTTAAGTCTAATATTCCACTTCTATTTGTCAATTATCCAGTTTTACCAAATGAGGACAACTATTACATTACATGATTTTCCTATACAACGGTATACTTCCACCAGTAAAATCCGTGATACAGTATGCATATACAGCAATAATAAGTTTTCAATAATAAATATCGATAAATAAATAATTTCTTAGTAATTTTTCAGCTTTCTTCTTATTCCTCTATCCGGTAGGTTACATACGGATCAATTCTACATAGTAGAAATGTGCGTTCTATAAGCTTTATAACGATATACATCATGACACTGTGGTACTTAGGATGATCATAGGTCGCAGGATGTTCTTATATAAAGGTCTATTTCCTCCATTAAAATCGGTGATACAGCCTATAAAAGCTATCTCATATTGGAACACTTTCCTCGGCCTAGATCTCAGTGGCTCTTGTACATTTTACATACAAGTGTCTAAGGTATATAATAACGAATTTTTGTTGTGCTGCTGTACACACAGTGTTGCCAGAGATGAAATAAATTTTAAAAAATCGAGATTTTTGTGATTTAAAAAAATCTTATCCTTCTTCTTTTAGTGGGTGGACAAAATGGGAAGAAATGTTACATTGTTGAAATCGGCGTTCTATGAGCTTTACGACGATATACGTCATGACACTGTGGTAGTTACGATGGTCGTAGGGCGTAGAGTGTTCTCATGTAATGGTTTATTTCCTCCATTAAAATCGGCGATACAGCCTATAAAGGGTATCCCGTATTGGGATACTTTCTTTTTCCTAGATCTTAGTGGCTATTGTACATCTTATACACAAATTTGTAAGATATGTAATAATTAATTTTTAGTTTCGCTGCTGTATTCATGAACTATTTTCGGAAAAAAATAGAATTTTTTGTATTTTTTAAAATGTTTTCTCGTTCTTCTAGTCGATGGGCAAAATGGATTCGTTCCATCTTTGTATTCTAAATTCCATAATCTTTACAAAAATGTATTACTTATTGGTCTATGTTAATTAGGAGGGCCACAGAAGACGCATAAGTGAAACTTTGCGAATAGCAGTCGCGTGTGGCATCCATGTTGGAAAATTCTCCATAGCGGCCTTACCCCATCTCGGTAAGTGGTAGACTTTTAACTATAGTTTTCCTCAAGTATTTTACCGTAAAAACTCGTTAACAGAAATTGTATTGCAATTTGTTCACAGTTCAACAACATTTTGCCTAGACTATAAGTATCCAACAACTAGAAGAAAGATTTTTGAATTGTATAAAAATACAATGAAGATATTGAAGAAATATTTATGGTTTAGTTACAGTTAATGTTTTATCTCTAGAAGTGCATACTTGTTATTGCGTATTATGTCAGAATGACTTTGATGTAGTTTGGCAGATATTTCTTTTAACTTCCTTATCGTTCCTCGGCACGAGTTTAAATTTTAGTTTTATATGATAGGTTGAGTTGAACTCTAGTTTAAAACATTGTTTTTTTGAAAGAAAAGACAACGTATCACGTTTACTTGTTAACAAAATGTTATTTTATAACTTAGTTTACGTAGGATTTCTAAAAGTGTTTATTACTTATGATTCAAACTAGGATTAGATTTATCCTCTTATTTATGTTTAGAAAAAATCAATGCTCTCTGCACAGCGTTCAAGATCTTCAGTTAAACTTTCGTTGAAAAATCTGACTTTTAAGACCAGCGACCACTCATTCTACGTTTGATCAAACTTTATGCATTGAAACGCGTTGACAATAGTTAATAGAACTTAATCTTAGCTAATATTTGCAATGCGCAACTTCATTTATAATGTTAGATATGATTATGAAGAAAAAGGATTGTTTTGTGTAAAATAAAATAAAGGCGTACTTTTAATGGGCACCAAAATTCTCAAAAGATAGGTAACGCTAATGTCAAAAATATATAATAATCCTCTTTTCATCTTGTTTCAACCATTAATTTCAACTTTAAAAAAATATATGTATTCAGAATTGTCAGAAGGCCAGTTCAGAGTAACTTTAGCTAAGTTATCGGACTTTAACAAAAATTCGTATGTGACTTAATCAAGATTGTAAAACAAACTCTATTTACATTTGCCATCGATTTGAGAATATAAACTGCTAACCATTAAAATTGCAACATCCATGAGTTTGCGGAAGAGCATGAAATTAGTACGTTGTGTAAGGGATGATTGTAGAGGTAAATGATAACGTGGCAAAGACCGTTGTGTGTCACGTACGTCTACTGTCTGGGAAAATGTATATCAGGCAGGCCAGTGAGACGCGGATGAGCTGTGAGTAAGCGTAGTCTTAAGTGTAGTGTGTCAAAAGCAGTCCGAAATGGTTCGATGTCGAATAAAGCAGCGGTTTTAACGGTTTCGCAATTTGATCTGAATTGTTGCATACAATGATTACGATTTATCGTTACGACAGATCAGTGCAAGATTAGGAAGGAATGCACCAACCTTTGCACTGCTGTGGGGCAAGAATGTAAAGGAAGGCACAGTCGAGCGGTGTAGATGTTTTCAAAGTCCGCGTCAGACGATGGACCGCGAGGACAGACGATTCATACGCATATTCCTTTCAGACCGTAGAGCCACATCAAGACGGATGGCACAGAATTAGGGGGATTTTAAGACGTCCAGTGTCCCCACGTGCTCATTCGTATGGTGGAGCTGGGATTTACTTCGCTGCCTATTGCTGCGGAAACAGTAGGCGCGCCAGATATGATCGTGCATGTATAGAGGAATGGAATGCCGTATTCTTCTCCGATAAATCCTGCTAAGGTCTTCAGCATCATGACATGTTCGGCGGTACCCTGGCATTTTCTTCAGAAAACCTCCAAAATGCATTGCTACACAGGCCCTTCACTGGGCATCATTCCTTAGGTGTTTGCTCTCGTCTCGTACGCATTTGGGGACATTGAACAGCCAATGGTATTCAAGCCTGTCACTGCCCCATTAATATTTGGACTGCATAATAGGATAAATTGCGACCTCATGCTTAAGGAATGTCCTTACATTCTCGGAAACTAAGCACGTGCCCATTCTTTCGTGGCCCACTCGTTCGTCGGCTGTGTACCGATTGAGAATGAGTGGCCCTTGGTAGGTCACCGGCCGCCTTATCACAGGTTCCATCCACCTAATATTGTACAGCTTTGGCGCCGAGTAGGAGCCATTTGGGACGCTATACTACAAGCAGTCATCGACAGACTCATTCTCTCCGTGCGTCGTCGTGTTGAAGCAGTTCTGGAAGTACGTGGAGGCTCTACACGATGTTAGCACTTGGAGGTTCTGCAAACCTGCTACGCATGTCACGTGTCACACCTCCGACGTGTAAGTGTAATAATATTACTGCAATTTTAATGCGAGGAATGTATAAAGATTGGTTTTGGAACCCAACCTCTGGCAACTTAATTGATTTTACTAGATCATCATAATTGCATGTAAATTATTTCAATTACTTGTATATGAAATTGTATAAGGATTTCCGCATAAAAGACACTGCATTCATCCCGATATCGGAGAATTAATAGTTTAATAATATAGGAACTTTCAGAATGTCAGATGAGAAGGAAGGAAGCGGTGTAGTACAGCAGTTTTACGTTCTTTTACTGGAAATAAAATACGAATCACGAGCTCGGAACAGGGCTTTTGTCCACAAACGAATAAGATAAGAAAATAAACAGTTCAAAATTGGTAATGATAAACTTTCATTTATTACTCTGTACGGTCGCTGGTATGATGTTATTGTTTAGTTTTTTTCTATATGTCCCAACAAAAGATATGAGTGATGGAAAAGAAGACACTTTTTTACTAATAAGTAGAACAGTATTTGACAAACTCGCATGATACGAAGGAATTTCAATGAGAAGCTAGGTCAAGAGCATATTTTCAAACTGATTATAGGAAATGAAAGTTTGCATAAGGAAACTAATGATAGATGCGTGTAACTAGTGAACTTTGCAATCGCCGAAAACATGATCGTGAAGAGTGCAAAAACGCCACATCGCGAAGATCATAAATGTATATGGATCTCAACCAGATGATAAAAGAACACATAATCAAACTGATCACGTTTTATGAGACAGGAGAAAACAATCCAGCATAATCAATGTTCGATTGTTCAGAGTAGGTGACTGTGACACTGATTAGTATCAGCTGGCAGTGATAATCAGTACAGACTATCTTTGAGTAAGGGGAATATTCAACATCTGGAAACTGATAGGTTTAATTTAAGGTAATTAGAGTGCAACCAAAAGAGAGGGTAATAACAGATTAAAGACTCGAATACATTCTCGGTTTTAGAAGGTTTCAAGAAGAATAGTGTTGGGGTGCTCGGTTGAAATTAGGAATAGCAATAAAGGCAAAAGAAGAAATCGAGCAGGAATGCACCAAACTAGTGAAGCAGAGAAAGCAAGCGAAACAACTTTTGCTACAAAATCTGAACGATATAACTACACAAAATGTCGTTAATATCAGACGAAAAGTTTTAAAAATATATAGACAAATGCATTTTTTAAAGCTGAAATTAATAAACTTGAAGACAATAGTAAAAAGAATAATATTCGGGACATGTACAAGGCATCAACGAATTAAAAAAGTGCATCTATTCTACCTGTCTCCATTAAAGTCGGCGAAACAGTTCTCAATGATACGGATAGCATCTTGAATAGATGGAAAGATTTATTCGACGATCTGCTTCTCATGCAACTAACAATTAATGTTCGTTGGGAAAGGGGAATTCACAGAGCGGAACCATATATTGCACAGCCTAGTCGAACAGAAAAAGAAATAGCCATAAAAATTAAACAAAAATAAATCTTTGGTTGTTGATGAAATCCAGGTTCAATTTACTTTAGCTGAAGGGGAAAGATATTGAAACAAGATACGAAGACTCACTCTCATTACCTGGGACCAGAAGAAATACCAAAAGAATGCAAATAACATGTCACTGTTTCAATTTGAAAGAAAGGAGACAAAACTGATTTTAACACTTATCGAGGCAATTCTCTTCTGTGAACTTTTTTATGAAATCTTTTGAAACATTTTAGTGATAAAATTATTCACGTTTGCAGATGAAATTATTGGAGATTATCAGTGTGGATTTAGACGATATGGATCAACTAATGACCACATATATTTACATTCGACAACTACCCGAAACGAATTGGAACACAATACCAAAGTACATCAATTATTTATTTGTTGCAGTGTTGTTTACGATCGCATTAAGAAGGGTACGTTATAATGCATGTTCAAAAAAAAATCAGAATACCGAACAAGCAAGTTAGGTTAATTCAGACCTGTTTAAATTAGTAACAAAGTAAAAGCAGGAAATTTCTGTTATTATTCGGTTCAATGTATGTTCAATGTACGGAGGATAAAACTATTTGAAAATGAAATCCTGAGACGAATATATGGATATTAAAGGAAAGGGAATGGCGAATGGAGAAATCTTCATAATGATGAATTGTATAATTTATACGGTTTACCAAACATTGTTAGGGTCAACAAGTTTAAGAAGTTCAGATGGGAAGGTCATGTAGCGATAATGAAAGAAGGTAGGAATGGTTTCAAAGTTTTGGCTGGAAATTGTATCGGAAAACGTTTATTAAAAAGACCCGCCTAGATGAAAGGACAAAAATTAAGATGAACCTCCTTAAAATGTTATACGAGGTAGAAACTGAATCAAGTTTGCTAAGTATAGAAGTAAATGGAGAGCTTTTGCGTAAGTGGTATCAAGCCACCAGGTTCGAGAAGCCATAGGGTTAGTTAATTAATTAGTAAAATAGGAAAATAAGTTTTCTCCATAATGCCGGTAAAAAATTATTATATTCTTATTTAACGTAAATTATATATTTTCTGAACATGAATTGTAACAAAAATAACTCAATATTAAAGTTAAGTTGCTTGATGCATTACTTCCTTCTAACACTTTAAAATTATGGTATTATTTTTGAAGGAAATATTCTACTGAAATAAGCGGTACGCTTCACTCGGACAAAAGAATGATTATAATCAGTATATTAGAATAAATCTAAATAATTGTGTGGTTACCTTAAACTATTTTCAGTAATAACTTACGCAATGTATTTCTTTATCTTTGTATAAGTTTTCTCTTTGTATAAGCTGAAAGAAACTGAAACTTAGAAGTAAGTTTACCTATTTCCTTCTAATCATTAAAAGTAGCTTTACAGTGACATTTGTAAAAATGTCGGCTGTTGTGCAAATATTCGTATAATATATCAGAAGTATTTAGGGTTAGAGACACACAAAGAAATGGAAGAGCTTTTCATGCCTTCCGATATGTCTAAAATTAATCAAACAATAAACACCATAAGTTTAGACGTTTATTTATTGACATTTATCGTATACTTAGGCGTACACTTATAACTTAAAGTGGAATAAAAGCTAAATTACTTTTGTCTGTGCTATCGTGCTAGGAATGTGCACGGAACAAAAGAAAGTATCACATAACGTGTTTGATTTCATATTGTATTAGCATCCCTACTGATGTAAATTTGTTTATAACTTCATATAAATTTACTCAAAGATAACTTTCGCCACACACACACACACACACACACATATATATATATATATATATATATATATATATATATATATATATATATATATATATATATATATATATATAGCTATATATATATATATGTATGTATGTAAAGACGATTACCATTGTTGTTGTTGCAGGATTGTGGCAAACGTCTAGAAAACGTTAATTATATTGATTTCTAAGTGTGAATGTTGTCAACGCCACAATAAAATTCGGTTTTAGTTTTCCAAATTTTGCAGAAATCATCGTCATTTTTTTTCATAGGTAAAGTGGAATTCGTTCATGTTATATGATTATGAAATCCGAAATATACGGTACTACAAATTTTACTCCATTATCAGTACGAAACAATTCAATGCCCAAGGGTATCAAACTTTGCATTTGCAAATTTTCTGGCCAATTTGTTTAGTTATGCTAAACGGCAGAGAGAAATCAAAAATGATTGACAAGTGTTTTTTTCTTTCTTTCGTTTTCTGGTGCTTTTTATTTCTTCTTATTCCCCTTTCCCTCTCCACAAGGTTTAATTTATCAGAGTAGTACAAATATAGTGCAAACTTCTACTAACGAGTGTTATCTCCGGAGATACATAAAGGGATAATGGAGCTTAAATAACCATTGATTTTAAACTTATTTGTTCCATTGTGATACCCTCCCTGAAGCATGGACAGATAATTGCAATTCAATCCAAATTCGTGGAGAACTTTAATGAGAAAGTCGTGTGATGCAATCTCGAAAGCTTTTGAGAATTCGGCTGATAAAATGGCCACAGGAGTGGTCTCATGATAAGCTATATAATCTCTTACGTTAGCTAAAGCTTCATATATAAAGCATGGCGTCCATGGCCGTGTTGATAGGAATTCAGTAACTCTCCCGTATAATTGTCCATACAAAGAGCAAGACATCGGGCACATCGAGAGATCGGTCTTTTAGTCTGCACATAAAAGACTGATCGGGCGATTTTATCAGCCTGATTACCCAAGAGTCAATTCTATTAGATTTCCTACGTTTTCCTAATCTAATTGAGATCTTAACTACAACGATTGTAAAAGAACTTTTTCGATACTCTTGAGCATTTCATCTAGAATTGAATGATACAGTCTAAAAGAGAGTCATACATATCCGTTACCTGAGGTACTGAATGCAGTTTTTTTTATAATACTGAAGGAATTGGGGACGTACTTGCAAACCTTCGTAAATTTGGCCATTCTTGTCTTTAATGGAAGAAATCAACCTTTGTTTGCATCTGAGTCGGTCTTTTTGAATTTGTACAAAGCTAGCCTGTTTCGTGTGATCGGCCGGGAGAAGTTTGATTCGGACAATAAAACAAAAAAAGCCCATTCTCTGTTCATGCAATGTAATTAAAGGGCTTTGTTCTTTTTATTTGAGGCCTGACCAGATGGCCTCACAATTCTTGTTGCATTTATTCTCTAAGTAGGCCCGGGTAATAATTGTATTGAGTATGGTATACCTTGTTCCTTTGGATACAATATTGGTCACTGATGGATTGAAATCTCAGTTTAACTCGCTTCTCCGAAAAATATATCAATTTGAACTGATAGCCTGATATTAATGGAAACAAGATTCACCATTCCTCTCAAATTAAATGCTAATACTTAGTGTCCAGAAGTATAGAAGTGTTAAGATACCAAAGGGGACTACTTCAAAAAAAATTTGGACACTCGTAGGGCTATTCTCATATTAAGAGCATAGTGATTGCTAAAACAGAGTAACATCTTGTACTTGTGAAACAAGTGAGTGACTTATGTAAAAACGGTCCAAGCGACTAGAAGATTTTGATTGTGAAATGAATGACCTTGGTCAGTGTGCCGAAAGTGACGCCGCATATCATCTAGATTGTATGTGTCTACTATTTGCTGGAGTTCAGGAGGAAAGTTAAGTTTGGAATCTGGTCAACAGGCTGTAAAGCTGAGTTATAATCTCCACCTATATACAAGGGTACGTACTACTAAATAAAGCCTGTGCAAGGTCAATGTTGAAAAATCGTGCCTCCTTCTCTTTATGTGGAAATCAGACGGGATATAAAATTACATAATTTGATGTTTTGAAACATCCCAACGGAGATAAGTTCATTTGGGTGATAAGTAGCAGCTATAATCTCTACATCACTATGGTACATGGTCACGTACCTAGTCTATTTTCCGTAAAACGAGAATAGCATATATGGTTTGAAAGATAAACATACTCTTGAGGGGCCACTTGTTGAGCGAACAACAAATCAATATATGCTTTGCGCTTCTTGTTTAATGGAAGAGGTAAATAAATTTAGGTTAATGGAGAAAAAACTAAAACTATAAATAAATATAAAAATGTTAAACATAGAATCAAGCGAAATTGTAAACATTGCATAAAAGGCTGAAAAAGAGACCACAATATAACAAGGAAGATAATTTAAAGTTGTACCCAAGGGAAGTACCAGTTTTCAACTTGTTGAAGATGGCCCGAGTTCGTGCAGATGAAACTTCTCGCATAACATCTGAAGTACAGCCTCTTCTGGAAGTTTTTGAAACTCCACTAACAGTTGCTTTAATTTACGTTTTTTTTTTGTATACAAGGGCATTAAGATCAAATTCACTTGCAGAGTCACTGGTAAGTGATTGTACATTCCTGTCAAGCGTGATGTTTGAGTCTGCTACCAAGTGCACGCGAGACTGATTATCATGGTTGAGGGAAGTACTACGATCAACTTTTAAATTTTTAACTGAGTGTTGTTCACCTACTTGAGAAAGTTGTCTTTCCTGGATAATTTTCCTGGGCCTTAGGATCAGGATTATTTGTGAGTACTGCAGTAGTTTGCTGAAGGGCAAGAACTTTCTGGTCAGTAGAAAAAACTTCAACCGTAGGTGGGTCAGGGCGAATGACGGGATAGTGGGATATTTCAAGTGAAGGAACAACATGACTTGAAGAAATACGAGGGTGAGCAAAAGTAAGCAGTCAAGTCCATGCAGGTATCAGTATGTAAAGATTCTTTTCCGGTAGCGGTTGCGAATTTCGATCTTGCGCATGAAATATGAATTGCTGACCTTTTTTGCAGGGCACTGTAATAAATGACGGAATATTTTGTTAGGCCTTCATTTGAATTAATTTATGTCCTGTACGGGTGACATATACAAGATCCGCAGAATACTGTTCGTCTACGATTGAAGGTATTTAACTATAATGAGAAAACTCTTGTTAACCGTTATTACTAAATATCATCATGCACAAAGATGCTTTAACGACTGTAATACTGTTGTCAGCTACATCAATGGGAAGTAAGTATTCCTTGTCACTATTGGCGTATTTGAGTTTACCGTTAGTTGAAGATAGAATTCGTTCACACAGCACTTAGTTGACTAACTTAATATACATTTTTCCTTTTGGAATCCATTTCTCTACCACATATTTGATTAATTGTTCATTTGAATATATTTCGTATCCCTTTATGTATTAAAATTCAATTGAACTTTTGACTTACTTGACCAAAAGTGATACGTAAGGTATTCTCACGCTAGGAACTCATGTTGAATTTCCATCGTATAGCGACCAAAAAACCACTTTGAAGAGAAATATAGATCTAGAACACTAAGATGAACTGAATATCATACTAGGATATTAACGCAGTACACTAATTAACTTCTTGACTTGTCGTTTGTTGCAACACAAACGGTCAGCGAACGAGAGACGATAATACTAACACGAAGTGTCACGAACGTATGCTCACTGAGCTAAAACAACCACTATACACTACGTCGTTCTAACAAAATATTACGTAAAGACAATATCCATTACATACGCTCCTTTTGGTCTACTTTGGCTTTTCTTTTACTAAGCAGATCAGAATTATGTTCGATGCCTTTCTTTTAGTCTTATTTTACGTACGGAAAGATTTGTTTATATATCCTAATGTTTTTTACGTGTGGAAAGCTAAATGACCCACAAACATGTGTTGACATTAATACATGGTTTCGAAATATTTTATCATTAAGTATTTCAATGAATGTTGATTTTTTCTACACATACTAACCAATCTTATTATACTTAAAAGAAAAAAACACATCTGCACAACTTTTCTCGATTACAAATGTTGGCTTGGAAGTTCGAACGTGATTTACTTCTTTCGAAAAACACGCGAAGTTGCACTTAGAAGATTATTAAGCCAGATTAGCAATACGGAGTTCGATCATTCCTTATGGAACAGCATGTACAATATAGGCATTAATGCCTTATGAAGTGGCACTAAAAATTAGAAACAGAAAACAATTTGTTCGACAATAATGTAGAACATTTTTATTAATATTTTATGTTCTCATTTCCCCAATGATACTAATAGGGACTGAGCTTGCACTTAACTGCCATCAACAGTTTCTTTACTCACTGCTAGGTCACTGGTAAATATGAAATTAACATTAACACAGGCAATTTTCTATTATTTATCTAATCACACTCTTTATCACCCTAAGTGTGCTCAGGGCCCCGTCCCTAGTCATATCAGAACTTTGACTTAAATGGCTCTACGTATGAACCACTTAACCTAGAAAAATTAAAGAATTAACACTAATCTCGTTCCGATTCGATTTTCTATATCTATTGATTTCGAACATCTGGTGATGCTATTGGGTATTAAACATAAAGTTCACATTAAAAGTCATATAAAGTAGCTTAGGTATCCTGGAATGTAAGAATTTGACAAAAAATCAACCAATTATAATTATTTGTATGTTTCAAAATGTCACCCCTAAGGTGCTAATCGGAGCCTAATTCATCTTAAGTGTGTGTAGGGAGTCACTCTTTATTTCGGAAATCCCTAAAACTATGAATGCAAGTCTATTATTTTTTGGTATAATTGTATCTTACCCTAAAATTCCCCCAAAGCGTGCCAGGTGGTTCTTTCCCTAGCTAGAATTTTACCTTGGAGTTGTAGAGATACACTTTGTTTTCTTCATGAAACTTGCCGTGACCATGAAACTCCTGTGAAGAGGTAATGGGTATTCTACGGATGGATCCTCAATGACAGTGGCATCATGTGAACGACACATGAAATATTAAAGTGTGTGTGAGGATACATCATATTGTACCGTAACCAATAAACAAACAAGAGAGGATATCATGAATAACATCTAATGTAAAGGAGTAGGTACAGAACCTTCTATTTGACTGAACTAACCATTTTACAGGATAGACCTTATTGGATATTATGTATTGAGTTTGGGTAGCTGCATTTTGTTCTTTCCCCGAAGGTATATTCGACTTGTTTGTTTACGATAACCACGAGATTACAAAGCTAGATTTCTTTGAAGCCGAGTTCGCTTTTTCTTTTCACATATTATTCTTTCACAGGACTACCTTTTCAGAATAACTTCTTTTTCCAAATGTGGTCTCGACTTTGTACTTCTGTCGTGAATTTTCACACAATGTATTTTTATACTGTCACATAAACTCAGATTCGTTTGTCGTGTCTTCTCATCATTATCAAAACATTCGCTTACAATTCAGCATGTAGCTCACTCTTTCTCAGACATACGTTTCTTCTCATTTGGTATTAGACATTCTTTTACTCGAAAACAACTTTGCTGTGTACAGTTGAAGGTTTCACGTTGCGTTGCTTGTTTCTGATATGCAAGTTACCCTAGCGCCATCCCAGATACAAATTCGTTCCTACACTACAAAAATCTCAGGTGAAATTTAAATTAAATAAATGTGTATTATTTTTGTATACATTATTGCAATTTTATATCAGTGCAGAGCATTTTTGATGTCGCTACCTCCGAAGAGATTCATTTCTTATATTTGTTACAATTCAGAAATTGTTTCTATTCACATCGTATTTCTTATATACAATATTCATTCAAAGAATATTAAATAAGATCCTCTTAAACTTTCCAATCGTCTTCAATTCTTGGAAATGAAATTTGTTAATAACGAGAAAAGTAACTTAAAGTTACATATCGTTAGTAAAATGCACATTTACGATCATTTTGCAATGCATATTTAATGCATTGCTAAAGTTCGTTCAAAAACGAAATAAAACAATAAGTTCAAATAAACATCATACGAAAAGCGCAAATTATCAAAGTTATAAAGTGTCCAAAATAAGGAGAATCGTTGTGTGAAGATAATTGGATCTCTCGCGAGGTGTTCGGTGAGCTAAGCTAGAACAAGCACGCATTTTATGTAAATATCTATCGTGAAGAATGTTCTTGTACTCACACAGCAAATATTTAAATAGTACTTAAATTTGTGCTTTATTTCGTCAAAATATGTATATAAGTTTCGGAGATATAGCCGTATAGTATGTAGTATTTAGAAACAATGGATAACAATATAATATATATGTAAAATTTCTCTGAACATTGATATATTATTTTTATTATTCTATTGTTCGCTTGTTTCTCATGTACTAAAAAAGAAACACCTCCTCCAGTTCCCTTCCAGGCGGCAACGTACCAAGAACTGACGAAACGTTGCCACGTTGGACCGCAATGGATATACGTTGGAATAAGAAGGATGCTGAACGAACATCTCCACAAACGATAGATCTACGTCTGCCTACCTCTCTGATAAAATCAAGGCTTCTAGAGCACCATGCTTCACTGGTCCCGATGGCTATTAGAGCAAATATAAATTTATTGAGGAGATTATTGTATTTCCTTTCCTTTTCTGCCTCTCTACATCTAGCAACTTCTCCAGCATTCACAACGGTCAATGGCAGGCTTGAATGGGCGAATGTGACCGAACATGTAAAATCCCATACTAGAGATTTGCCTCTCATCCAAGGTATTAATGACATGCCATCAGCTCGTTTACCATTGGAAGGACAACAGCCTGACGGTTCACGAATCGAAGGAGTTCCTGACGTCGTGAGGGCTCGCAAAATGATGTCATTAACAGATTAATGTCTGGTGTTTCTGCTTATGCTCTTCATGCATGAGAGGCCATGCAGGCCGCGTTGGGTAACTTGATCCCCGGAAGCTGTACAGCGTTGTGGCTCACAAACAGCTGAACCTAGTCGTAGGGCTACTGCGATTCGAAAGGTTTAATTATGCATATGAAGACCTAACTGGGGAGAATGTAACGCATTTAACCTTGCACTAGCATGGGGAGATGACGCAGCAAGAAGTCTAGCTTTATCCTCTGGAACAGCAACGCATTGTAAAAGAAGTTTATGGAAATGTAGTGCTATTGGTGTGTACCAAGATACCTCACCTCACCTCTCACCTCTTTTGCTGATTTCTGGAAGTTCCGTATATGTTATATTTATCCATTTGGTGGAGCCTTCTTCAACTATCCCAGGGTCCAGGTGGTAGCCTTGAGGATGGAGAGCCTCGATTAAACGAAGAGATCAGTGGTAGGACGCTAAAAAGGTAGGAATCGCCATATCAACGGTTCGTCGAATACCAAGGCCTCCTAATCCAACAGGTAAGGATGCTTGCATCCAAGATTCGTCACTCAAGGAGCAGTTCAAAATTGACTCCAGACCCATTTTGAAGATATGATCATATTTCTTCAGCAGTGGAGTCTCATTTCAAGATGAAAGCACCGTAGAAAGTAGTTTAGACGAGGGATTGACAATGAAGCACGTAGAAGAAAAAAGCTCCGTGTGCTGAAATCGAGTCAAGACGAGACAGAAAATATTCTAATTTGGATATTTTGGTTGATAGCACAGTTGCAAATGCTTCCTTTGTGAGAGCAGAACCCAGAAGACAAGCATCCTGTTTGCTTAACTGAAAATTTGGTGCAGCTTCTCCAAATCTTCTGAATAATTGTTCGGATGTGACTTCATCTAATCAAAGAAAACCAACTTCGCATTTTGAGAAATTCAAATGTAAGCCAAGAGCTGACGCTTTCTCATTTATATGTGTTAACATTGAAAGGACTGCCTCAGGTTTGTCAGCAAATAGTCCCATCATCCAAATACCAGATGTTTAGTTCAGTATTAATCGAATGTACTAAAGAATGTATTGTTATGGCAAAAAGTGTTGGGCCCAAGGGATCACCTTGTTGTACTCTTCTCTGGGATGAAATAGTGTCTTGGCCTAAGAATAGGTTACTGGATTGAGCGTAACACTGGTGAACATATGGGTATCTTGCGCGAAAATATTTCAATACCTCAGTAAGCATGGAGTCCCGGCGAAGTTTATTAAAAGCGTTGAAAAATCCAGCTTTACGATAGCCTTTGGAGCTCTGTGTGTGGAGGAGAAATACATCCTGGTTGCATGAACGACTGCTTCGACTCCGTTGGGAATACAAACTCTAAGTTGATGGGGAGACAAGAAGTTCTTAATAGGCTCTCGTATTCTGAAGCATATAATTTTGGCTGATATTTTGCGCCAAATATTCCCTATGGCGATAGGTCTGATTCCACCACCCTGCTTTTTAAGAGCGATAAGTCTGGCTCCGAAAAACAAAGGTCGAACTTCTAAGGGCATTTTTCCCGAAATAATTAGATTGAACAGATCACAAAGTGATTTTAATAACTTTTCCTTCGATTCGAGTATTTGGCAAGATAAAAGATCTTTGAGAATCGAAGGGCGAAGACCATCTAGACCTCCCGAGCTGCCAGATGGAAAAGAATGTATAGCATTTTTAACTTCGTTTATTGAAACTCCTTGAACCCTGTTTTGATCTTCTGGAAGATTCGGTGAAGTAAATATTCCAGGGTGGGCTGGATGTTTCTCCAACAATGTCTCAAATACTGAAGTGTCAGGAGCTGCTATTTATCATCTGACATAAGTAAACGGGACACTCCTCGGATATCACCATCGGCTAGTTTGTTTTCAATAATTTTCAGATTTGACACATTCTGTTTAGGTATAGATTTCTTGACCTTTGGCGATTGTAAGGTTAAGGCGTCAATACCTGTATTATCCCAAACACGAACTCTTTGTTTTACCCATGAGGTAAGGTTCTTTACATTCTCGGATTGTTTGGAAGCAGTTAGTGCTACAAATGGAAATATAAACAGGTTGATCCATTCTCTTTCTCCATTTGAAATAGGTACTTGCTGTAATAACTTGGAAAGTGCATCGGCTACCTCAGTTCGAGCACCACGAGGGACACGTCTTAGGATGTGTGTAGAGGATCTTAATTACGTCAACACTTTAACCAAGTTAGGTAACGTTAATCCTGTGTGCTACCATTGCAGTTAGTGATGCTTACATTTGTGGCTCTACAGTCAGGAATGCTTTTATTATTGATATGAAGACAATCCTCTTCTGCATTTATGATCGGATGCTTTTTACCTATATGAATGGCTAATCCTCTTGCATTCACATAAAACTTTCCACAATGGGGATAAGGTAACACCTTCGCAGATCTAGGAGGGGCTGAAAAGTGGCCTTTGGCGGGCCTACCAGTGCTGGAGTCCAAGTCATTGCCAGGCTTATCGGTTTCACCTGATTCCGCTGAATTAACTGATGGAGATTGAACACTGGGAACGCTGCTTGAAGATTCCATTAATTCATATCGTATCTCTATGTGTAACAAGGTGCACAACAAAATAAAATAATTTTTATCGGTGATAAAGAAGTATTGATGATATTAATATTTGAAAAAGTTTAAATATTCGTTTTTAACGAATTTCCGTTGCTGTTTATTTCATTGTTAGAATACTATGTCGGAATTATGTCAATGCTTAAATATATATGCAATTACTCGTGATTCATTGGGAAATTAGGCACGTCAGTCAGTGCTGGATTTAGATAAAATAATACATAGTCACGGATTTCTCTATTTATGGTCCATATACTATGAAGTATTTATTACGACTGTCTTCACTTTCCAACTTCAAAGTTCTCAAGAATCCCCACCCAAAACTGTTTCCAAATAATGCCAAGGCAACCCAAGAGCAAAATTAGGTCAATTGTATGGGAGACTACAAAAGTGCAATACGACCTTCTATTCTCCCTTTCCTGCAATAGTAGCCACCACAAAGAAACAGTCATTCTGCCTGAGAATTAGAAAGCTGTGGAACCAAATCTCAATTTTGTTACAAATATATCAGTGTACCGAACTGTAAATAAAAGAATAAAATAAATTGTTAAGAATGAATATTTTCTTATCGTGAGAGCAATGGACGACATAAAAATTTACAAAATTAACTTACTTAAACAGTTCCAACAAGTTGAATGGTAAGAAACATATCAGAGGAAAGCATTTCTCTCCTTTCCGCCCCCCCCCCAAAGAATGTCATAAGAAAGAATCTCATAAAAAATAAAAACCTAACAGAACAAAAACAAACATCCGCATAAAATGGGAAATATACAAACAGAATAAGGGACAGCAGTGGCATAGCAGACTTTCGGCCCTTCCATGCCAGATAAAGAGATGGACCATAGCTTTAAACACAATTGTAATAATAATAATAATAATAATAATAATAATAATAATAATAATAATAATAATAATAATAATAATAATAATTATTATTATTATTATTATTATTATTATTATTATTATTATTAAGAAGTCGTTTCTTTTTCGAAATCTCTAACTCTGCCTAGGAACATGTTTGCATGTAGCGGTAATGTGTGCACTTTTTGCAATCAGAGGTCCCAAAGGCCAAAAGTTATGAAAATCTCCGAGAGAGAGGAAAAAAACTTTCTTATGATAAATTCTACTTCAAAATTCGAAGCACTTGATTTTGGCAGGTGCTTTCTTGTTTATTTTTTCCGGGAATAGAAATGTCTTCGAATCTAAGATATTACCCTACATAATATTGGAAATTTGCAAGACGATTTACTTAAATAGAAATTTGTGGTAATAAAAAATTATAATTAGAAGACATTATTGTAAAAAGTGAGTTTTATTTCTTCATTCATTGCAAGTCTTGGGGGCTCCCTATACCTGCCCCTCCCCCGAATATCAATATCGAAAATTTGGGATTATATATGAATGTCGATATATTTGCTATATTGAATGTTGATATATGTATGAATATCGATATCGATATATCGCACAGGCCTGGGTCCAAGAATTGATTTTTGAAATCTACTGGAATAAACTGCAATTTGCCTTTTGTTTATGATACTGAGTGTGGTCACAAACCAGCGACGGTACACATTCTTTACATATTATAGCAATATACTCTATAATTTTCCACAACCAGGCAAACCGGAAGATAAAATCCCTGTGATATTAAAGTAAAATATTCTACAAAATAATCATAATTCATTGTCCCTTGTTTTATCAGTAATTTTACTACAGAAACGAAATGAAAATTATAAGTTTTACGTCACACGATTATACCATGTGGCTGAAAAAGACGGTGATGATGAGAAATGAATGAAATAGTGGAATGAAGAAAGTGGGAGAAAACGGAAGATTTCTTAGAAAACCCACAAGTACTGCGTTTTTCCACCAGAAAGTTTACACTCCGCGAGCTGGGATCGAACCAGGGACTCAAACAACCGAATGTGATCAATGTACCACTGAGCAATCACAGAGTAAAAACAGTTGAAAATATTCCAGAGAAGTGATGGGTTGACGGGAGTTGTTTCTTGTGTGGGACCTGGCCTGATATGAATAACATTTTTGGATGGTGTCTTTCTCTTGTTATGGTAACTTTTCTTATACTAAACAAACTCATTCTTTCCCTCATCGTCTCGTCTCGCACTTTTAATACAGTTCCGAAAGTTTTCTTCTCATTTGTTTTCCTACACTTTCCTGATTTTTTACACTTTCGTTTGAAAGAGTAGTTCTTTTCATTTTCCGAGGCTGGTCTGGTGTAATGGAAATTTCATTATTTGGCACTGTTTCTATTTCCAAAGACTCAAATCCATATTTATCAGGTACATATTCAGAGCCACTATCACTATAGTAACAGCTTTCATCTAGATCCGAATTTATTTCAAATTCTAAATCATGTTCAAATTTGGAACTATCTTCTGCCTCGTCGAGAGCAGCCAATATCGCATTTTCACTGTCAAAACGTTAAGCATTATTGAGTATTCCAACTACTTGACATAACACAAACAACAATGAAAACTGATCAAAGACATTCAAAAAACACACCCGTTTAAAGCACCGACACGTTAGACTTGCGTGTACGAAGAAAGCCTTTAAGGGTAGGGACACGTCAAACTGGCGTGTAAATTCTAGAAACAATATCCATACGCAACGCCGTTATCGCAGAATTAACCTGCATTCATTACCGATTGCTGGGTAACTGATACGAAGTAGCACTGCTGGCATGCTGAGCGCCTCGAAGGGAGCATAGAAACAGGGGGTCATACTAACCTCACCTTCAACGTAAAATCAACGTATGCTATCTATCTAGGGTTAAAATGTGACTAATTAATGAAAAGATTAATCATAATCACAATATATTCAAGATGAAAAATATTCATTCACAACTCGTCGTAGTTAGTTTTCTGCACTGAAATTCCCATAATACGCTTTCTTCTTTACTAATATGAGCTCCTTGGTACTGAGTTATTTCATAACTTAGTCGAGAAGATATTTGTAGGAATAAAGAATTATCAAGTAGTTATTCTATGTTGCGTCAAGGTACTCCGAAGATAAGATTTCATTCTTCGTAGAGCCTAAAATAATCTTTCTGGTGTCGCCGATGCCACAAGAACAGTAAAGTAAATTATTAGCTTATTGTTAGCTTATTAATTTCCGAAAAAATAATGAGTTATCTCTTTTGGTTCAAATTGCAATAAGACAAAACAATCTTGAAAACCTTCAATGACGTTTAAACAGTCATTTTTGGTTGGATGAAGTGAGGAAAGCATCTTTAATTGTGCTTTAAAGATATCAAAATGTATGTTCTTTGAATACATTTAGAACAAAACTAGAAATATATGAACATGATTTCATTAGTATTGCTAATCAGCAACTGTTAAATATCCTACAGCACAGTGAAAATATAGTCCTGAAATCTTCTTATTAAAGTGTTTAAAACCAAGTCGTAGGTTTCGAAGTTTTCTTCACTGCAATATTCGTTCGATGCTGAGCATAATCAGTTTTGTATTTTGCCGTATCAAGCATTTTAGGAATTCTTCTTTGCTTTAATGTAGGACTGAAGTTAAATTTTCTTCCTTCTTGAAAACTCTTAACTTAACTTCAAAGAAGTCGTTAAGTCTTGACTGAAGAGAATACTTCATTACGTCTGCTCACCTATTTATCACTTCATCTTCTTCACAGATATTACTTTTTTGTAATTATTTGGAATAGTGTCCTCTCAAGGAAAATGTAGAAAGATATACTATTATACACATACATGTTATTGGCTTCGTTCATTCTATTTCTCTCGTACTCGTTGGTTCGTCAGATATGCACCATGAGTGACGTTAGGAATAATAACAGGGTATTACACCAGCAAAGAGAATCTATAATTTTTAGTAGTCTCCAGTTTTTCAAAGCAGAAGGTTCTTTAATCAACCTAAACAAGGCGCAGGAGAGAAAAGCAGAAGCTTGTGGAGCAAGCTACTCTGTTGGAGTATACTTGATTCTAGTGTGCCAAAAGAAGGAGTTTCTTTTTTTTCTCGTTCGGTTATGTATCTGTCCGTTCTTATTCACTCAATGGACATTGAGTTCAACAGGGTTGGTTGAGGAGCAGAAAAGCGACAAAGCGAAAACCAAACAACATTGTCAATGCTCCTGTTATTATATTCTAGTTTATTTGAGAGAATGTTACATCTACAGTGTTTGTGTGGTAGTTGAAAGCGGAGGAAAAAAAGGAAAATAAGCAACTCTTGGGAGATAAGGATGATGGATGATAAACAAAAGCAGCATATATAGTTTTGGAAGTAGAACGTTATTTATATAGTTACATCATCGTCAGTAATTAATTCCATGGAAAAACTGAGAGTGCATATCATTACTCGATTTTTATTATAATTTTCAATACGTCGTGAATTTTTAACTAATACTTCCCTTATTATTGACCGGGCTGTAGCTCTCGGGTTTTAGACAACGGATGAGAATTCAAAGAGCGCATTTTAGCCAAACTGCGGTATTTGGACTGCTCAACGATGGGTAAAGCGATATCGGGAAACTAGAGAATCTGGTAGCCGTTCAAGTAGTGGGAGAACACATGTAACAACACAAGAGCAAGATAATCGGCTCATTGCTCTTGCACAACAGAGACCACACACGATTTTCCGTCTACTGAGTTAGGTAGCGAGTTTCCCTGCTTCACGAACTGCTGCCAGAAGGCGGCTTAAGATAGCGGGTATCATGTTTGTGGTGCTGCAAAAAAGGAAGTCCTCTCACAGGATCATATATATTCAACTTCATATTGAATTTGCAGAGGCAAATAGGCTTTAGAATGGAACGATGCGATCTCCACATATGAATCCGTGTTTGTCCCTGAAATTTCAGGACCACTCGTCCTGTATAGACCAAAATGAACCAGGCATGATTCACAATATGTCTTCCCGCAATGTGGGTGTGTTTCGTTGTCATAATTTGGTTTTCTTTATGTTAAAGTCGTTAGAATTATTCCATCAGATAAAGGGACGTATAGCTGGTAAACAGTATGTGCACCTTCTTCGGAATGTCATGCTGCCACTCACCAATCCATACATCTCGGGTAGTTCAGAATTGTCTGGAGCAGCTGGGTGATCTGGATGTTCTGGATTGGACCCCGCGTGGTAGCGAAATGAAGCCGCTCAAGACGTGTGGGGGAAGTTACAAGAATTTTGAAGGAACAATGGCATAATCCATCACCCACCACGAAACCAGAATTGTGGAATTTAATTTCTGATGCCTGGAAGGAAGCCTCTGAGAGCGAGGGTTACCTTAGTACTCCCATTGAAGGGATGTCGAGAAGGACCCAAGCGGTTATTAAGGCGAACGGACATTGGACATTTGCATAATCAAAACAACCCTTTTCAGGGCTGAAAAATATATTCCAGAAGATTTCTAACTGGATCTGAATGCTGAGGTTTCAATTACTATACAGAAGAAACCTTGATTTTTTAAAAGAATCTCAGCTATAGGGGAGGTTAGAACTCAGAACTCGTTGCTTTGAAGCTCAGCCCCTTTGACTTACTGCATGGCACCTCCATTAAGGGGTACAGGACGGAAACATTTTTTATTTATCTGTGTCTAGAAAGAACACATTATAATAGCTTGAAAGTTGTATTCTTGAACGAAAGTCCTGAGGCCTGTAAAAATAGACATTCCGAGAAACTAAACATCGTTTTTAGTTTAGCACTCTATCACTTTTAGGTACACACTGTTATACTTCACTATTAATGTTCAATACAGTAATTTACAATTTAGGTAGTGTTATAATGTTTTTGTAGTTTACTTTCTCTCCTCATCTTCAACGTTTAGATTTATTCCGGATTTTAAAGTAAGTAATACAAAGTAACAGATTATAACAATCTCAGCATGATATTGCGCGGTGCAACCAATAATGTATAGGGTTCTAAATCCAAACACCATTGTTTCGAATCCTGGTATGAGATGCTTTAAAGAATGCATTGTGCAGACTTTCTTTGAATTTTGTGAGTAATTCGTCTCTTAATTTTGGCGAAATCACATTTATTAATAATAATTACTAATAATAATAACAATTCTTATCACTACTATTATATGCATGAAACAACACAATTGTTTTTATTGTTTTTATTCCTCACTCAGAGTTAGAGTCCATATCAAACGCACATGGGGACATGGGTTACATTTGATTAGTACGTCACATTCTTTATAATTTGTCTGTTATATGAACACAATTGCAAACAATTACAATGTAAATTTCTTACAGTGTATATTACGTACGCTAACAAACTGTTTAAATATGGGCAAATTCCGAAATATCTCTTTAATTATCCCACACAGCAAATCTCGCCAACACTTAGTGGCCCACTTGCTGGTAAATGTCCACCGTTGATATAGAAAGACGTCCAAGGATTGCCTCTAGTATGCCAATGGTGGCAGGGTTCGTCGGGTCGAAACATAACCTAGAGCCAGGGTATTGAAGTTACCAGCACGTAATAGCGAGGACTTCATTTTGACCAGCGCACCTTCGATTCGTTGCGTAGAATAGCAAAGAGACCAACACGAACTATCACTAGTCACGTACAGGTTGTTAGTATTATATGTTATTTTTCCTGAATACTTGTTCCTAAAGTGAGCTCCGCGGGTTAAGAGTAGCCCCTGCCTCTACATCATGAAGTAAAAAAAAATCTTCAGATGAGTGTGTATAATTGTATGAAGTTAAATGGAAACTATCGCCGATCATTACGAAGTGAATATTGGAGAACTATGAAATAAAGTAAATAGACGAGCGAAACTTTGTAATAAAATTACATGGCGAGTGCATTTTGTCAGATCCCAAGCTGTTTTCGTCGAATATACACGATTGAGGGAGTCCTGATTGCCAAAATTAAGAATCCCTTAATAATTTATCACTCTATAACCATGATTTTTGTCCATCGCTTTCGTGGCGAAGTCGGAAGAATATACGCTTTTTTAATCATATTGTTTACCATTCGCACCTACCCTCGGGTACTTGCTTTTAGTGTTTCTGGACTCACCTTTAATGCAAACAAATCACACATATTTTGGTGGAGTAATTTTTTGATTCATTTGCGTTTCGTTGCTTCTTTGCCGCTGGTGGTATAATTTTCAAAATGTATGTAGGGCCACCGCGGATCGTCGCTTAGGGGCCGCCAGTTTTTGGCGAGATGTCGCCAGTTGCCCATGCGTGTGCCATCGTCGCTTATTTCGTGGGGTACTTGTGAACGATCAAACATATTTCCAATTTGTTTCAATCAATTTCCAATTAATGGAAACAAAATAAAATCGAAGCTTATACTTAGAAGAGTGTAAAATTATAATGTAGTAATTTCCACTGTTACAGAGAAGAAAGTATTCTTCTTCAGGTGAATACTAGTTTTTATAAAATGTCGCGATCGCAAACTTTCGTTTGGAATTAAATGCAATGCAAATATACAAACCAAACAATTATATTTTTAATCCAATAATACACCCTTTGCCACACTTAATGTTGAGTGGAAATATATCGTTAATCAATGTGACACGTTAATATGACATATATGATATTATGGTACGTAATTAAATTTCAGAAGCAAACCCATGCTGTAAAAGTCAGTGGACCACCGATAGGGAACTAGCGACATCTCGCGAAATATTAGCGGCTGAACAGCAACGGTCCGCGGAGTCTCCACTTGTGTTATGAAAATTATACTACCAGTGGCACCCTGGCGACAGAGATGCGGCGAAATGCCAATCAACCGCAAAACTGTTACTCCAAAATATATTAAATTGCGTATATGAGTGATTTGTTTACATTAAGCTAAGTATAAAAACAACATAAAACAGAGAAAAACAAGTATTATCCATGTTTCATTTACTCTATTCTCAATTGCCTGTGTATATGAAATAAGGCCTAATTATAGACGACTATCTACTGGCAATTATTAAACATATATTAAATTACAATTCTTTAAAAATAAACTGGAATAGAATGGATTAGAACCCGCGACCCTTTTACTCGTAAACCGAAACACTGTGAACTGTGCAAAGAAGCCAACATGAAATACGAACCAGGACGAGTTTACAGTGTATGTGTGTGGATATAATAAGGTTAGCAATTGCAAAGAACGTAAGAATTACTCGTTTCTTCCAGTTCGACATCATTACACATACCTAGATACTTTCTACAATATTTTTCGGTATTTGCTAATCTACGTCAGGGAAGACAATTATTCGTATTACGGAAAGGTACTATAAACATTATTCAATAGATAGGGTAAGACCCGAACTGCGAACAGTACGTAGTGAACACTCAGAAAGTAAGAAGTGACTTCTTTACCAATACGCTAAGAAGAACACGACTGTTAGATAGTGAATTTGAAGGTGTTGGTGTGACCTGTAGGAAACGCATGCATAGTGCTTGTCTATGTATAGGAGGCAAGAAGAGATATAGGTGAGTTCTGTATATACCTTCAACACACACAACACACCAATGTGTTTAAGAAATGTGAAGGTATATTGTTTCTGGTAGTATTGCTATTCTAAGATCGGTTTGGATCAAGATACTAGCAGTTGCTGCATGCCTACCTATTGTCTGTGTCACAAGCTGCAACAGCTTAGGTCTCTAACCTCTGATACTTATCTCCAAGAAAACTTAAGCTTGCCACAAGTGTAGGTTGCAAGCTCAGAACATCTGTAACACTAAGGATGAGCACGAGCTTGTAGTCAAATCCAGTTTGATATTTAACTCCTCCGTGCAGATCGTTTTCACTGGTTTTGAAATCATCAACTGAGTGTTGGGGAAACCAAAGCTTTCAGAAACTTAAGCAGTAATGTGGAATAGTTTTAATGTTGTTCATGAGATGGGACAACACAAGCATCTCATTTATTTCGACAACAAGAGGATAATAATTTTTTATGACAAGAAAGCCTCGTCAAAAATTGTCTTCTGTGCATGAATATTAGTATTTTCTTACTATCGAGGAAGAGATGTCACGATCAAATGTTTTAGTACAAATCAAAGTCCAACCCGGGCTGGACAGGTTTCAATGTGTATGGTCAGCGCACAATAATTTCTAACCATTTTGGCACAAGTAGGTATATATGTTTCTTTGGAACTCAAACCGGAAACGTCATTAATGTCATCTTTGCCTTCTAACCTTCTCGACTATAGAGGACATTATTCAACCAGTAAGCGAATACTGTACTTTTAGTATTGCCCTTCTTCCATATTTATAGAAGATCAGTGCTATAATAGAAAAGAAGAAAGATAGGAGGAGATATGAAATAAAGAGTAAAAAAGATAAACAACTGAAAGAAGGGAAAAATTCTTTCAATTTCTTGTCCCTTTCTTCTTGTTGTTGTTCTTCCTATTCTTCTTCTTCTTCTTCTTCTTCTTCTTCTTCTTATTATTATTATTATTATTATTATTATTATTATTATTATTATTATTATTATTATTACTATTATTATTATTATTATTATTATTATTATTATTATTTACATAATTGCAGTGTAGTGGACATTAAAATCCAGTACTATCCTTTGTATTCTTGTGCGTCACGTCCTCGTGTGTTGTTTCCAGATTACTTAAAACTACACCTAGAATTTGCTTCGTTTTGAATAGGCTCGATTTCAGTGGGGGGAAATTTTTCGAGTCTAATCAAGTTCCAAAGAGTACTAGCTTCAACTCGCCTAAGCTCATCTCAAAAAAGCAATATGCTGAAGTATTCTAGTCTGAAAGTTTCGAGTCTCAAGATGGCGACCGGAGAAGACAAAGCTTAATGGTCCGTCTGTTATCATCTCTCTTTCCCCGGTAAACAATCTCTAGTGTGGCATTAACCTGAATAAGGGTTCTCCGAAGTTCACTTGCGATTCCACCCTATTCTATTGTGCAACCTTAGATTTTAATCTCATTCAAAAGTACTGTTATTTCATATATAGTCAGTGTTGCAATCGTCACAAAGAAAAATGCCAAGCAAGTCCAAAACATGTCTCTAAATAGCAGTGTGTGTTACTGGAGGAGGCCATTAACACCATGCAAGAGAAAGTAAGTTGGCTTGTAGATGCCCAAACCCAGTTAGCTGGGAAGTCATCGTCGACCTCTGCAAGTAATGAAAGAAGTGATGTGTCTGTGATTCTGCAAGAACTTGTAGAGTTGAAGAAACAAGTGAAAGACTTAAAATCTCAAGTGGAGCAATTACACGGGACAGTAGTGGCTCATGATGATTGACTGGACAACATGGAACAAATAGAAGTAGAAACTGACTGCTATTACATGGAATACCCGAGAAGCTTGGCGAAAAGCCTGCCAATGTAGCACTCGATTCTTTAAAGAGTAAATTGGACATTGATATCAACATAGAGCAATTGGAAAGATTACATCCTCTACGAATGAAACGCAGAACTAGAATTTTTGCAGATGTGGCGATTGAAGGATCCACTCCTTTAATTGTGAAATTTGTGTCATATCGTTACAGGGAAGTGATGTGGAAAGCCAAAAAGAAATTGAAAGGCAGCAAATTTCTTTTCACCGAATCTCTTACCACGAAACGACTGGCCTTACCTCGCCAAGCTAGGCAAGTCCTTGTTGTTCGTAATACTTCGACATCAGATCGCAAAATTGTCATTTCTCTGGAGAACCAGAAGCATTATATCACCTCTGAACGGCAGCTGCTTAACCTTATTACTGAAAGTGGGTATGGAACTTGAACGACGGCTTTGACTTTGCGAGACTTTTACGTTTGGAATATATGTGAAGAGTACAGTGTATTATTTCTTGTGTTGTGTTAATGGCATGTAATTTCCTTGTGTGTGTATATATTTTTAATAGAAGCATTTTCATGTGTAACTAGTATTCAGAAATCAGCAATTTTAGTTACCCACATCTTGGTAAGTCTCTTTCATATGTTTCTTCATTTTCACGTAGCTTACATAATAAGGTTTTTCATATATGTACCTTCTCTTTAATCACTGTTAACTGTACTTAAATTTTAGCATGCCTCAAATAGAAAACTGCAAGAGTTAGCAACACAGTCTTCAATTTCCACAAAAATATTCCTCACCTTCTTCTCCCTTACGGGACTGAAGATCACTTTCCACAAGCCAACGACGGCACATTTACTGCAAACTAAACTAGGTTAACCGGCAGCGGGGACAACCCTAAATGTCATTCATCTCAACTCACAGTCCCTTCTAAGCTCTTTCGATGAATTTCAAACTACTGTACTCCCTCAAAATAGTCTGCACTTGATTTTGGTATCCAAAACGTGGGCAAAGCCAAGCTTGAATAGCAGCCTGTATGAGTTACCGGGTTATCAGATCATAAGGAATGACAGAACGCAAAAGGCGCTGGTGGAGTTGGTATCTATGTGAGGGATGAGAAAGATACGAAAATTTTGGCTATGTCAGCACAGGAATATAGCTTCTGTAGTGAGTACATTATCATTGAATTAGTTTGTGGAATTAAACAATATATACTCTATTCGGTGTAAAGACTGCCAAAAGCAAATCTTAAAAATTTTTGAAGATAAAATAGTGGAATACTTGCCCTCTTATCAAAATTGTTTGGTTCTCGGTGATTTTAATTTTAATATGCTAAAATCGAACAGTGGAAGTGAAACATTTCATGATGTTTTATCCGGCCTTAATCTGACAATGTGCTCTCTATATCCCACTTTCCATACTGCTACATCACATTCACTACTCGATCTCCTCTTAACTAAAACTCCGCAAAAATTGATCACTATGGGCAATTACCAATTCCAGGTATAATTTACCACGAGTTAATGTTCGCCTGCTACTGTATACACACTCGGAAGGGGCAGAGAAGATTTATTTCGTACAGAAACTTGAATAAAATGAATGAAGCTGCTCTTTTCTTTGATGTGGCTAATACTCTTGTCACGTAATCTACAATTATTCGTCTATAGACGAACGACTTAATTGCTTTAATACCGCAATATTAACAATACTTGATAAGCATGCTCCACTCATTAAACGCAAAGTACCGCGACTTTCTTCCCCGTGGATAACTAAAGAAATTTTAAATTTAATGGCTAAACGCGATTCCTCTTATAGATAATACACGAAATCTCGTAAAGATAATCCAGTACATGCTTACGACTGCTTTAAAAATTACAAAATCTTACGAAATAGATGTACACAATTAATTAGGAAAGCCAAAATGGAATTTGCCTCTAACCTAGCGAATGGTACTGGTAACTCGAAAATTTTGTGGAAATAAATTTAAATATATTAGAGATCAAGAGCATTAGGAAACAAAATATGGCTAACAATAAATTTACTGCTTTTGAACTTAATAACAATTTTCGGGACATTAAGTTTTTAAGTAATGTAGATTACTTAAAAATCTCTCAAATGTATAGAAAACCTTTTTTTCCTTTGAATGTGTCAGTCCTCTAATAGTCATGAAGCCCATCAATTGAATAAAATCATATGCTAGTGAGGTGGCCAAATTAGTATTCAATTTATTTAAAAAGAAATGCCCTTTGTACTAAATCCCATCACTAATATTTTCAGTAACCAATATATGGGTATATAAGACCTGTAAGACTTGTGAAGGGTGAAGAAATTATGACTAATGACACGTGTTTATTATCACAAATTGCAATGTAAATAAATCCACTTGCCAATTTAGCAATATTATATAGTATAACTTCCTAGCCGTCAGAAGTTTTTCCGTTACCGGAAACAAATAAACAAGAAAGCACGTGTCTAAAGCAACTGTTTCGAACTTTGACCTAAAATTTGTCATTTTTTAATTCCTCTCTCTCTCTCTCTCTCGGAGATTTTCATTCATTTTAGCCTTTGCGATCGCTGTTTGCCAAAGTGGACACATGACCGTTATATGCAGATATGCTCCTAGGCAGAGTCAGAGATTTTGCAAAGGAAACGAGTTTTGAATAATAATAATAATACTCGTAATAATAATAACTATTATAATAACAATTGTGTTTAAAGCTATGGTCCAATCTCTTTATCTTCCACGGGAGGCCCGGAAGTCTGGTACTTCACTGGTGTATCTTATTCCTTGTTTGTCTCTCTTTCCGTGTCGTATGGATTTTTTTTCGCTGTTAGATTTTTATATTAAACATTTATATTATACAACCTTTTTCATTTTATACGGGGTTCTTTCTTAGGAAAAGAAGAGAAAAGCTTTCCTCTGATATCTGTTTCTTACCATTCATCTTATTTGAATTACTTAAGTAAGATCATTTTGTAACTTATACCATTCATTTCCTTCACGATAATAAGATCATCATTCTTAACTATTTATTTAATTTGCAGTTAGCCACACTGATACATTTGTAAGAAAATTGAGGTTTGCAACACATCAATGTCAATGTAATGAAAATTGACATTAAGCGAATTCAAGTTTGGAAAAACGTGAAGCTATATGTTATAATAAAGAAATACTTAAAATTCTACTTCGCTGTTACCGTCAATACCAATACTACTATTATTCTGAAGTGAAAGGCTGTTTCGTCACAAATTTTAATCATGAATACTTAAATGATTTCCTAGACGACATCTAAATGTACCCGATACTTCAGAACACAACTTGTTATGGAGAAAAGTATCTACATGTGTTACAGAGCTAAAGGTTTGACCATAGTTGTTCAATAATTTTGTGATATTGAGACTGAATAGGACAGACAGAGAGATAGCTGATCTGTATTGTCCTATTCACAATAAACGAACTGAGGTTGTGGAGAGGTGTAGTACCTCATTCCAATGTTCCTCAAACTATGCCACAACAGCTGTAGCATGGTGTAAGCATATAGTAATCTTAAAATATAATTTGCCTAGGCAACTCAATTGATTCAATATGATGCACAGTGTGTTTTAAATGTTGACAGTCACGGGTAATGACGCGACCTATACACTCATTTGATTGGAGTTTGAGGACTAGATAGTAAGTCATGTGCTTCTCTGGGCTTCAGCCACCTTATAAAACGAAGAGTGAATTTAAAATATACCATGACTACATTCGACACGATCCTATCCTCATTCATCCCCATCAACATTGTATTCTAAATGTTTGCGCTATAATAAGGACTTATGCCACCATATCACTACTATCTCCCAAATAACAATCAGCCGTATGTCCAATAGTATGTAATTTTCAGGACAAATGACGAACGTTGATGTAGGTTGAGATATGTGTTGCTTTGTATGACATTGGGAGTGCTGTAGAACAACGCTTCTCAGTAAATGTGTGCTTTAATCGGTCACTGAAGATTTTTTCTGACCACTATTTCTCTCTTACGTGTTTGAAAATAAGGGTATTTTTTCTGTTATACTCTACTCTGCTGCATTATACTTTATATGTTCCATTATATACTCCATTATACTTTTTCTATTATACGAGAGTGTTCCTAAGAGACATCAAACACTATTTTAATGTCGTCTTTTTCGTAATACTGACAAGTAAACCTTACGTTTGGGTGAATCGAGTTGCTGACTGAGACACATATGAGAAAGTAGTACTAAATGTAGTCAGTATTTCAGTGAAGTTGTAGCTGCGAAGCTCCAGGGATTTAGGAGATACAGCTACCAGAACATCACATGGAAGTACACAATAGTCTTCATACTGTTGGAGGTAAAAGCTCTGTAAGACCTCTTGTAACGACAAAAGGCGAATAACAAACATGTGGGTACATATTAGGACTATGGAGAAGTCATATAGTAAGGGTATACCTGACGGCGGCCATCTTGAAATCCGCCATTTTGAATTAAGGTTAAGTTTTTAAAATAGGAATAGCGTCATGTGATACATGATTTAAGGCGCAAATTTAATCAGAAGAACAATGGTGACGTTAATTTTGATTTTACGTGCAATTGGTAAAAAGTTACAGGGAAATTAAATATTGTTGCAGCATATGTATTAGTCCTTTACCCCACCTTGTAAATTTTGTGTTAATGATAATAATTAAATAAAAAACAGGTGTATAAATATTAGGTCTATGGTAAGAGTTGCCTTGATGGCGGCCATTTTCAAATCGATTGCCTTGTCAGGTGTGCTCACTGTGAGCAGAGCATTTGTGCAAGTCATGCACTCTTTTCTGAACTACATATTGATTGTACTAATTGAGGATTTTTCTGGAAGAAAGACCCAAGTTCAATTATGACTCAATTCTACTTTGGTCATTTTTACTTAAATTAGCAACTTGTTTATGCGATAACAAATGCTGGTTAATGATAAAGCAAAAATGGTTATACCGTTGGATTTATGGTAAAATTTGCTATTAATAAGGTGTCACTGTTATGCGTTTTGTTTAAAACTTTTGTCTGTTTCAAAATGGCGGATTTGAACATGGACGCCATCAAGGCAACTTTTACCATAGACCTAATATTTATCCACCTGCTTTTTATTTAATTATTATCATTAACACAAAATTTACAAGGTGGAATAAAGGACTAATACATATGCTGCAACAATATTTAATTTCCCTGTAACTTTTTACCAATTGCGCGTAAATCAAAATTAATGTCATCATTGTTCTTCTGATTAAATTTGCGCCTTAAATCATGTATCACATGACGCTATTCCTTAATTCAAAATGGCGGATTTCAAGATGGCCGCCATCAGGTATACCCTTACTATATCACTTCTCCATAGTCCTAATATGTACCCACATATTTGTTATTCACCTTTTGTCGTTACAAGAGGTCTTACAGAGCTTTTACAACAACTGTATGAAGACTATTGTGTACTTCCATGTGATGTTCTGGTAGCTGTATCTCCTAAACCTCTAGAGCTTCGCAGCTACAACTTCACTGAAATACTGACTACATTTAGTACTACTTTCTCATATGTGTCTCAGTCAGCAACTCGATTCACCCAAACGTAAGGTTTACTTGTGAGTATAGCACTAAAAACGTGCATATTCTGGAAATCAGACACGCTCTTGGTTTTGAGCTACCTTAACCTTTACTGTTCGAAAAACATTGCAGTTAGACAAATTCGCATATTGAGTTTGACAATCGCATTGCCATCAACATCCTGCGCTGCGGTCGCCGCCTCACGGTTGCCAACTGAAGCATTCAAAAGTCTTTGTTTTCAATTAAATTGATAAGCATCTGTAAATAAAATCAATAATAAGTAAAGCAACAAATATTTTAAACACGTTTTAACTCATTTCATTGTATGTTTCCGGACATGTCACATACTCTAGAAAACACTGAGCAGTTTTGTGGATATGATTGTGTTCGTGCCATGCTCTCATTGTATGTTACTGCAGGCCGGCTAATTATTAAGTTATTTGACAGCTAATAGATTGATCTTTATTTACCAAATGAACTGGAATTCTTATAACAAGACGTAAGGTATTGCGGCATAAATTTAGGAAAACAGTATAACTTGCTCTACACCGTGTGCTACACTTTAATAAGATTATCTTGTAACGGTGCAGTTGTTCTGCAAGCACATGAATAAATTTCTATTTACGGCCAAGATATTTGGTCGAAAACGATAGGACAATAGGGCACAATAGGAAAACAATAAGCTATAATCGCTGTTGTTCTGTAAATCTCGATGTTCAAAATGCTCCTTGCTCAGGGTGAAAAATCATGTCAGAAGATGATACTGCGCCAAAAGTGGAGCGTGACTACAATTTTAGCACTTATGGTAAGGCCAGTAACCTTGAAGATCCATTACCAAATTTATTAACTAACGAACTCTATGGTCTATAAATTCATCCAGTTTCATCCAGTTTCTACTTTTCCTTTATACCTTTGCGAGATCCAACATCATACTGTCCACCCATCTGCAACTAGGTCTTAATAATCATCATTTTCCAATTTGATGTCTAGCTGAAATTTTGAAATTTGTTCTATCTCTTCTTATTCTCGCTTCATGACCTGCCTATTGAGCTGCCTAGAATTGATCATTGTAACAGCATTTCAAAAGAGTTAAAAACTGTGGAGTTCCTCGATATGATGTCTCCGACTTGCCCTTCCGCCGTTTATCTTGTGTCTGAATATTCGTGTCAAATTTTGTGTTACATATTTTCAGTCTGCGTTCTTTCCTGAGAATAATAGTTTAACATGCACAATGTGTTTTATATATTTTAAGTTTCAAATTTTCTGATTTAATTAATGATAAAAAAAGTATTTTAATATCAAGAACAACACGAATTCCGTACTTTGAGTCTACATTTAATTTCTACGCGGATTCAATTTGGTTTGCTAATATTGATCCTAAATATTTGGGTACAAATTTTGTCTAAAATATTATTTGATATTTTGACGCATTCATAATTTGCAGTATTATGATCCGGGCTAACTTAGAGCTATTTATTTTTCTCTTTATTTGCTTCTAAAGCTATGTTCTTGCTAGCGTTTTATAAGACACATGCATTTTGTTCTATTATTTCTCATCCCCTATCACATTTATATAATCAGAGTTTAACAGCCGGGGGAATATCATTCATCTCTATTCTCTGGTTCCTATCTTCGATTATCCTTATAGTGTATTTGAGAACAAAGCTATACAATAATGGATATATTTCCTTGTTTAAGAACATCCTTGACGTGAAAGCTAATGAACCGTAATTCTCCAACCGTGACATTACTCAGGAATTCATTTAACTCCTTCAGTGTGGTTGGCGAGTTAACCCATGTCTTCAAAACGCACCTGCTGTGCGGATGGTGCATATATACGCTTTCATTTTGCTTTGGCTATTTTGTATTGCCTATGGCGAATATACTTGCCCATAGTATGAGTAATGTTATCCCGACAACATTTACGGAGTTTGAGCTCAGCTGGTTTCAATTGTTGCTTAGTTAAAATAAGAAGAGGAAATAGAAAGAAATTAAAATAGAGTTTGGGCTTCGTCAAATATAGTTTTCATTCTTTGTTTTGTTTGAGAGCAGACAGTACAATAATGGCTTCAAAACGATATTTCTACGATGCTGACATCGAGGAAGAGTTATCAATTAGTGATTTTGATGTAAGTGATTTTGAAACAGATTTAGAATCAACATCCAAAGTTCTCAAAAAAAACTACACTTTTTACAGCGGTTTGCATCTGAAAATTACCCACTGAAGGGGTTAAACACATCTTAATTAACGTATATAGCTTTCTCAGTTTTGAAAATTGTGTGAGAATATCACAGAACATATCATTCCTACCTGATGGTACATCTTTCTAAAATAAGTAAGTAATGGATGGACTTCCGTATTGTCGTGAATTTGTTGGTAAATATTTTGCCGATAGATTATCATTTGGATTGAATGTGCACTGATAATTCCTTGAGGATTTGTGGGTAATTCTTGCAAATATAATGTTTGACAAGATTTGGTAAGATATTGGCACAAGAGAGACGCTTTAATGATTATTACAAACATTGTTTGTCTTTCTTCTGAGGTGGAACAATTATTAACTATTTTCCGTAGAGTGCCAATTCCTCCATGTTCCATAATCTTTCCCCTCTGTGTAAAATTAACTCAATAATTTATATCTGGAATTATTGTCTAATTTATTTATATCGGTTTCTACTTCTGTTCGATTTTGTTCTTGAATATAGAGTTCTGTTATTTTCATTTTCATTTCTCCAAATATTTAGTTTTGGAGTACTTGTACAGCAAATCGTTAAAGAAGCTTTTCCTTCTATTCTAAATGCTATTTGTGCTAGTAAAATTGTTCCACCGGCTTTCTTTAATGTATAATTGCCAGGCTGAAAACATTTCTTAAGCTAGTTCATACAGTTATACCTGTCTGGATTCTTTAATATTATCTTCATGTTCATTAATTCTTGTTTCAAAAATTGTTGTCATTTTATTAAACTCATGGAAACTTCAATCCTGATGTTAACGAAATTTTGTGTTTACATGTTTTGGATTTTGTAGATAAGCTGGTTTGTATGTTTTGTTTTCTCATCTAGTTTTTCTAGTCGAACCATGTTTTAAAGCTATGTATATACACGTGATTTTTTTCTCATTCTGAAAATGTAGTGATATTCCTAATATCAACCCAAGTATGCTTAACAATGGTACACTTTCAAATTATACCTTTCAGTTTCAAAAATTTCAAATTTCACTGTATTTAAGCACTCTTTTTTCTTTCTCCTAACAGGTAAATGATCATTGTGATAATCTTTCTCTTAACGCCCGAACATTGAATATGCTTACTGCTTCTTCTATCTAGTAAACTATGGTCAAGTTGAGTGTATGCTTTCCCATCTGGTGAATAAGAATATTCATGAATGCCAATATGGGGAACGTTATATTTCAAAATCAGGATTTGTATGTTCTTAAGTTCACAAGTCCACATATTATGTAACTTAAATTATTCTTCATTTAATTAACATAAATTATTATTAAAACACACTCTTACCATCTCGTCTTGGACACTCAACACTCATTTGTATCACAAATCAAAATAGGAGATAATCAAATGTGAATGATTATAAAATTTATTTTTAAACGCTTTCTACATATGTCGTAGCATATACCACTACTTTACTCTCATTGTTCCATACATAAAAATTAATATATTTCACTGTTCATATTCTGCAATTGACATTAGTCTATGTATAAATAAATATATTCAAACAAACAATTCGGGACAATAAACATGCATCTGTGCCAGATATAAAAATAGAAAAGTAAACATTTCTAAATATTTGTAAGAAATACTTTTGTACACACAAAACCGACAATTTTAAAGAAAATAAAACTATGAAATAATTAGGTTATTTAATTTATTAACGAGTAATATATGGTTTATACTGTGACATTTTTAACAATAATACTACTTTTGTATATAGAGTTATAGCTCTGCGAGTATGGTTTATTCCTGGAATAATTGTTAGAATTCGTAAATTGTCTCATATTTGAAACTAACAGTTTCAGTGCATCAATACATTTACATATGATTCCAAACTTCCTATGTTCCCACCATCCATTCCTCGATACATTTAGTAATAGCTGAATGAAAGTTAGGTTACACTGTGTACTTACCTACAATGTCAATCAACTCCCGAGTCGCACGAATCTCTGTTTTGAAGTTTGAAACTTTTAAATGTATTCTAACTGTGGTGAATACAGATCCATTCTTGCCACGTGTGCTGCAAATAAGGTAGAATTTCAAACATTGGGAGAAAAAGGAATATAAAATATATATTTAAGACATAGATTGTGAATTATACGTAAGATAGTAGATTAATTTTCTTTTCTATTGCAAAGTAGGTGTACACTTCAATATAGCTCTTGCAGAACTCCTTAAATTGATATATATGTTGGACTACATTTGCATATGTAAAGAATTGTTTTATATATTCCGAAGTAAGAGTGGACTTTTAACATCAGAAGTCACAGTTGTTACTACATATTTCGATTTTAGTAACATATAAAGTTGGATGGAAAACAACTTTAAGGGGATGCTGAATTCATTCAAGACGTATGTTTATTCGTGGGTAATGTAGTTTTGATATAAGGAATTTTGAATATGGTAGTATTTAAACCTTGTGTACTACGTTAGAGTTCTTTTGGCTAAATGATCGTGAGAATCTAAATGTATATTTTCATTATTTCTCTTCAGTGTATGTTCTATATGTTGAGTACATAATTACGCTTGATGTGGTTTAACTAGTAGGCACAAAATGAGTGTTTACCACTGCTGTCTTAATACTCATACAAGTAATAAACTATTTTACTTTTTTAAAGTTTCTACTTACCAAACGAGAAAAATTACTTGTTATTGACATATTGAAGTTAGCACTGTATGTAGGAAGAAATATTTCTTGCGTTACACTATATTGTTTGTCATCGTCTCTTTTTCTTCCTCAGGTTACAGTTCCATGCAATATATATCTTGAAACTTTTTCTGATTTTCAACAGTTTAAGAATAACAAAGTGGCTAATTTCAAAGGTCTAAAGACCGTTAGTTTTAGCAAAAATCCCAAGATGATATGGCTTTATTATTCTGGGATATAGTTGCCTCTGTTAACTGCTAACGAGCTCGTCAAAGATTTATTTTCTTTCTTGCATGACGATAATGTCAGTGATGTTAAAGGTGACAGTCTGAGTTCGAGAGCAATGCAATAAAGTTTTGTTTTACTGTATATTTGGGTAAAATATCTATACAGAACGCCAATAATTATTTAATTTTTAGCTATGCTATCCAAGGTATTTCATTGTTTCACCTATGCAAATTTTTTTACAGTAATCACAAGCATTAATATTTAGTACTTTAAGTTTACTTACAGGGTTATGAAAGAAGAGCATCTGTATTCTTTAACCCTTATGGATATTACCTTTTCTGGTATATCTTATAGTTTTGCTATTATAAGTGATGACGGTCTAATAGACGGAATAGTTGTTTTACAAGACCTTGAATCTTATCGATAATAAAATTTCGAACTCTAAAAGTATTACCATAATTAAAACTGCAAAGTGATATGTATTGAATATATTTAAACTTTGATTAGTTTTATGTATCATATACCCATACTATGAACTACGAAAGTAAAATGAGCAAAATATCAACATTTTACACAGTAATTATATTAAAATATCGTAAGAACCAAATACTTTATTATTATCCAACAGTCTAATTTAATTCCAATACACTTAATGTTTTGCAGCGACGGAAATCAATACATAATTTCTTCTAAATTAACGCGACATGCGTTGCTTTTCCATTTAACAACTAATACTATGAAACATTTGAATATTAGAAATATTTTAGCTCATATTCTGAACATTAATTAAAACATTTCTTTTACATGCACACTACTCTTTACGTTACTAACCAGCAAACTATTGTTGGGATTAGATTCTTTGAGAAGAAAAAATTATAAGTACTAGATTGTCTTATTCTGTTCTATTTAAGTATTTTCGAAACAAAATTGCAAACATACAGATTTTAATACTAAGTTTTGCTCCTATTTAATAGTTCATAATATGATCCATTACTATTTCTTGCTTTTAAATATTGTAGATTTATAATATTGTTATACTCCTAGCAGAATATTGTTCCGGAAATCAAAACTGATTATCATACTCTAAATAGATTTATATACGTCCTTAAGAAAGTGGCCTTGACAATTGTCTACGGGAGTTTTCTGTGTCGTACTGCTTCATAGCTTGTTTTTTAGTCACGTGGATCAAGTGACGTCATGTTCCCTTTCATCGGTCACTGTAGATCACGGCATAAGAGGTTAATGATTTTAATAATTTTTAATATATTAGATTTCTCGTATATTGCATCTCATTGAGGGGGGGGTTAGGTGGTCCTAGAATACAACTTTGTTTTTCTTTTTTTTGGCCAAGAGATGTTCGTGTGGTCCTGTGGAGACATAGATGGGTAACGACTTACGACATTTTTAAAATATTGGATTTTGCATATATTGCACCTCATGATTGGGTTTAGTTGGTTCTAGAATGCAATATTCTCTTCTTCGTTTGGCGGAGGGGTGTTTGTGTGGATGTGTGGGACATAGATTGGTAATGATTTAGGATTTTTGTTTTATTTTGTAATTGGCGTACATTGCACCTCATGGTGTTTAGGTAGTCGTATAATGCATCTTTGCTTGTTTCATTTCATTTCATTTCTTTCCTTGATCCATCTTTCCTTATTCCATGTGGTTCGGACCAATTCACGTTAATTTTATTGAATAGAATATGACGTTCTAATAACATTACTTCGTTTATCATATGAGTTGTATATAATTGATTGTGTTATATATATATATATATATATATATATATATATATATATATATATATATATATATATATATGTTTCCTTCATAGATATAGAACAGATGATATATTGGGATTAATATTGTAGTGCGCGTGCGTTTATTCGCTTTGATAGAAAGGAACTGAAGGAAAATAAATATTATCGATGTAAATAATGAATAATAATAATAATAATAATAATAATAATAATAATAATAATAATTATTATTATTATTATTATTATTATTATTATTATTATTATTATTATTATTATTATTATAGTATCATAATTAAAATACAAAAAGACTTGAACCTACTGATTACTGTGGAACCGGAATCCCATGATCTTTTACCGGGAATCGAATCGTAGATTTGCATGTGAAAGGAGCGTACGATAGCCGCTTAGGCACGAAGGACCTGTATTTCATGGGTGTATGTAAGAATGACATCATTTTGAATAATATGATAGAAGGATAACGAAGTCACGAACACATTTGCGTATAAGAACATGTTTTCTGTTTATTAGAATGACATTACAAAGTACACGTTTTCGTTTGTAACAAAACCTGAGGAAAATGTTAAGTGAAAATGCACATGTGTGTTTGGTATTTCAGAAAACAGATCAAGATTCGTCATGTTTGAAGATGATTCAAATTGCACGAGGAAAGTGAGAGAGAACGTATTGTGTATGGTCTTGTTTCTGATATGTCTTGTTGCAGACAAGAGATGAAAAAAATGAATGCATTATTCATAGAAGAGTAATGAACATATGAAGAGATTATAATGATGAATACTGACAAGGGAGGGTGTCAGGTGTGACACGCCGGTTTTGATATGATTGCAAAGATATATAAAACATCGAAAAACAAGCGACAGGTACCTATTTATATCAACCAACACGCGCATTGAAAGGATCAAATAGGGCTATAAAAATAGGGTCAAAACGAGATTATGTGGAATATAGCGAGAACGAGAAGAGACGTCGAGAAACATTAAATGAACGAAATACTACTCATAGTCAGAGCAAGGCAATAAGTTAGAACACACCTATGCAAAGGAAGCAGAAATGGACCAATCACGTGTACAACATTGTTTCAATGTGCTACGAAAATGAACGAAGAGAGTGTCAAGTAGCAGGAAGAAAGAAAAAAACGATACAGAAAATACGTGTTTCGTTGCATTGCACTTAAGACGTAAGTCACGTCTTATAATGTGGTGATGAAGAGGATGGTAAAATAATAATAATAATAATAATAATAATAATAATTATTATTATTATTATTATTATTATTATTATTATTATTAGGCCTATATCATATGACGAAAGAGAAACGAATACCGTAAATGCATGTGACGTGAGAGAGTGGGACGTTGTAAAAGCCCGAGAAAATCCACGCACACAGTATTTTGTTCATGAGAAAGTTCACCTGGTGAGTTGGGGTCAAACTAAGGACACCTTCCATCAATGGTGAACACAAGAAGAAACAAGCAGAGTGAGTTTTGTGCACTGAAGTGTTTACTTGGCGATAGGTGGGATCGAACCAAGGACTAAGAGCATTGCAGCTTAACATTCTGTGATTGAACCTTTGGGACCTTAGACGTTGAATTCATGTGTGGTCCATGTACTTCAGATCTCGCTGAAAAGGTACGTTCACGTTTTGAAAGTGTAAAAACACACAGAGGAATAAACGCACACTAGTTTGCTGTAACATGAAAAAATATGAAATGTTTTAAGGAAACGCTGGAAGAAGAGAAGAGACAGGATCAAAGTTCATTTCTGTAGCATTTCGGAGTGCTGGTAAGTAAACATCAGTTGATACGTGAAAAACGTTGACAGATCATAGCTTAGTGAGTCCATGTGTAAGAGAGTGGGGAGTTGGAAGATCACATTTTAAGTATGAAAATAATGAGAGTTACCTTACAGAAAATAATAATATCTTACGGAATGCATTTCAACGTCCTTGTATTTCATAAATAAACATTCGTTGATTGCTGAATTCAATTTATAAAGTGTATAATATTTTGATGTTAATGAGTGCGTTTGGCCTTTGTAAATTCTCACGCTCCCCTACGTTATTTCCGATAAAATAGTAAAAGATTCATCATCACAAGAACAAAAAGCAATAGCTCACATCTGCGGAGGTCTCTGGCTGGAATATTGATGACGTTGGTTTTTGCTGGAAAACTACATGATCGTGTACTTTCTCAGGTACTTTATTTAATTCGCTCGTTCCCATTGCATGATTGGAAAAACTGTACATCATCTTAGATACAAAACATTTCGCTCACATTTGGGCTGGTGATATGTGGTTGAATTACCGGTGAATTAAGTTTGTGCATCCTGATTGCGGGTTTTCTTGAGGTACTATTGTTTCCTCTCAAGTTCTCATTTAATGATTGGAAACTGTTCCTCAACTTAGAAGCAAAAAACCTTTGCTCACATGTGGGTCGCGGATCTGTGCTTGGATTCCCGTTGAAGTAAATGTGTATAGGAAAACATCGTGATCTTGGGTTTCTCGGGGTACTTTAGTTTCATCCCATGTTCTCATTTCATGATTGATAACGAGGTTCATCATCGCAGAAGTAAAAGATGGGCTCATATCTAGAGCGGTGTCTGTGGTGGGATTTCCGGTGAAATACGTTTGTGCCGGAGAACATCTTTAGCGTGGATTTTTTTCAGGTACTTTAGTTTCCTCTCACGTTCCCATTGCATGATTGGAAAGAAAGTTTTTCATAAAAGAAGCAAAAGAATTGTCTCACATGTGGGCGTGGGACTCTGATTGAATTTCAGGCGGAGTAAGTTTGTGCTGATGAATGTCGTGATCGTGGGTTCTCTCGCGGTTCTCACTTCATGATTGGATAAACGGTTCCTCATTGTAGAAGAAAAAAAATATTGTCTCACATGTCGTGTATGGTCTCTACTTCGATTCCCGGATAAGTAAGTTAGCTAAAGATAACAATATGCTCGTAGATGTTCTGATTGTATGGTTAGGAAAAGGTTCATCATCACAGAAACTAAAAGAAAATTTGGTTCATCTGTGGTGGATTGGGTAAATGATTGGATTGGCAGTGCAGTAATTTTATGCGCAGAAACACAGACATATAATAGTGAAAAGTACGGGATAGGTGAGTTTGGGGAAAGGTTCGTCGCTAAAGAAAGGAAAAATGTTCACCTATATTTTGTTTTGAGGGTTTGTATATTTATAGAATCTCTTTAGTTTACCTCACACCTATACAGTATCGAAGAGAATGTCACGTTTCCTAGTTTTGGAGACAAAGAAAAATAGAGGAAGCGGAGGGTATCTGAAAATAATAATTAATCTGGCGATGTATACGGTAATTTGATGTTAGATTACTGTCTCACATTCCCCATTTAACCAATTTATTGCAAGGGTTACTAAGCGACGGTTTTAGTTATGCGATCGAAAAGGATTACGACGCCCCAGATGAAGTAAGACTTGCTGTTGGGCGATTGTGGAAGTCCGTACTCATTCACAACTTCGGCGACCACAGACTTCTACGCCATCTAATGCCGTACCTACAGCAAAGGTAATGGAAAGTCAGCCAACTCGCAGAGTCGCATCACGAAAACCTAACCTTACGAAATTATAAACAGTTACAGTTAAAGGCACTTTGCAGTGTTTCGATGTAAACAAACTAAACATTTGCTTGCTCAACGTTGGGCTAAGACTCATGTTTAAGGTACTCTTCTTACGGAGAAGACTCCATCAATCCGTCCACAAGGAAGAGCTAACGCACCTGATGTACAGAATAAATGGAATAATAAACATAATGTGAGAAAGAAAACTACCTTTTATCACTCTTCTCAAAGCCCTCAATGGCCAAAGATGACAAATATAACTCAGTTTACGGAAAATAAAACGAAAGCTCAAACTAACAAGCAAGAATAGCAATAGCTAGGTGAACAACACATAGTCAGGCTCCTCACATTTGAATTTTATGTACAGGTGTAAGTAAATATTTAGATAAAAGAGTATCATAAGATGATGTTTACGAGTTAACAAGAATAATTTAAATTATGAAGAGTTTAGTTGTGGCAGCACCTAGGTCCAATTATTTGTTTACTATTTACTTTTAGAATCCCTAATTTAAAATGACACAGTCGTGTGATACGAAGAAAATTTTAGAACCCAATGATTTTGACGAGGTATGAGACGAGAGAGTAAGCGAATCTGAAAATTATTATAACGCTCCCGCTTATTTCTTAGAGCTTGAAAGCCTACAGCTGAAGCAGGAAATCAATATCTTTAAAGAATTATCAGTATTATTAGTACACCCACGGTTCAGTCAACAACTGCTAGAATTGGAACCTATTAATTACATTTTTAAACCCTACATAGGGCACAATGAGCTCACGCCAGACCAGCAAGTTACGGTATGACTGTATCGATAAATTATGCCCCTGGAATATGAACACGGAAAATACTACGAATTTTCTGACGAACTGAGAAACCGCATCCCACTGGGTCCTATCGTATTCACTTGTATCGAGCTTACCGCTGCCACTTTAAGGCAAGCATTCCCTGAATGGTTTGTCTTAGACATGAAATCTTTAATTCCTATCTCTTTGGACAATCGACCAGAACCAGTCCCTCTTTCTGACCATCAACGGACTCATTTGATCAACAGCTCAGGGCTCCAGCGGGCTTCTTTCGAATCTGAAAATGACCAAGTGTTGCGCACGCACAATTGGCACTCGTAGAAAATAAAGTTGCACTCAGGACAAACTCGTGATGTGTTATGAAAGATCTATATGAAGAAAAGTTCTATATATAAAAGATCTATATATTGAATAAAAACATTTGTTTATAACCATTACTGAAATTATGATTTGAGTCATTAATTGTAATGAAATAAAGAAAAGAGCATAATCCCAACACCAAGTGAAGTTCTCATAAAGCAGTAAATTCGAATATTTCTTTGATTTCATTACTTCTTGCTATAAAGGTACAGAACATATGTAACTTTGAATTATTGTGCTTTGTTGGTAAACATGGTAATTCCATGGTTTGTAATTGAATCACCTATCTTATGTCCTTTCTGTGTTTTAATCACAACACTACTGTTGTTAAAAACAAATTTTACTGGGCTTAATGCCTCTAATAAGTATTGCAAACTTAATAGTTCTTATCATACTTATTTATGAAAGCTAAAAGCAATTGTCTACTCAGACAAGGATAAAGGCAAATAACCATTCTAAATGTATTCTGTAATTAAACAAAATATTTTACATCCAAAATGAATTTTTTAGGTCAGAGTTATTAGTCCCTTAATTTTTTGTCAGCTTACTTTTACTTAAATGGATCACATTTAAATATAACCAGAAGAGTAGTATGTATATCAAACCCATTTTAAATGACTAATTCTTTGTTATTACTCTGTTACTACTTGTAATATGTTAAGTCAACCCAAAAAAAGTATTAAAAACCCAAAATAAAATTTATTAACACTCCACAACAAATTTCGTAACATATTCAGGCTTCTTTCTAAGTAAAATATTCTCTTAACATGGAATTTAGAAACCTGTTAAAGAAATCTTATCTTTTAGAATAACTATACTGCACTTTAAGAATTTTCTTTTAAATAAAGTTTTCTTACTCTTTAACCATTATAATGCCTTTGCCAACTTAAATTACAAGCATAAACGTTGTTAAAAAGAGAACCCTAGTATAATTTTTTTTCTTTTTAACGAGCTTGACCAATAATATGTTACACAGATTGGATCTGTAGTGTCCTAAGGCCAGACTCAATGCATGAATATAGTCGCCTCATTCTCTACTGTGTAAGCGAGGAGGGAGAAGAGGGAAACGAGTCACACGAGGTGCTAATTTAATCAACAAGTAGTTATCTTGGAACGGAAAACCTCAAAGACGCGTTGCTCGTTTAGACCTGGGTTTGCAATTCTCTCAAACCACAGAACCGGGTTAATGCTATACATCTTTCTGTATCATCTCTATGTAATCAAAAACAAAAGCATCTGTACGTCGGCTTGGAAAGATATTACTATTACTTAAATCTCTTAAGGATAGTTTGAAAATAAATGACTGAAATAGCTTTTATTTCGTCTAGGTAATTAAGCACAAAATTTATATAGCTAGGGCTTAGGTATGCAGCATCAGAATCTCAGAAGTAATAATTGCTAATCTGTCGCTCTTTCGTCTGATACATTTTGTAAGTACTGCAATATGTTTCAGTTTCTGCTGAGATATAACAGTATTGAAAAAATAATTTTGTTTATGATCTCTATTGATGAGGTAGAGAAATGAAGGAAGAAAGAAATTTTCTATACCTTCTACTTGAGTAGACATTTTCAAAGGTAAAATAACAGTAGGGAACATAAAGCTTTAAATACGTCCAACAAAAGCGCAAATATAAACTTTCTTGTACCGTAATGTAATATCTCACTTGCTTCATGATTTTTGTATTATCGTGTATCTTGCTAGGGAAGGTCGCAACATGTTACTCTGACTTCATGTTGATATTATGGTCAATTGACTCGCCTCTACATTTGAAACAATTACGCAGAAAATCCTCGATACGAAGTGTCTTCCAATTACAAGCGTTCAATGTTTAAAGTTAAAGAGATTTTGCGAGTAGTGTGATGTTACGATCTTTGAGATAGATGTTTCATTTTTCGTATTAGTCGGTCTTAGATATCCAACACCGTGCTGAGGTAAAAGCATAAACAGTTTGCAAGATAAGGACACTTAGCGGGAAGAGGGTGGAGGGAAATGGCGTCATACAACTAACACATTGCCTTCTGTTCGGCATACTGTATCCATAAGCAAGTAAAATATACTTGCCACGCCGATTCGACAGTATTATTATTCAAATATCACTTTCATGTGTGGCCACCTTCAAACTCAACATTGACATTTGTCTTCGAAACGCTTTGCCAGGCATGAGTAATTCAATGATGAACGTCATGGTATTCATAATTGATCTGGTGAATATTTTTAAAAGGTTTTGTTACCAGTATGTTCTTTCGCCAGATCAGCTGTCCAACAAACATTTTGCAGCACTGGGCATACAAGTATGGTAAGTTCCAATGCTGCAAATCTCTGGCTTCTCCATCTTGCGTAATGACGAAAACAAAGTCAAGACGAAGAATGTGGTTACCACGGTTGGAAAGTAATTGCCTGACCCACAGAATAAAGTAACACAGGTTAAAACTATAATTATAAACGGAGCTTGGTCATCATCTTCTTTCTCGTTGGGACATAAACGTTATGATAACATAACCAGGAAATATATTTGTTTGAAAACGAATTTAATCTGGCGTTTCCTGTTTTAAATCAATAAATAAATATCTTTCTAGTAACTTTGTTGCGTGGCTTAAACTTTCTTGACGAAATTTTTCATTGTCAAGCGTCAGTTGATAACTGATATGTTCAATTTGTGATTCACCCATTGGATTTTTAAATAATAGAAAAAAGAAGGAACCAAATTCATTTCCTGATGAATATGTTTTGTGTAATAAATATCGCACTAAGATTTCTATGATGAGAAGTCTTTGTGAAGAAATCAACTATGTTACTATTCACTACCCAGATTTGATTGCCTATAACAATGAGTTCGAGTTTCAAGTAAAACATCTTTTGTTCGAGTATATCATTCAATACATTGCACTTTCATTGCCAATTCTATGTATGCATTTTGCCACTCTCCATACTACCAAGAAATATTACGAAACGATGCATTAACCATGCGTGGTAAATTAAAAATAATCGTATTACAAATGAGTATTTTCCATACCCACTTCTTCCTGCAAGAATACATGAAAGGTATGACTCCACGTTATATCCATGTTAAGAAGTATGATAATGCTCTCTTAAAACATATATTTATAAATATTCGTATTACATTTGCCTTCTTTTGATCAAAGGAATGTATCCATATCGTATTATATCAAACAAATTTGGAATTTCACGGCGTTATATGTGTTTCACCTTATATGTTTGTTTTGGGCGTGAAAATGATAACACGATCTTTCATCCTGTAATTTTTCTCATTTGTAATTTTGACTGCTGTGGTTCGAAATTCCTCTTCATCTTCTTTATTACATCAGAATTTATATGTCAGGAAATCTTGTCATGTAATGAAAATCCTCGTACTTACATACCTGATAGACTTTATTCGTACTACGATCTAAAGTACATAAGTCATATTTCTTCGAACCAGTCGACACGTACTCTGCAATATATGCCTCTTTACCATATTCGAGTATTTCATTTGTTAAATCACCTAAAAGTCACAATTTGGAATTGTGCTTTCACCAGATTCTTTTGTGTAAATTACCTAATCGGTATAAAAGTATAGTACTTTTTCTTTTAGCTTATCAAAATATTTATACAATTATAATCTAGCTTGTGCTGTTGTGCATGCAGCTATAGCAACGTTTACTGTTGCTAGTAAAATGTGGACTTCGTCAGTGTGTTGCCAATATACACATAACATGTCATCATTGACTGGAAATATTTTATGAACGTTTATATTATGTGCTGTTAATATATCATATTATTTTTGGGTTTATTAATGATATTTATATGTCCCATATTCTGATGCTGACCACATTTTCCTCAATTGAATTCAATATCAATTTAGTTAAACTTCTAGCTATTGGAATATGATTAATTTTCTTTACATCTACTGTTTTTTCTTCTTTTTCATAAACTTGTTGAATCTACTTCTCCTTTAGTACATCGGTCTCCCACAGATGACGGCCCCACTACCTTCCGTTTTTGCTTTCTAAAAGGTAATTATTTACTCTGCAAGCAATCCGCCACTTTTTGTTTCTTCACCATATTGAACAACATCATAAGCGAATATCTCACGAATGTCCATATTTTTGTATCCTTTTTCAAATGCTTTTCTTATTTCATCTTCTACCCACTTTCCATCTAGAATTCGACCTTCGTCACTGTGATTAGAAATGGTTTGATTTAAATCATTAAAGCACGTACGACTAACGTACGTGGAAACATTAATCTGTTATTTGATTTTTAAGGTAAAACTGGATGAAAGAGAGTTTTTGGTGAAGGAATGTTTAACCTAACTAATTTTTATACATCTTCAGTGCCAAGAAAATTTGAATGTAGTGACAAATAGATAGTTTGGTTACGAATTGGAAAATCCTCAGTTTTGGATACAAATGGCTACAAGCTGTCAAGAAGTGCATAACACACTTTTTTCTTCAGACTCTTCTCTTATATGTTATATTTATATGGCATTCAAACGTCCTCAATAATATGCCTCAGGAGGATACAATTGTGTTTTCTTAGTGTATGAACGATTTACAACATACTTCTTGATCTCTCCATTCCTTGTTTCTTTTTTAAATTCACATTCCCAAATTTCGTGAACTTCACATCATAATCCTTTAATTTCTAAATCTTCTTTTTTGTTGATTCATATTGTACTTATATTTTGTCTGCCATTGTTATACATGGGTTTATCTTTGTCATTCTGGTAACAATTACATCATCCATGCATAAAACATCAATTAGATTCCCATAAATGTGTTCTTCCTGCATCATCTGTCTATTCACCATTTATTTTCATTGATGCTATTCATTTTTCTTTACTATGCGCAGCACAATAAATTGAACTTTTCTTGTTTTTTTCTTCCCAAGATAAGCACTGCACTGCTTGAATCGATTGAACATCTCTCCATCGATAAGTCATTTTTTAGTATGATACTAATAGTAATTTAAGAAATTTCTTCAAACTATTAAAGTACTCGCACTAGCGATTGTAATATATCTAGTAGTAGATTTACATTTGTTTTTGGTTCAAATGTATTGATAACGAAAATACATGCATGGCGTAAAAATCTTATACATCTTGCATACAATACTTTATGAACTCTTCTTTCATTTCAAAGTTGTCATTTTGATGTTCTTTATACTATTCCATGAACTTCATTCTTTCTTCTACTTTCTTGGTGTCTGCTCCATAATACTTAATATATGGAAATTTACCTTCATAAGTTTTATTTTCTCGTCAATTGAGAGAGTGTGGGAAATATCCTTTGCAAGATTGAAGACCAAACGCACTACTTAATTTACTTAATGACATACGTAGAAAACTTTATGAATCTATAAAATTCACATTAGTTTAAAAGGGAAAGTTTTCTCTCCATTCATTACCATATCTGGGTTCAGTTCACCTTCTCAACTATAGTCTTAATGATGAAGTGCGCATCATACCCTTTTGAATTGTGTGGTATGCATGCTATTATGTTAAAGTTTGGACGTCGTTTTCGTAAATGTGTTAAGATGTCTTCTATTACATTTTCCCCATCAAATATATGTTCACGTTTTTAACAAATGATACAATCATTTTTCATGTTATCTTCATAACTTAGCAGATTGTATATTGACTAACCAAGACATTAGAATATATTCATATATGTTTGCTTTACCATCTTCTATTTTATTATCTTGTCTGCATTCAAACCAAACATATCATACCAAACAATCATAGCTTTCTTTTCCACTATAATTTTTTGATTTGGCATTTATGGTTTTCTTTAATTAACTTTGACATAACATTGGTGATTAGGAGGTACAGTAGTATAACAAATGTTGCAATATGTTTCTCCACATATCTGAGAATATTTTTCTTTCACAACATAAATTTTCAAGCACTCTACACATTTCACACTTCAATATAAAAACTTTCCACTTTTCATAAGGAGCTGCCTTGAGATAATCATAACGTGACTGATAATACAATTCTCGATTAGCATCATTACATGTAATGCGGCCTTCTCTAATGTCCCATGGGGGCTATTCTTGAAATCGGTAAAATAGAGCTATACAGTGTTTTTCATGTTCGTGCTTTGTTTAATATTTCCAATACCAGTTTTCACAAATATAACTGCAGCTAAAAGAGCGTGTCAAGCTTTGGATTACGGAATAATGATTCTCTATGAAAAGTTAATTTAAGGTTTTCTGTCTTTATCTCTCTGTGCCGATTCAAACATGACATCACTTCTGGAAAATGCCCTATACACTGTGATTTTATAAATTTTTAAATACTCTTGAAATTCTCTAATTTCAGGAATTAAACCACCATGACTGAAGTCTACGTCGGCAACTTCATATTAATCTTTTGCTTTATTCTGTACTACATATTTATGTTGTTATACAGAACTTTTGTATTGTGATTGATTTTCTTCCTCATGTTTTTTTAATCCCATAGCAACGAAGAATCAATGTCCTAAGCGTATTGTACCTTAATTTTTATTTCTAACAATACGATGTTTTGCTTTTCAATATTCGTTGGTATTCATGGCATGCCGTTTCAAACAACCTTCTCCTCATTGAATGCGTACATGATGGAAGTTCACTATACAATACACTCTTCGTTTCTAAGAAAAGCAGCATTACTTTGAAGTACTTTTTTCACTACTCGTCGTGAATACTTCTGCTGAGAGATCTTTAGCTTCTCTAAGAAGTACCCAAAAGCCGATGTCCTTCTCTTTTATTTCTTACCGTTATTGCGACGTAATCATGGTTCCACATTACGTAACAAATAATCTATTAGAGCGCGTAAGCTGGTTTCGATTGAGGTAAAAGGATTTTCATCTGTACGTACCGGAGCTAAACTTATTCTTAGCATTGTACCCTCCATATTTTATCTTCTATACTGGCTTTTCGATTCTGCTATTGTATGAATTCTAGTGTTATCATTGTTACTTCTATTACTATATCAAAACTCTATTTGTACTCTTACTGCTTCCATTCTGCTTTAAATTCACATAACTAATCGTTCATTCGCTTCTATATGTCTTCTTCGTCAATACTTATTTCTTGTTCAATATTATCTGTTAGTATTTCCACAATAGATGGATATATTTATATTTCTTTTACACTTCTTTTCCAGGGTTTGGAAAAGCCCTCATTCCAGAAACTGTATTTCTTTTTCGTAGAACTCTTCTTCTTCTTTACTTGCCTCTTTTTCGTTATAATCCTAGTGTACTCTCTGTGAGAAAGTTATATTTATTACCTCTTTCTCAGCTATAATATCACCATCATATTCTATTTCTTGCTACCACTTATTTTTTTCTATACAAATTGATGCTTCACTGTCTTCCTGTTTTCTTTTTGTATATATAAGAATTCTGAAAGAAATAACTATAAGGGACAAGGATAAGGATTATACACTCTTTGTATTGTCACTAAAGTAAAAATAAATACATCTCATTACCTATAAAGTCATTCCTTCAAAGTACAAATTTATACATACAAAGATACTTCTTCTCCTTATTATTACTCTTTGAATATTTTCTAATACATCTCAGTCGTTCAATAAAAAATCTCACTTCATATAAACGTGAGTGGATTTTACACTACGTTAGTTCTCTAATTACCTAATGCCGCATGTAGATCCCCCCTTAGTCTAGTGCTAGTACGCCTCACTTTAGTTCGTGTTGTCTCTTGTATAGCTGAGTCGTACTTGGATTTTGGAAATTAACTCTTTACATTAATTCTGTAATTCTAATGCCTACTTTGTAGGTTAAAATTTCGTAATTTTTGGTCCATTTCTTACCGTTTTCGAAATAAGGGCCCTAAACTCTCCACATTTTTGGCATTTGGCTCATCCCGTGGTGCTAGAGTCTTCAAAGTCTTTACATTTATTCTTTACGATAAAAATAGAATCTGGTATCGGGGCTGGGGGTGATTTTGAATTACTTCTGGCCTTTCTCTGTTTTCGAGATGTGGCCCTGAAGATTTCTTTAGCAAATGGACCACCCCAGGGTCTTAAGAAAGTTACATTTTTTCTGTAATTCTATTGCCTACTTTCTAGGTTAAAATTTCATAATTTTTGCTCTAACCTTTACCATTTTGAAATATGGGTCATAACATTTCTAAACTTTTGGCACTTGTTCCACCCTGTGATTCTAAAGACCTGAAATTGTATGCACTTATTCTTTATGATAAAAATCGACAGTTGGTGTCTGGGTTGGGGGTGACGTTTAAATTATTTTTCTTCTATCTCAAACCGTTTTCGAGATATGAGGTCTTCAATACTTTTTGCCAATTGGTCCACCCAAGGGTCTTCCGAACGCTACTTTTTAATATTAATTCTGTAAGTCTAATGCGTACTTCGTAGGTTAAAATTTCGTTTTTTTTCGCTCTTACCGCCCTTTGAGTCCGTTCATGAGTTACCAAAGTTTTGGCACTCGGCCTACCCCGTGGTTCTAGAGACTTGAAATTATATACACGGATGCTATATGATGAAAATCGACAGGAGTGTCAGGATTGATGTTAATTTTTAAATTATTTTTGCTTAATCTCTAGCCGTTTTCGATATATGTGTACTGGTTTTTTTTGAACAATTGGACCACCCCAGGATTTTCCAAATCTGAAGTAAATACTGATACAGGGTTTAGTTGAATCAGAGAGGTGTAGGAAACCCACATACAAACTTATGCACAGGGTTTGTATACCATAATTTTCTCTTGACGTGGACTGTGATCGAACTATGAACCTCATGCGCCAGAAAGGAACGTGGTCACAATGGTGTAGTGAAATAATGGAATGAGAATGTAGGATGAAACGGAACGGAGTTTGTCCATCACAAAGTTCACCTGACGTGAACTGGAAACAAAAGCAGGGACACTATCCACCACAGGAGAACGCTTTATCACCTGTCCATCACTATGTTCACTTCACTTCCTCCCTGAAATAAATTCCTCTCTATGTCCCAGCCCTCCTCTCATTCTCCATAACAGCTTACATGGAAAATTGAACTCTGTGGGTCTCTCTTTCAGATCAGATATATGTTCTAAAACATTGTTATTATTATTATTATTATTATTATTATTATTATTATTATTATTATTATTATTATTATTATTATTATTATTATTATTATTTCGTTATTTACATTTTAAAAATATTCCTCGTTCAAACTTTCAATCTCACAGCACGCAAATATATAAACCACGTCTTCACCCTACATATTACCTGAATTTTAATAGATAAATACAGTTAATATAAAAGCCCCCTACTATACGAACCTACCACAAACCCATGTTCCAAACCAATAATAATAAATGTGCTTATGACGTCACAGACCCCGTGTCATTCATCTAGTGCTCAAGCAACGACGTCAGCATAACAATAGGCCCGGTTGCGAGAATGATACAAGACTACGTGTTCCATGGGAAATTCCCCACTATCCAAGGGTACATCTACTGTTAATTGTTTGTCTTACTTGAATACTGAAAATCCAAACTCGAATCCACATCGTATGTCTACTAACATAATCTATCCAAAATAAAAATCCAACTCTACATTATACGGACGACCTGCAAACAACATTATTTTTCCTCACCCATCCTAGAACTTTTTAGAATGTTCTATGACGCTGATCATTCGCTATCTGTAAATTCTTTTTTGCACCTTTTCAACCCAATCATCAATTTTTTGTTTCTCTTCTAAAAAGATTTCCTCAGATTTTTTCTAGATGTAGAATCCAAGGATTCTATCTGACCTATTTATTTGAAACATTTTCTTACTAGATACACAGAATCATGTATAATTTATTTATGAAACACATGGGTTGATTTTAGCATATGATACCAACTCATTCTTGGGTTTGAATCTCGTTACTTAGTATTGACTTTACTTTCTAACATTTAAATGTCATAATTGTTTAAGTTGATATATTCTTATATTCCTTTAATTCATACATAAGTAAGCAGATCTTCAAAATAAGGCATTTTATTAAAGGAAAAGGGGAAAGAAAACTTAAGTATTAATCAGAATGATTTATGTCATACCCATTCTAGCCAAGGTATTTCGCATTCCAATTCCATAGATAGTCTTAAATCTTTGGACTGTTCTCTAGGCCATAAGGCGTTCAAGCTGAAAGTTTGTGTCGCTAAGATGCACTTAACCTAACCACAAATTGAATTTAACAGTCTTGCGTTCTTTAGACGATATGTAAAGTCGTTAGTGTTGACCCGATTTCATGGAATATATTTGATGGTAAGTTGATGGTTTTGAACTTATTCAATATGTTAGAATATGAGTCTTTTCTACTTATTTGAATTAAGCTTACAATCTTTGGTAGTCACAATGCTAATAATGTTTTGGTCACCATATGTTCCTTTTGTTGTTTTCTATTTATCTATTTTTGTAGTTAATTGGCAATTTCGTTCTAACCGACTTGGGTTATAGGGGATTAAATGTCATAAAAAATCCATATCTCTTAATGATAGAGAACTTGTTGAGAGATAAGAAAATCACTAACACTGAAAAAAACGAAGTAAGTCTTGCATCTGTTTGTCCTAGGTGTTGGTTTGATATCCTAATCCATTTGTATAATGAATGTTAATTCCATGCCCTACGAATCAAAGTTGACGCCTAATTTGGAAATTTGGATGTTAAGCGAATTGTAAATTATTGTTAATGTAATATATTGCTGTAGGATATGTTACTGCAGTGGTATTGAACATATATAATGGAAGCTTTCGTTCATAGAATGCCCCTTACCAAATTCTGATCACACTTCAATAGATCATAAATGTATTCTAGGCAAATATCTTTGTAACAAATAGATTTTGCGAGAGTAAATAGCGATGTTAGCTACCTTGTCCATCTAATAGTATTTTCTATCCCGAGAAACTTAACTGGAGAATGTGTTCATAAACTGTACATTTTACCCAGACTCCCTAAAATAATTGTTAAATCCTTGTGTCTTATATACTACGTACCTAAGGAGCTTATGCTTATTATCAGATGATAACCGCTTCGAAACCGATATCGAAATCCTTAATTTTCAACTGTTTTTTGTTTTCGGGTATTTAATTAATATTCTACGTCGATTTGTTTTTGCCAAAGGGAATAATATAGAAAATCCGAGATTTACTTTTTCTTGTATTTGCGAAACATTTAAAATATACCAATGGAAATTATAATACGTGAGAAACAAAACGTGGGCTTACAAATCTCACAACTATCGCGATGGGCCTCCTGCCAGCGGTCTCGGCTCTTAGCAGGTTGTATCATCTTGATTTATCGTATATTCCCTATATTTAGAGCTCTTACCACTAACAACTTATACGATGTCAATTATTTTATGTCCAAACTTCAGTCTTAAAATTTTTTTGAACAATTACCTATAGCAATGACAAATGGCCATTATAGTACCGGCCTCGGAAGAATATCTACCGGAAAAATAAAAGTTCGAACTGAAAAAAGAAATTAGTCGCTAACTCTACGGTAAATGTATATACAACCTAAAACGAATAATGAATATTGGTTATACATATCAAATTTAAAAATTATTTAACTGATTGATAACAAAAAAACAATAATTTTGTTTGAAAGCAAAGTATCCAAATTGTAAAATGCCATATAAAGGATACGTGCTTAACCCTAGGAACACCAAGGTATTATCGGGTTACGTAGAACACCAACGAGTGGGCCTCTAAACCACACAACATAAAGTTCATTATTACACAAGTAAAACAATTTATCTTGTCTGGTATGAACTTGGGTGTCTAGGACATCATATATTTTTATTCTCTATTATTACTAGGTTTCTAAATACAGTGCTGCGTATATGCGTGTAATTGTTTAAGTGACCATTTTTGATTTATGTCAGTAACTATAACCTATTTATTTTATTTGTTTGTGTAGAGAAAACTATCAAACAACTCAATAACGAGTTAGTATATAGTAGTATATGTACAAAGCCAGGTTCTAAAGGCATTTTGGTGGTGGAGCAGTAAAGTGGGGTAAAATGTGGAAGAGTGGGGTATACTTCAGAATTCCTATTAATTCAAGAATAATAATTTATAATTCCATCCCAGTTTTCCTTGGATTGGTGAAATTCTTTCAAATTTTGTTTTCACGAAAAGATAGACAGGGTGAGGGACGTTCATCGGACACGAGGAGATGTAACCAGAGAAGCAGTGTGACGAACATAAGTTACAATTTTTCTAGTAGCACAACGTCAGGTTTTTACAATATGGAATGAATATGTAAACGAACACAAACAAGCCACTACTTCTGTGTCAGTTTTGTAAATTAACACCACTACAACATCACGAATATTGCAAGAAATTCATTGCAAGAAACATATCATTCCATTTGATTCACTTTTGCTTTATCAAATAAAATGTTCAAATCATTGTCTTTTGCATCAAAATCTGACAGGATTATTTCTGCCTTGCTATATTTGACCTTACTACCTTCTATGTGAGATTTATTTAAAAGTTGAACTTTGGAGAAAAGCACGACTTGCCACTGTTCCAACGCTTTTTAGCTTCCCACATACAGCCACAGTCACATAATAACGAACTGACAATTTCGTAAAAACTATGCGTCTCCAGTCAGTGTTGCAGACTGCTACTTTGAGATTCTAAAGTTAAAAATACTTGATAACACCAGAGGTGCAGCAGCATAGTACTTTCCAATTACTATTGACACTTAATTCTCTCTCTCTCTCAATCTATCTATCTATCTATCTATCTATCTATCTATCTATCTATCTATCTATCTATCTATATATATATATATATATATATATATATATATATATATATATATATATATATACATCTGCTTATGCTTATGACATCAAATATGATCCGAAGCTTTCTGGCATCCAGTGGAAAGCTCGGAGTATATTAATATTTGTTTGCATATATTGTTATTGTAGAGTGTTCCCATAATGACCATCGACTTCGATTTTATAAAAAATGAGAGAGAAATTTAACTTTTTATTTTGTGGTCAATTTGAAGGCATTTTATTACACTGTCATTAACAAACCCATATACATCATCTTACGAATCAATCATTATGGAAGAATTGCATGTGTATGTTGCAGCAGTGGTACCAATCTTTGAAAGTTTCATTAACAACTATTCTTTTTTTAATTGATGTTCTGAGTAATTGCGCGTTCTGTGTAAAGGTGCAATAAGATTCCCTCTCTCTCTCTTTCTGTTTCCAGCTACCGGCATAGGCATATGGGAGCTATCAGATATACTTTCGTGTGTACATAAGTTAGTGTGTGTGTGTGGCGGGGTCGGGGGTATGAATTATTTATTACGATCACTTAGTGGAACTTACCGTAACATTCCGCACGATAACTTTTGAACGATTACGAATTTTTTAATTCTGTTTTTTGAAATAGATAAATAGAGTAATTGTCTCGAGGAAGTTCGTTAACGGAGATAATTTAGTCAACAGAAAGTGGTGCAAATGAACCATTTCCGGTTTCAACGTTGATCACTGTAGAGCACATACTGTAATAGATAGCGACAAACGGTTTTCGGCAATCGATTAAACGTTTCAAGGACAACTTCCGTATTCATTTTTAACACTATAGTAAAACCGGAAGTGGTATAAATGAGTCATTTCCGGTTTTATTGTTGATCACTATAGAGCAAAAACGGTAAAATATAGCAAGAAGCAATTTTCGGCAATCGATAAAGCGTGTGAAGGATAACTTTCATCTTCATCATTAACGTCCTAGTAAAACCGGAAGCAGTAGAAATTAACTATAATTTCCGACTTCAAATTAATCTACATAGGGAAATAGGGAGAAGCTGTTTTGGGAAATCAGTTTAGCGTTGTGGGAATAAGTATCGTTTCCTCTCTTAAACTTCTAAATAAACCGGGAGTGGCAAAACCCAACTACTTCCGGTTTTAGTGTTGATCACAATAGATTTGAATCCGTAATAAATAGCGAGAAGCGGTTTTCAGTAATCAATTAAGTGTTCCAAGAATTTTCTAATTCGTCTTTAATCTTTCTACTCAAACCGGAAGTGACAGAAATCAATCACTTCCAGTTTAAGCATTGAGTGTTATAGAATATATAGCGAAAAGGGAATAGAATGGAAAACTTATTAAGTGCCCAAGAGTGTATTCCATCTCGACAGTAATCACTCTACTCAACTAAAAAGTGAAAAAAAAATATACTACAACTTCTGATTTCCAAATCAATTGAGAAAATATTACGTAAATCTTTACTGTTTTTACTATTGGGATTACGTAGTGAAACTTGTAACATCGTAATGTTTGTACATACATCCGTCAGTTACTCCGTACGATGACATTTGGATGGATGCGAATTTTTAAATTGCTTTTGCAATAGAAAGATACAATGATTATCTCGAGGGAGTTCTTTAATAGAGAAGATTCACCAACCGGAAGTGGTAGAAATACGTCATTTCCGGTTTTAATGTTGATCATTATAGAACAAAAACAGTAATAGATAGGGAAAAGCGGTTCTTGGCAAACGATTACACGTTTCATAGCCAACTCTCATCTTCATTCTTAATAGTCTAATAAAACCGGAAGAGGTACGAATGAGTCATCGAGAATGGACAATCGAAAAAGCGTTTCAAGATTAATCTACGTCTTCACCCTTAACACTCTAGTAAAACATGAACTGGTAGAAATGAACCATTTCCGTTTTAACGTTGATCACTATAGAGAGAAAAGGGTAATAAATAGTAAGAGGTAGTTTTCGGCAATCGATAAATAGTTTCAAGAATAACCTTCTTCTTCATAATTAACACCTTAGTGAAAAAGATGTGGCAGAAATTACCTATAACTTCCGGTTTCAATTTAATCTATATAGTGCAAAAATTATAAGTTATAGAAACTGTTTTTGGGAACTAATTTAGCGTTGTGGGAACTGGTATCGTCTCTATTAAACTTCTAATCGAACCGGAAGTAGCAAAACCCAACTACTTCCGGTTTTAGTGTTGATTGCTATAGATTAGAAACTAATTAGCGATAAGCTGTTTTCTGTAATCAATTAAGTGTCCTAAGAATATGTTCTATCTCGACTCTAATCTTTCTACTAAAACTTGAAGAGGTAGAAATCAATCGCTTCCGGTTATAACATTGAGCGTTATAGAATGGATAGCGAGAAGGCATTTTTTTTTGGTAATTCATTAAGTGCTCCAAGAGTATATTCCATCTCGGCAGTGATCCCTTTACTCAAATCGGAAGTGAAATAAATATACTAGAGCTTCTGGTTCCCAAACCACTACACAAAATATAACATGATCCTCTTTAAGATTTTATTATTATTAGGATCACGTAGTGGAACTTGTAATATCGTAATGTTAGTACGTACGTACATACATACGTCCGTTACTTCGAAAGATAACATTTGAAAGGATGCGAATTTTCTATTATTATTATTATTATTATTATTATTATTATTATTATTATTATTATTATTATTATTATTATTATTATTATTATTATTATTATTATTATTATTTTCAATAAGTAGATAGTGTGATTTTCTCGAGAGTTCATTAATAGAGGTGATACGACCAACAAAATGGTAGAAATGATTTTTTTTCAGGTTTTAACGTTGATCAATAAAAAACAAAAACGATAATGGATAGCGAAGAGCGGTTCTGGGCAATCGATTTTACATTTCAAGGGAATCTCTATTCTTATTCTTAACATTCTAGTAGAACTGGAAATGGTAGAAATGAGCCATTTCCGATTTTAACACTCATTACTATAGAGCAAAAACGATAATAGATAACGAGAAGATGTTTCTGGCAATCAATTAAACTTTTCAAGGATAACCTTCTTCACATTTAACAAGCTAGTAAATTCTGAAAGTAACAGAATTGAGCCATTTCCTGTTTCAACGTTGATCACTATAGAGCGAAAACGATAATATATAGTAAGAAGCAGTTTTCGGCAATATATAAAGCGTTTCAGGATTAACTTTCATCTTCGTGCTTAACATCTTAGTGAAAAGGAAATCACCTATAATTTCCGGTTTCAATTTAATTTACATAAACTATAAGACATAGGGAGAAGCAGTTTTATGGAATCAATTTAACGTTGTGGGAACAGGTAAGTTATTATCTCTCTTAAACTCCAAACCGGAAGTAGCAAAATCCAACTACTTCCGGTATTAGTGTTGATCGCAATAGATTAGAAAAGATAACAGATAAGGAGGAGCGGTTTTCTATAATCATTTAGTGTCCCAAGAATATGTTCTATCTCGACTCTAACCTTTATACTAAAAGCAGAAGCGGCATATATCAATCACTTCCGGTTATAAAGTGAGTGTTATAGATTGGAGAGCTAGAAGGGATTTTATGTAATTCATTAAGTACCGCAAGAGTGTATTCCATCTCGACAGTAATCTCTGTATTAATACCAAAACTGAAAGAAATACGATACAAATTCCGGTATCCATATTAATTGAGAACATATTACATAAAATCCTCTTTACGGTTTTTACTAGAGTTTATTTTTAAATTAAATACTAGCCGGATGTTCACTACATTTTGTGAGCTACTAGCCCATTCCCTAAGGAATAAGTACTGGCATATTCTGTGGTCAAACTCGGGCAGGAACAGGGTGGACGCGGGGTGCATTTCATACCGTATTTCTCGATAACTACTTAATTAGGCAGCAGCATTTTCTTGATAACTATTGGCCGAATCGGAACAACATTCGGTGGTGGGCAGCCCTTAACCTAGTTAAGATCTCTACATTTGCTGGTCGAGTTTGGCCAAGTTTTGGGCTTGATTTGCGTGTGGTACTTTATTTCTCGGTAAACTCTTGTCAGATAAAATCTGAAGGATTTGCCATTACAGAAAGCCGCTCGTAACTATTTATCGATTTTGCTTTATAGTGTTCAACGTAAAACCGGAAATGCTTTATTTCTACCACTTTCGGTTGGTAACGAAAGGAGATGAAAAATATTCTTGAAATTTATTTATTTATTTATTTATTTATTTATTTATTTATTTATTTATTGTCCTTCAACAGAGAATAGAATCTCCAATTACAGAAGGTACAGAATATAGATAGTTCATATAATATAATATTATACATAATAGTGAATATAATGATACGGACAAAATTCCTGTAGATATCTGACAAAGACAATAATAACTATCGTAAGAGTATAAACCGTTAAACGTGAAGAGTATTACAAGAAACCATTAACAGTCAGATAATTAGTATACACATGTATATGGAAATACATGTATTCACATTCTAATACAATATATTTTCAACTTCTTTGTATACAGAGACAGATTTAATGCTATATCTAGATCTTTGTTTAATACTGATATGCTATTAAACCTACTGCACATTCTATATAATGGTGAGCCTTTATACATTTCAGTTCTTGGAACATCTACAGTCAACAGATGTCGCTTACGTAGATAGCCTGGTCTAGCATTGAGTCCAATTTTTTGTAAGAAATTACTATTGTCAACATAAGAATTTATAATTTTATAGAGAAACAATTGTTGAAAAAACTCACAATCGATTGCCGAAAACCGTTTTTGTTTTATAGTGGTCAACGTTAAAACTTGGAAAAAGTTGATTTCTACCACTTTCGGTTTATGGATCACTTCAGTTAACTAGCTCCTCCGAAATAATTACTCTACCCATAGTTTGCGAAAAAAATAAATAAATAAAAATAAATAAATAAAATAAAAATGTGCTTTCTTTCAAGAGCTATCGTGCGCAGTAACTTAGTCGCAGCAGCTATCGTGGTCTGTTATTATTATTATTAATATTATTATTATTATTATTATTATTATTATTATTATTATTATTATTATTATTATTATTATTATTATTATTATTATTATTATTATTAAGTATTCTACCTGGTGGCAGGTACTGGGACTAATGGTAGATGTGAGTGTGATTGTGTGTTTTCTTAGGTTCTGGTCTGGAAATTCTTCTTTCACCTTTCTCGGTCTTCAGCTTCCTCTGTTTATTCCCAATATTTGATACCATTTTTAAAATCATCGACCAACTCCATTCTTCTTCTTACTATTCCTTTCTTACCTTTCATTTCTTACTTTCAACTTTTCTCTTCCTCAGTGGGTTGAGAAAAGCTAATACGTTTTAATCTGGTTCCTTATAATTATTACTAGACTGCAGTTTCCTCTATCTATTTTTGAATACTATTTTTAAGAAATTGAATTATTATTATTATTATTATTATTATTATTATTATTATTATTATTATCGCGTCTATGTTCTGTTATTCTTTTAACTGGCTTTTATTCTTTTAACTGTTAGAGGAAAGGTTCATTTTTTCTACAGTCTCACTTTATCTATAATGCTACTTCGGTATTATACTTAATGTTTAGTTAACTCAAGAAAAAGCGGATCTAGTTGTGTGAATCCTCCATTTCATGTTAGCCTTCGGTGATCATTTAGTACTGTTCAGCGAGGTAATTTAACAGAAGTACAATGTTCTTATAGAGTATTCGTTGTAGTGTTATAAAGTAGGAAATGATACAAGACGCTGTGTTTTCTAAATTAAAGTTTTGGGATCTTCTAGGGCAATTGTTCCAACATTTTTAACAAGCGCCCACATTCTTAAACCCTACATACTTCACGCCTACATCATTCGCGATGTCTTTTACCGTTTCTGCAATTTTATTTGCAGCATTGTATTCTCAAATCATCAGTAATAGCAACAAAAATAATAACAATAATAATAACCTATACTGTATATAAGACAGTATAAGTGAGTTACTCATTATCGACCAAGCCATAATGCTATAATTAGCGAGAATACTCTTTTTGACGAAAGCAAGGGAAAAAGAAGGATTTTTGGAAATATGTATCCTTAGGGGCGTAAATAGGATAGTGTATCTTGCTAATCCCTGAGGTAAGGAAGATGAAACTAGGCATATGAACTAACCATTAAAAATAACTGAACATGTTTCTCAGAGTTTCTGAAAATTCCGCACCTAAACAAGAAAGGAGTAATTCGTATAACAATAATTTTTCAACTTTATTTTATTTCATTTATTTTTAGAAAATGATAAATGTCATCATCATAGGTATTCTGCCTTTATTGGCAGGTCACTTGCCGCAGCTGAGAAGCTTACATGCTCCACGGTCCTCCGGTAACCTCTTCGTCTTCGCGTATGATCCTTCTGTTTTTATATCATCCATTAATTGTAGTCTCCTTCACCCCCTGCCTCTCTTTCCCGCCTACTTACCCTCTAGGACGTCCCTCATGATACAATCTCTTCTTACGCAATGTCCCAACCAGTTTCTCTTCCTCTTCCTAATAATATCTAAAAGTGTTCTTTTCTCACCCACCATTTCTAACAATCTCTCATTCGTTATCCGCTCGACCCAACTAATTCTTTCCATTCTTCTCCACACCCACATTTCGAAGGCTTCCAGTCGATTTTCATCACCTTTCCGTAATGTCCACGTTTCCGCCCCATACAGTACAACACTTCACACGAAGCATTTTATGGTCTTTTTCTCAACTCTTTATTCAAGGTCCCACAAAACAGACGTCTCTTCCTCCTAAAGCTTCTTTCGCCATTCCTATCGTTGCTTTTATTTCAAGTTCGCACTTCATGTTATTACTAAGAATACTACCCAGATATCGAAAACTATTCACTTGTTCTATTTTCTCCCCTCCTACTTTTATATTTGACACAGACCCCTTCGTTCCAATCACCATGGGTTTTGTCTTTCTAACATTTATTTTCATCCCATATTATTCAAAGCCATTTCTCATTTTTTCTAACATTTTAATGATTTTCTTTTCAGATTCTACAACAAGCGCCATATCGTCTGCAAATCTTATGCATTTAATCATTCTACCTCCTACCGAAATGCCATCATTATCATGTAAACTCTTTTTCACTATCTCTTCTAGATAGACATTAAATAGTGTTGGCGAGAGGCAGCATCCTTGTCAAACTCCCCTTCCAATTGCACTCTCTTCCGTCAGTTCTTCCCCTATCCTAACACTTACTTGTGGTTTCATGTATAAGTTTCTTATTAGTCTTCTATCTTTCCATTGCAACCCTATCTTCGTTAGAACTCCCAACAACAATTCCCAATTCACGCGGTCAAAAGCCTTTTCTAGATCAATAAATATAACATACACCTCTTTCCCTTTTTCTATAAATCTTTCACCGATCGCCCTTAGTAATCCAATTGCATCTCTTGTGCCCTTGCCTCTTCTGAACCCGAACTGCTCCTCCTCAACTTCTTTATTCGTTCTTTCATATAACCTTCTGTTCAGTATGCGGAGCAGAATTTTAGCTGCATGAGATATGAGACTAATAGTTCTATAATCCTCACATCTCTTTGGGTTCGATTTCTTAGCCATCGGTATCATGATCGTTTTCAGAAAGTCTTTTGGCCATTCTCCTGTTTCATATATTTCATTGCATAATCCGAACAATTCTTTCTTTCCCTTGTCTCCTATATTTTTAATGAATTCGATTGGTATGTTATCTATTCCAGTTGCCTTTCCATTTCTAATCTCGGATATAGCATTTTCAAACTCATCCCTAAGAATACTAAATCCTTTATCATCCTCGCCTACTTCATTTTCTACTTCAGCATTTAGGCTACACGGTCTATTCCTACTCTCATATAAGTCTTCAACGTATTCTTTCCACCTTCCTATGACCTCATTTCTCTCGCTGACTACCTTCCCATTCTTATTTTCTACCGCCATCATAATACCCTCTTGATAAATGTAAGAATTCTTTATATTGGAGACGTGATATTTCAAAATCAAACTCAATTAGAAACGAACCAATACATGTTTAGGTTTTACGAAAATTCTGTCCTAAGATGAGAATGGAGGATAGTGTCTACCTATTAAAATTTCTGCATTTGCTTACGTTTGAGGTGTGAAATTTGGCTTTGATTTCTTAACTATAAATAATTGAAAGTATGTTTCCGGAAATTCCCCTCTTAAAGATGGAGAAAAGAGACGATTTCTATAATATTAAAATTTACCACTATTTATTCCGAAAATATCATGAAATGTAAAATTCGCTTGAATTCGTAATGTGAAATTTCGTAAACCAACTCTGAACTAAAAAGAATGGAATACGTATTTCAGAGTTTTCAAAATTCTCCTTTTAAGCAGAAGGAGGGAGAAATTAATTTACTTATTTCTCGACATTCAAATCGGCGTTCGCTGTCTCATCATCATAGAATATACGAGGAGAATTACTGAACATATTTAGAACTATTCTAGAGCATGGTTTCATCATATCACTTTCACTGAAATGCGTATCCTAAGGGGAGGGGTCAAGGTCTAAAATATTTGCTAAAAATACAGTATCTTTCAAATCTCTCATGTATGAAGATGAAATTTAATATAAAAACCAAGTGGACACGCAACCCAGCGTTCTAGGAAATTCCACTTCCGTCTCATCTCATGAAAAATGATTGAGAATTTTAGAACATAGTTAGCACTTGGCTGAAGCCATTTCTTAACCATGTCAGTTTCATTAAAATTCGTATCCTAAGAGGGTGGAGGAGTTAATATATACGGCGAAAATTAAATATCTTCCAAGCCAAGGAGATTAAACTAGGTATATAACTTTTTACTTAACGAGGTCATCATGTGGACATGCCCCAGCGTTTTCGAAAATTCTGCTTCCAAAAGAGGTTACAGTGTGGCAAGGTGTTTGAAACGTCTGAAATGAATTTTTAAACATATTGAGCTTGTGGGACATTTCTATATTATCAACTCACTTCGAAATAAAAGAATCGTAAAAGCAGAAGAGAATTTAGATTTCTTGCAAAGAATAAATACTGCATCGTATGAAACACATTTTTGAACATGGTCGAGCTAGGGGTTTTATTTCACTTTTGTTCAAATAAGTTACGTAATGGGGAAAGAGTGATCAAATATAACTTTCTAATATTTCCCATAAGCCTATTCTCCCGTACGAAGAACGGGCTTGCATATAATATTAGTAAATAATAATAGTCATATTCTCACAAATTTATATTTATTTCCAGCAAGATTCCTGCATAGCATTGTAATGCAGTGGAATATTATATTTTACCAGTTTTGTCAATGAAACCACATTTCTTACAGAATAGTTATTTCGTGTTTAAATATTTAATTTAATGTTTTTTTACAACATTCGTAATATTTGTAATTTTAAATTTAGATCTGTCAGAGACTCGGACCCATGGATTAGGAGCCACTGCTCTAAGGACTACCTAGAAACTTTGAATTTACATCTACATAGGATTTGTGACGTGGGGTACCAGTAAGAAAAATTTTTGAAAATTCACGAAAAGAGGAGGAATTGTGGTGAGAGTTATTTTAATAAGATACCCTCATCTCCGAAACGTATAGGACTGTGAACTTTAAATTTGGTATTTGGATTTCCAATTTAAAATAATTTAACACATGTTTCACCATTTCTTTTATATCTTAGTAGTAAAGGAGAAGGAAAAGATGAGAATAGGAATGATTACTCATATAATAGCATATCGGTATCTCAGAATCTCTGAAAGTTACAAACATGAAATTTGGCTTTAGGACTTCTCATTTAAAACAAAATCACTTAAAGACAGTAAACAGGACCACCCAATATTTTTAAATTAAAATTGAAACCAGAAGTTGTAGTAGATATCTACCACTTAGTGTTATTTACTAGTGATTATAGTGGAGATGGAATATATTCTACGGGCGCTTAATCGAATACAAAAACCGTGCCTATCTATTGCCGTTTGTCATATACAGTCTTGTTCAAGAAAACCTTGCCATTCATCTCTCTTTGAAAAGGCCTGTGGTCTTACCTATAGTTAGAATTAAATCAAATAAATGTGAATTTTGTTTGGTCGATTAAGAAGTTTATTTAGAGCCACAGCATTATAATTTCCTTTTGCGATTGCAAGAATACCATCTTTCATAGCAGGGTGAGTGGTCAAGATTTCTTGAACAAGACTGTACAACGATGAACGTTAAAACCGGAAGTGGTTGATTTCTAATAATTACGTTTGATTACAGGGTAAAAGAAGAGATGGTACCTATTTTAAGAACGCTAACTCATTTAAAAAAAAACTCTTCTCGCTGTCTCTTATAGGTCATGTTCTATGTATATTACATTGAACCTGGAAGTCATACTGGATTACCAGGGTGCCTATCGGTCACGAAAAGGATTAAAGAAAGTCACGAAATCAGAAAATGGTCATGAAAGTCGAGAAAGTTTGCTTTTGGCTCACGATTCATTTTATCTGTACAAATATAAGTACATACTTGTAAATGTTGTTCTATAAAGTGTCAAAATTCACCACCAAAAACGCATATAGTTTTAGACGCTACCAAATCACAAGTAAAGCACGCTTCTATCACGTGCGTGAAAATTTTCCCAAGTCGCACTAAAATTCGCTTTTGAGAATGTTACTAAATTTAATGGTTTGTTAAAGAAAAGGTCATGAAATTTCATTTTGGAATTTTAGTAGACACCCTGTCATTTCTGATTTTATTAGAGTGTTATGGAAACACAAAATGTATTCTTGGGATGCTCCGTCGATTGTCGAAAACAGATTCTCGCCATCTATTACAGCTTTTGCTCCACAGTAATGAAAAGTAAACCGAAAATTATTGATTTCTACCGCTTCTTGTTTTATCAAAGTGTTAAGGATAGAAATGAAAGGTGTTCTTGGAATCTTTTAGTCGATTTCCCAAAACTGCTTCTCTTTATATATTACAGTTTTTCCCCATTCAATGTTAAAGCGGGAACTTGTTTATTTCTGCCACTTTCTATTTCAATACAGTATTAAGGATGGAGTTGAAAGGTATTCTTGGGATGCTAAATCGACTGCGGAAACCATTTCTTGCTATTACCCTTTTTGGTTTACAGGATCAACGTTAAAAGCAAAAATGGTTGATTTCTACCACTCCTGGTTTCTGATCCATAACCTCCTGGTTTATGATCCTCTACTAACGAACTCTTTCGAGATAATTACTTTAGCTATCAATTGCAAAAAACAGAAGTAAAATTCAGTTTCGTTCAAGAGTTTCGTGCGGAGTAACGGACGGAGTAACTAACTGTACAATATTATTATAAATCTTACTCTGTAATCCCAATAATTAGATATATATTTCAGCGTTTTTCATTGTGATCTAGAAAGAAAGAAAAGTGTTTGGAAGAGAATAAAGGTGGATATTACAATTATTATTATACTAAGATGTTTATATCTCGGGATCCCGGAAAGTTGAAGACATGAAACGTGGTATTTGAACTGAAATTGGTATGCTTCCTGATATATAAAGTGCAAAGGTCATAGGCCGAACAAACACGGTGGCCTGGGAGCAAAGCCCCCAGGTATTTCAACTGAAATTCAGTATCCTTGCAGGTATGTGAGGTGCGAGGCCGTAAACCTAGCAAACACTGATGATTGCAGATTTGAGATGCAAAGCGTTAGACCGAACAAATTTGCGAGTCTGAGGGCAAAGCCTTCAGCAAGACGAAGGCTCGTATTGAATAAACTCTGATGAAGACACTAAGGAGGCTCACACAATATTTTCTTAATTAATAATGAAATAGGAAGTGATAGTAGATTTATACCACTCCCGGTGTTAGTAGAGGGATTGGATTGGTGACACAATTATATTCTTGGGGTGCTTAATTGATTGCAGAAAACTGCGTCTTGCTACCTACTTTCGTATAGAGGTTGATATCTACCAGTTCCAGTTTTAGTAGAGGGTAAAAGATGTAGATGAAGTGTATTCTTAGTCGATTGTAGAAAACCGGGTTACGGTTTCTGCTCTGCAGTGATCAACGTTAAAACCGGAAAGGGTTGATGTCTACCACCTCCGGCTTTAGTATAGGGTTAAGGATGGAGATGAGAACGGATTGTTAATCGATTATGGAAAACAGCGTTTTGTTATCTATTACAGTTTTTCTTCCATAGCAATCAACGTTAAAAACAGGAAATAGTTAATCGCTACCACTTCCTGTTTTACTTGTAGGTTAAGAACAGAGATAATATGCATTCTTAGGACGCTTAATCGATTTTCAGAAACAGCTTCTAGTTTTCTACCAACGTCTTTTGCTCTACAGTGATCAATCTTAAACCAGAAATCGTTGATTTCTGCCACTTCCAGTTCAAGAGTCACCTCCATTAATTTTAAAACATTTTTTCCTACATATTTACGTAACACTTGATTTAATTCCAACTAAACTTGATATGTCTTACAATCTGGAAAGAAATACGCGGGAGGGTAAGGAACCCCTAGCATCCCAAGGAGTGGGGATGGGAGAGCTGACATTTTAAAATAATTGTAATGGGCTAATGATCGATATTCGTGTTGAATCCATAGTTTTCGGGTGAGACGCTGATATGGATAATGACTGTTTCCAAGCCGCCCAAGTTCATCTATGAAGAATCGGGAAGAGTGACATTTTAAAAGTAATCGAAAATGACGGATATTAAAGGCGAATCCATAGTTCTCATTAGTGTTAAGACGATTAGTGGTACTTTTGATAAAATTTAAAAAGAAGTTAGAATGCATCTTTTAAATTTAATTAATGTAAACTTATGCATTAAGAAAAACTAGACTATTTGCCATCCAATAATATAGGTGCGACTGTAGAGTTTTTTATTATTATTATTTTTAAAGTATACTTTTAAATAGCACCACGACATGGGAGGGAAAGAGATTGAGAAATTTCTGGTCTTTTCGACATATTCTTAAACGTTTATAAAGATTTTATTAAGATTTTCTTATAATTTTAATTTATGCTTGTTTCTTATAATGCAAGTACATACAACTTGTAATATGTCAATACAACTTAATTTTGAAGAGACTAAAAAATGGTGACGCCATTTCCGGTGTTCTAGTAGCTAGCACCGCGCCTTTCGTGCACGTAGTTGCACGTTCGATTCCCAGTGGGAGTCTCTTACAAAATTTGGACGATTACTGTGTTTGAGTTTCGTCATAATCTTTTAGTCTACGTCTCATATAATCTCGATGCAGAAATGGAATTCTAAACTGAAATAATTAACTAACTCGAAACCGATGAGAGTTCAAAACTCAAGGTTTCGGCAGAAAACTAGCACAAAACTTTGGAATAGAAAAAGTATCAAGTATCCAGTTAGAGGGGGAGGGAAAGGATGGGAACACGGACATAAGACAATAAAACACATTATTGAAATGCCAGTCAGTGATAATTACAGACGTGGCTCTTGGGCCTAGAGCTTCGAAATTCCCTCTCGGGCATTTCCCGAGCGTGCTCAATCTGAGTTACCAGAATTTTAAAATTCTATATTCACCCATCGTTTATTCAATCCCCCCGCACTGGAAAATCTGAAATGAACATTGTCTCCTATCGTGCTCAATATGAATTACATGTATTTTTGCCGTACTGCTTTTCACCTATAGTGTAATTAAATTCTTCCACGAGAAAATCTGTAATCAACACTCAGGCACGTAGCCAGGGGGGTCCGGACTCACCTTCGAGACCAGAAATGAAAAGAAATAAGGAAGGAAAAAACAAAATGAAATGACAAAAAGAAGGATCAGCGTTAAAAATTAAAAAGGAAACTACAGGAAGCTTTTGCTTACTCTTTCTTATGAGGAGATTTGTATTACTTGTAATATAGTGGCGAGGTAAGCGAGGTATTCTGGAAGAGTCAGAGAATTTGAAAAATCAAGAAAAGTTACGGAATTCTCAGAACTCCTGCTACTAGTCAGGGAGATTTCAAGCTTTCGAAAACGTAAGTGCCGTTGTGTAACAGCGTGAACATTTTTAATCATAACTTTTCTTCATCGCATCCTTGCAGTATCAAATATGTCTTTTCAAGGACAATTTTCTGTTGCTCCTTTAACCTGTCATTTGGAACCGACAGTATATGAGGAATAATAAAAACAAAAAGTTCTGTTGAAAGAAAGTTCTGTTAGCATTTGATTCAACAGAGAAAGGAACGCATTTATTGTAAAACTAGTTGAATATACACATGCTTCGCACAGGGGCTGTATTTGGAAGTCAACGCCTGTGGGAGTATCACCATTGATCTCAGCGACCGCGAAAACTATGGATTTGATACTAATATCGCTCATTTTGGGATATGTTTTACATGCCTCGGTATCCACCCCCCGCTGACTCCCGGCCCGCATACTAGCAAGTCATCGCTAATGGAAGTTTCACCATTGATTTCAGCGACCGCGAAAACTATGGATTTGACACTAATATCGGTCATTTTGGATTACTTTTATATGTCTTGGTATCTCACCCCCCTCCGGTGACCCCCGGCCCGGAGCCGAATAGCCTGAATTTAGAAGTTAATGTGACTGGAGTTTCACCATTGATTTCAGCGACCGCGAAAATAAGAATTCGACATTAATAGCTCATGTGGTAGAGCGTTGGCTTCGCCTTCGGGAGGTCGTGGCTTCGAATCCCGCTGCCTACCATCCTGACTGAAGTTTTCCAGGGTTTCCCTCAGTCCTACCAGGCAAATGCCGGGATGGCACCTACTAAACTGGCCGTGGGCGATACCTCCCCAAATCCTTTCCATTGTTAATGTTGTTGGATATTGAATGCAAAATGGCCTCTGAGCTGTATCTGGTGATTGTTAAATAAATAAATAGTAAAATATCGGTCATTTTCTACTACTTTTACATGTCCTGGTAAACGCTCCCCTGGTTCGAATTTCGACAAAAACGTTTACTCTGGTCTGGAGCCTTGACCAAGATATTCGTGACTAAAATTTGGTAACGCTCGGTCAATTTGTCTGGTTCCCAAGCCGGTTCCGGTAAAAGACCCCTGAGACCTCACAGCTTCGAAATTTGAAAAAAATCGCTGCGTCTTGATCTGGGGCCTGGGCCCTGACCAAAATTTGGTAACTCTCGGTCCACTCGTCTGGTCCCCAGGCCTCACACAGACAGACAGAGACAAACACACAAACAAACTCTTTATTTTATTTATATTAGAAGATAGTTTACAAGACAGTATTCAGTATGTACTTTTTATAATAATTAAGGTCATAACGAAAGGAAAATTATTATATTTGAATAAACAGGAGCAGAACGTAAATATTGCAGAATCTTTTTCAATACTTTTTCTATTATTTTGCTCGAAATTTCTTCATAGTTTGTTATTAAAATACTTGCCAACATATCCTCATTTTATTGTTCTAACAAACCAATATATGTTGATACTAAAGTAGTTTAGATTGATCGAGGTACTGCGTCTTCAGAATTTCATGTCACTCCCCCTCACGGTTACGAAATGTTGGCTAAACGAACCAATATATGTTCCAGTAAAATAGTTTAGAGTGATCGAGCCCCTATTATGATGACCACAGTATTTCATGTCACGGACCCCCCCCCTTTCACGAAATCCTGGCTACGTGCCTGCAACACTGTCAGTAGCTACGTCCACGACTAATATACATTTACAAGTACAGCTTTATTTTCGTATATTTTTCAACAGTTAACGAATTTAAAACCGTATTATAATTCAAAGTACTTATCATATTTTTAACGCAAAACAAGAATATGTAGTTAACTTCTTAAATACTTCGCTCCGCAGGAACTCGTTCAGCGCGTGCAAGCAAAAACAACATGCTTGGCGTCTCACAAATGACAAAGGACAAAAAAGAAAAGCAAAACCAGCACAGTAGTGCCTTATCGCAGTCAGAGCTGAAAACATAGTTTCGGTCGTCACTTACGCCAATAGACCTACAAGCGGTGTACAAGAGTTATACAGCTACCATATACGTTGTGCCACAGTAGCGCTACAGGCAGAATGTGCACGAACTACAAATGAATATGTTTCTTACAAGTACCCATCACTGTTGAACCCTCTTTACATTCTACACATCAATTTTTCTCCCACTTTTTGACCTTGACAAGCAGAAGTACCAGGCTTTCCGAGTTCACAGCCATAATTATATATATGGACCCTACATATATACAATGAGAAGTACTTAAAATTGTTTTCGATAATATCTGGAAAACCTCAAATCGGATTTTAAAAAGTTGTAACAAAGGTTGTTCGTCTCAAAGGGGGACATCGAATGATACCACAGTCTAACCCTTGCACGAACCTCCGCGGACGGGGGGAGGGTCAACTTTGAAATCTTAAATAGAAACCACCAATTTCTATTGCATATTCTGATTTTTTGTCAAAAATACGTAACTTTTGTATCGAACACTTTTTTTCATTTCGTGATAGGTAGTGCTGTAATCGATAAAAATCAAAATGGGTTCCGAACAGTTGAAAAATGAGGCATTTAGAACTGCTTTTGGGAATATCCGGAAAACTACAAATCGTGTTTTTAAAAAGTTGTAACAAAAATTGTTCGTCTTAAAGTGACACATCAAATAATGTGACACTCGACACCCTACCCCCACCTCGAGTGCGGAAGGGGTCAACTTTGAAATCTTAAATAAGAAACCCTCATTTTCTATTGCTTGTTCTGATTGTCCGTGAAAAATTACGTAATTTTTGTATTGAACTTCTTTTTTCGTTGCGTGATGGATGGCGCTAAAATCGGCAAAAACAAAAAAGGTTACAAACAGTTTCTCAAGAAATACACATCAGATCAGAAAAAACTAATATTTTAATTATCTTCTATTGATGCCATACTATGAATTGACGCCATAGTTGATTCCCCACCACCATCCCAGGAATTTAGAAAGGCAGTTATTCGAAAATATGTAATGAGAAACCCAGTGGCTTATGTAGCCCAGAGCCGTGGGGCCTAGGCCCCCCAGTTTTTGAGTGACAAAATAATTTAATCTATTATTTATATATTTTTAATTTTATTTTTAATAAACTAATTGCATACCTATTATTATTATTATTATTATTATTATTATTATTATTATTATTATTATTATTATTATTATTATTATATTTGAAGGTCAATCAAATATCACGACATTAATTATTAGATTTAATTAACTGAATTAAGCTGAAAATTAAATCTTGATTTCGAAAGATTAACTACTAAGTTTATGCGTTCTATAATTTTCTAAAGTAATAAATGCTGGAACTGTTTTCAAGGCTAATTCTGAGTGAATACTTTCTTCCAAATAATATTAAACATTATAGAAAGATTTTCGAGACAGTCGAGTCGAGATTTTTACGACCAGATTCGAGTCGAGAAAGTTCGAGTCGAGAAATACGTTTGTTTCGACTTGTCTCGAATTTCACAAAGTGTGTCTCGACTCGTGTGTATTCCTATTATCAACATATTAAATTCTAGATTTAGCGTTCCTCAGGAACAAAGGGGTGGACGTAGTAATACTTTGTTTCCTTCCAGATGCTTTTTTAATGTGAGTCCCCTTGCCTCCCACAATTGGGATGCTTATTTTGGAAGAGTCCCCCTGCTTCTCACACATTTACATAGTTTACTGGAACAAATGTTCGAGATGATGCCCATTTTCTGCAATACACGTTGCAAGGCTTACATATACAGCGAGAGTCTAACCACAGACTGCAAGGCATGATCGGAGTCCTTCCTTCATAGACGATACTTTGAATGATAAAGAACGTATCGCAGAAAATAGTCACAATTTTGAACGCTTTATTATGATTTGTTAACGGTGTTTTAGGGATGGGTACAAGCAAGTTCGAGCGAGATTTCTTCGAAACTCCACTATCCAGTCGAGCAGACCCAAAACGAGCAAAATCCTGTGTATAGTTTCAAGTATCCTACTTAGAGAGTATAATTATTATTAATGATACTACTACTACTACTAATACTACTACTACATATTATTATTATTATTATTATTATTATTATTATTATTATTATTATTATTATTATTACTATTATTTAACAACACCGTGTATAAATATGACAGAAAGGCGGTTTGTATCTCAATACCAGAAACTAGTGGTCTGCCGACCTCGGTAGTCGTGAACCCAAGAAAGCAAGAACATCTTTCAGATGGTTCTGGGTTTGAGTTCCAGTGGAGTATTCCGGCTCAATCCAAATATTGTTAAAAGTTATAGGGCGCTGGCCAAACAACCTCGGCCCGGGTTTTCTTTTATTAACGGTTAGAACAGCACATTCACTAATGAACCGAAACGAAAATGAGCCGAGCCAACAGCTCATCCAACCGAGATGGCTCGAGCCATTGGATCAGTTGAGTCGAAACGAACTAAGGTTGTTATAAAAATGCCTTGTTGTCTTGTTATAGAGTTGAGACTAGATGCGACCAGTGGTAGCTCTCGTGAGCAACACAAAAAGTATTCCACATTACTGCTTACGTTTCTCATGACTTTTACTTTGTAGTCTAATCAGGCCATGATTAAAAACGAGCTGAAGGAGTGAGCCGTTTATCAAACTCGATTCAACTCGAAACTTGACGTCAAAAAGTTTGACTCGACTTCAAAAACATTGAATCGACTCAGAACTCGTAGCTCGACTTGTGACTATCCCTAACGCTGTTTACTCATTTTGATTTTTTGTCGATTACAGCGTCATCTATCATGCAACGTAAAGAATGTTCAATACAAAAGGTACGTATTTTTGATTGAGAATTGTAACGATCTCTTTACGATGAGCTGTGGAGAGAGGACAAAAATAAGAAGAGAAGGATTAAAAATATATCTCATCATTGTAAATCATGCTTTCCTTATGAAAGAGAATGTCTGAATATATGTATCTTTTTCCATCTTGTTTACTTTTAAAAAAAGTAAAAAGGAGAAGAGAAATGCAGAAAAGAATTTGTACATTGCAAGCTATTTTTATCAGCTGGAGTTGTAGTTAAGGAGAGAGAGGGGAGGTATTCTGTCATATTGCCTCAAGGCCGTGGACGTTACACGTTTCTCACATGACGCGATTGTGGCGCCAAGTACTTTGGTGATTTCACTCGTTCCTAGTGACGGCGAACTGACTATGTAGTGCCCGGTGCGTGTAGATGTCTTGGTTTGGTTGTTCGGAGGAAGGAGAATGGCTATTCTGTTAGCGTTCGATATGGTAGAAAGCGGACTTCAGTTAATGGGACATTGGATTCGTCTTTCGATTCAAACCAGAGTTCTTGTTGGATTTCTTCGTTGTTTGTAAAGTAACAGGAATGAGAATAGTAAGTTGTTGCTGTGAATTAGTTTTGTATAAATTTCAAAAAAGAAGTGCAGTGAAAGAACAGTGTTGCTTTGTGAATGAAGTTTTAGTGCTGCTTGTGCCCAATTGTGTTTTCCATTCGAGTGGAGTTTCTTACTTTTCCGCTTTTCCTGTTAATATCTTTATTTTTGTTCCTCACTTTTCGCCCGTGTTTTGGACGAATGAAAAATTATACGAAAATACATTAGACTAAGTCTGGTCAAACCGCCGAGTTACCTTGTTCAAGGAAATCCCTTGCTCAGTATATTATATTGCAGTTCTCTATTTTTGGTGGAATGAGAACGAAGGTAGCTTGTGCTTGAACTGGCTGAAAGATCCCACTTTAGTCTGCATAAGCATTCCAAAGAGTTGTTTGTTGAATACAACTCACATAGTGCTTGTTTCTATGAGATACTGGAGATTCTTTGAATGGTGAAATGGTGATGTGGGCAACGTAAGTGTGTATGGCAATTAAACATTTGGTTTGCCCTAATAAGGTTTATTACCTTCATCTCAAGAAAGTACTTTTCCTTTTTCTTGAATTTGCTTTTTTTGCAAATAGTGGAATGCGGATGTGGGAAGTCTCAAGGAAGAAATTAAGTCAATTGTTTAGAAAGAGGAGTATCTATAACGGAAATACCCTTATTGGGCTCAATTAAGAATATTTTAGAATTCTGAAAGTTTGGCACTCAATTACAATTTGTTGCAAGGGAGTGTTGCAAAGTGCAACTGTTTGTATGCAAACTGGAAAGCTCTGTTTTTCTATCAAATTAACTAAGGATAGTCAAAACTTCATTATTTCCTGTTCAGATTATACAGCAAAGACAAAATTATTCTCGAGTCATCCTTTTTCACTTGCAAGGCGACATACAGTCCCAGGACCAATGTACAAGGAGGTAACTATAGAACCGAATGAAGTGTAAGGTGAGTGTTGAATTATTTATTATTACTTTGGCTTGTCCGTTGTGTGTGTTTTTTGTTTGTTGGTCGTCTTTTGTATCCATTGTTGCTCATTTTGGTCCGATTAGTTACCGATACGTCTATAATCATCAAGTTACGGATAATTCAGCATTTAACTTTTTTGGCAGTAGGGTACATATGTATGTTCTAGGACACTTTTCCCCTTCCACCCCCTAACTACCATAACATTATGAAGCCGCCACTGACTTTAACACAGAGGGATACCCCAAAGTGAGATTGAATATGCTTTTATGACATTTAAAATCATAAAAACTTACATCTAAAACCTACATCTAAAATTACATTACACTACACTACTTATAATTACATTTTTACTCTATCCCATAATGACCCCAAACTAATGTATTTACCCCATCCCGTAATATATATCTTTTATCATCTGAGGAATCTAATGCTACCTTATGAACGGTTATGCTATATATATCGTGCTTATAACTTCTAATGAGGTTTATGTCTTTATACGTTTTAACATTTTTAAATAAGCTTTCTTTGTAATCATCAAACTGCAACTCCTTTGATATTACAGCTTTAGTTACTCCTTTAGCCTTTTTCTTTTCTTTATTTTCTACTCTATAAGCATACATCTTTGATCTCAATCCAATAAACTCCGTCATTATCTTACCTTTATTCTCATCTTTCATCTTACCTATTACTTTTTTGTTTATTAGTGGTAGTCCATATATATTATTTTCCTAGTATTCACTCGTGTCAAACTGGTCAACTATTTCTGCTATATCTTTATAAGTCTTCAGTCTCAATCTCATATATAAAGCTATCAGTATCCATATAACATAAATCTATATTGTTTCCATATTTCGGGTTCATCGTGTTATAGTGAAAATCATACATTAATAGCTTCGATAGTTCTAACACACTCATACCAACATATATTGGTTTGTTAAATGTCAGTCGCTCTTTTGTCATATGTATAGCACACAAATTCTCTGTAAATATCGTTCTGTAATCAAAATTAGGTTTTGCAATTAATTTTTTACTCTTTCAGGATCACATTCTAATTGTATGGGCTGCCTCTTTCTAATATTTTCCATTGTTTTTCCGAATACCGAGTTATTCATGAGCTTATAAAAATCTTCTTCAAACTTGTGTTTAGCTTGCGTTCTCATATTTGTATTTAAATCGATGTATTTCTTTAACCAGTCTGATTGTTTGAATTCTAATACTCTATGTACTTTCTTTAATTTCATTCCAAGTGACATATATAGTTTTAAGTTCCTATAGTGAATTACATATCTTTCCTTATTATAAAGTGTTGTTAGTAGTTTTGATTGTTTAGATTCTGGCGGACACATGTTTTCTGGAGCTAATGGTAAATCAGAATGTTTGTTGTGTAAATACTTCGGATACTCTAAATCTACTTCTAATATGTAACCAGTTTCTGAGTCATCCGGAATGTTCATTATATCTATGTAAGGTTTAACCCACTTAAAATCTTTATAAGGCATGTATTGGCTCATTGCCCATCAATATAAGTTGTTTGCGTCTAGATATGCTAGGTATGTTGAACACTCATCTTTATTATAATCTTGCATATATTTGTTGTTAGCTTTTACATATCTTTTACTACATTGTGAGATTCCTCCTCGTATACCCTTTTCTAACATTAGTATTTTAGCATAATCAGTTACCATTTCTAAGTTAATTTTAGTCATCTTTAACATTGCATCCCACGATAGACCTGGTGCTGTATAATACCAAGCAGGATCTAATCCATATGCCTTTAAACACACATCTATAAAGTTTTCAAATATATCTGTTAATTGAAGGACATCTGTTTTGTTATAATGTTCAGTTAAGTCCTCCCCTGACTTTAGACCGAATTCTTTACAAACTCGTACATGAAGCTTATGGCGTTCAGGACTCATTTTTTCTCCTGTTATTCTGTTTGTAAATTTGTCTGGAGATAATGGAACAGGTTCCTTCAATTTTTCAAATGAATCAAAAAAGTCATATGGATAATCACCTTTAGTATTAACTAGATCAATCTTATCAATCGGGAAAAACTTTAATGTTTCTCGAAATTGCTCTGGCTTTAAATTCTTTGTTAGCTCTGCTAAATTCTTTGGCATAAATCTAAATGAATCAACAAATCTTAAATTTATTCCATCTTTTTCTGATCCTGCTTTTTTTTACATATTTTTCATATGTTATGTACCTTTCCTCATTATTAGCGATCAGTTTATTTTTCTGTGTATCATAAGCTAACTCCTTAATAAACAAATGCGTATCATAGCCAGTTAAGTTGTGAAGAAATACAGGAACAAAGTTAGGATTTTTATAGTTTAAATTGCAATAACTGTGAGCTGCATCTCTAAACTTTCCAGTTAAATGATCATGATCTCTTACTTTTGCTTTATTTTTATTTATCTTATACAAACATTTTTTAAGTCATGCTTCCATTCTTCTATTTTTTCGCTCATATCATATTTATCCTTTTAGAACTGTATTTTCCCCTTTAATATATTTATTCTTTTCTCAACAGCTGGTGGTAAGTCATTCAAGTTTTTCTCACATATATGGCAAGTATCTGAACTGTTATAAGCTTCTATTTCCTCCTCACTAAGCGGGATCATATCAACTATCCTGTTATATATTTCCATAATTTCTATTGCTTCTTTTTGTAACATTTCAATAAATACTTTTGCAGCATCTGGACCTACATAATTAACAGGAGCTTTATAGTCCCCATTTGAATATTTGACATAGTAACAAAAACTCATTGGTTCATGCTTTTGATATTTTACTGTTTTACTACAATTATGCTCTATTTTCAACTTACATAAGATACATTCAAAGTCAGCAGTTATCGTAAATGGAACTCTTAATGATAGATTATAGTTTTGAAACTCTATTTGATTGTCGTATGGTTTTGGAAGTTCTATTCTAACAGCCTCATGTTCTTTACAATATAGCTCATGGTTCTGTAATTGCTTCTCATTTCGAAAGTGTCTTGTTAAACATCTATCACAAAAGTATAACTTCTCAGTATGTTTTGTCACTTGACTTCTTATTAATCGTGATAAGTCTTTTATCCAACAAAAATGATTATTATTTTTTTCATCTTTTACATATAATAAATTGATATGAGTTTCCTGCTTATTTTTTGTGATTTGAAGTGGATATACATTATAGTTATTGTCATAGCTGTAAACATTGATAGAGATATTATTTCTTCTTTCAAATTTTGGAATATCTTTTAATTTTACAGTAAATTCAATGTTGTCACAATACTTCTTTTGCAACTCATTAACAAGCTGTTTATAATGTGAAGATCTTTCAGGATGTATTTCAACAGGTTTTAAGTAACTTGCAATAGAATACAAGAAACATTTATTGTCTTTATTTTTAACACTAATCGCTGATTTCTTATCTTTAATTGGTTTAGGAAGTTCAATATATGAAGAAGCTCTTAATGGTACATATTTGTTGAATCTGATTTGTAAGTATTTAATTTGGTGTAATGTCCATCCTGATCCTCTACCTTCAAACTCTTCCATTTCTCTACGAAGTTTTTGTTTTGCATGATGTATATATTCATTTAGGTCAGTTGATTCTAATATTCTCTCGTTTGATGTTTTGAAATCGCGCTCATGTATTTCTTTATCTTTAATATAGTCACAAATGAAAACAAGGTTAACTTTAACAGGGTGGAATTTTAATTCCTCTTTGATTTTGTTAATAGCAACTCTTCTACTTGTATCTAAAAATTTTATTGGGTCTTTATATCCTCCTGTGTTTTCAACTTTAATGGTTTGTAAACGCTTCTTGAGTGCTGTTTCTTCTAATTCTACTTTTATAGGTATACGTGCTGGTTTCGGTCCTTCAATTACTTCTTGTTTAAATGGGAATATATTTCTAATCTGTCTCCTACTTTATTCATCGTCATGTTGTTTAAGAAGGTCTATCAGTTCTGCTTTTCTTAATCGGGAATATCTTCTGATCCCCCTCTCTTTACATTGTCATCTTAACTCTATTACGGTAAATCTACTATAATTACTCATTTATTATATAGAAAATCTTACTATAACTCAATTTTTATCTTCCCCGGGTTATTTCAGTTCATTTTTGTACTATTTTTAGTTCCATTTATCCTAATACAACGCTTAACATTGTACACTCCTGCCATTGTCTACATATTGCGCGTTGTATTAGAACACGGCTTTGATGAGAATATCCCATCAAAGTCACATATACACATATTAAAATTAAATCATTTTTGTAAACTTACTCACCATCATCATCATCATCACTACCATATTTATATTCATCACTACTCAAATCAGATTTTTTTTGTTGCATTATTAATAATTCTTTTTCCTTTAACAGTATTTGCTTCTCTAGTAGTGCTGCTAAGAGTTTAAGATCGTGATGAATTAGTTTAAGTCTATCATGTAATAAATCAAAATGTGCTTCAATATTTATTATGTAGAAAACCAACAAAAATGATATAAATTTAAAAAATCTAAGAATAAAAAAGGAACATGACTAGTGCTAAGGAAATGTTATCGTACAAACCTATATTTGATTGTGTATGTAAATATTTAGATATTGGTGGTTATAATGATGAAGACAAAATAAATTTTAGCATGTCCATAGGTATGTTAGATCATTTGTTCAAGAAAGCCGCTAAAGAAAAGAACTCATTTCTCATACAAAACATTCTCTATGCAAACGTTATGAATTTGTCTGATGAGATATTAGATTCACTGACTGATGAACAATGGCTATCTATAGGTTATGATGATTATGAGGAGGAATATAACTATGATCACATTACAGAAGACTTCATACGTAAATATCTGCAGAAAGTTAATTTGAGTGAAATATGTTTATGGAAAAAGTTATCGGAAGAGTTTATAAGAGAATTAGCTGATAAAGTTGATTGGGAGATTATTTCAGGAAGCCAAGACTTATCACAAGACTTTATAAGAGAATTTGCAGATAGAGTTGATTGGAAAGAAGTATCGTGTAATCAAAACCTATCTGAAGAATTTATTAATGAGTTTATAGATAAAGTTGATTTTGATGCTATATCTTATAAAAACGAACTCTCTGAAGCCTTTATACGAGAACATGCAGATAAGGTTTCTTGAAGTACCTATCTGGAACTCAACAATTATCAGAAAACCTTATAAGAGATTACGCTGACAAAGTAGATTGGGAAATGATTTCAATGTCTCAAAATTTAACACAAGAATTTATTGCAGAGTTCGAAAACAGAGTTCATTAGGTTAACATTTCAATTTATCAAGACCTCTCTGTAGACTTTATATATGCGTTTAGACATTTTGTGGATTGGAGAGCTATAATAAGAAAATATCATAATCCCGATTTAGATGATATATTGAATTTAGCATTCGATGTCGCAGCAGATGGTTTTCAATGTTTAACTAATTAACTTTTATGATTATTATATCATAAAAGTTGTAATAAGAATGAGTAGAGACCGGACTCGTTGATTAAAATTGTAGGAGGTTGTATGTTTGAAAGGGGTCCAGTGCTGGTGGAACCCAGTTGTAACTTTAATTATCTAATATTAATCTATCATACAAGCAATCAATTTCTTTAACCAAATCTTCTTCTTATAAGTACGTCCGAAACTCATTATTCTTAACTTTACAAATCTCTTATACTTAAAAACAAATCAATAACAAACTCATCATCTTCTTCTCCATCCGCATTCTTAAGGTCTACATGACAACCATGCGAAATAACACAATCATACTTTTCTTTTACTATGTTTAGGAGGTTAATCGAGTTTGGGTCTTTGGTTTTAGACAATATAGTCATGTCTGGATATTTTTCTTGTAAGCATTGTAATCTTGTCTTTATGTTACACTCTTGAATTCTTCCAACCCAATACCTGTAACTCTCATAGCTCTTTATTTGTTCTCTTTTGTCTGTTTCGTACTTTTCTAATATCTTTTGTAGTTGAATAGGGGAGAGATTCTTTTTAATAATAACTAGTTTGTGTACTTTCCCTGGATCTTCTGTGTGTTCAGCTGCGATTGATTTAAGGTGTTGATTTTCAGTTTCTAATTTCTCATTGTTTATACGTAACTGATTCATTTGTTGTTCTATCTCTTGCACTATTGCTTCTAGTTGATCTTTGTCGTCAAGGTATTGTTTGGCATTTTGTGTGAAGTAGTCTTCTATAATATCATTACACCTGTCATAAAAGTCCTTAGATATCCAAAAAGCAACAGCAAGAAATATATTTTCCTATAGACGTATGTTCCTGATATAATAACATTTGTTTCTGTATCTCCTCCATCTTTTACTAGATACTTAGAGCGACTCCTCGTGTATGAGGAGTCGCTTATTTTTTGATCGTAGTATCTTATCAACTCTTGTGATTCTTTGTTCCTTAACCAATTATCAAGTCTTTTCCCACCATCTTGACACAGTTTAGTAGCATTGAAGTAACCAGTCTTCTTATCTATAATCAGTCTAAAGTCACCAAACAAACCATATCAGTAATCATCTTTAATTTTTTTGTTGCAAATATCATTTAAACTAAGACAACTATCCATGGTACCAATATTTATTATATAGAAAACCTTTATTTTTAACTTCATTTTCGTTACCAGCTAGTTTTACTGTGTAAGACGAGTTTCTGAAATTCCTAGAACTTCGAAGTTTGTCTAATTCTTTGATAATTTTCACAGCTGGAATACCAGCGCTGGAAATATATGCTATGAGGGGTAGCGTTTCGATACCCCCTATCTCATTCAAACTATCTTTTTATGGTTATTATTCCATAAAAGACAAACATTTATATTTACATTACAACATTACTTTTATCTACCCAACTATTATGCGAATCATCAAATCCTAGCCATTTAACATATACTTTATCACCTTTCCTTCTCAACACCTTTTCTACCAAGTATTCATCCTTATGTTTCGTCTTTAATAGTTCTGGTTCGTAAAATCTACCTTGCACATCCTCTTCTCCTAAATCTTTAATTCTATATGTAGGTGGATTAGATGGAATAACTTCACTAATAACAAATACTTCTGTTCACCAATTAGGTGTATATCCTTTCTCAAATAACCCTTTCGACTTACTTATACGAACATAATCACCTAATTTGTATTTGGGCTTAACACGCTTATATTCTTTTTGATACACTTTCTCCAATATTGTTCGCTCATTTTTCTTGTTAACTTCTATAGGCTTTAAACCAATTGTTCTATGAATTTGATGATTATACTCTTTAACTAGTGTTGGTAATGCATCTATCCATTTATAATTTCCTTGTGTTGTGAACCTTTTCCACATGTTTTGTTTAAGTGTTCTATTAAATCTCTCAACAACAGAAGCTTTCTTACCACTATAGGTTGAGCAGTGATTAATCTTATTCTCATCCATTAACTTCTTAAATTCTTTATTGTAAAACTTTTTACCTTGATCAGTTTGTAAGTTACTAGGTTTTCTTGTTCTTAATATGGATTCGAATGCTTCTGTAACATTCTTACCACTCTTATCTTTAACAGGAACAGCAAACTCATATTTCGAGACCACATCTATAATCGTTAGCAGATACTTATAACCTTTATTTAATTTGGAAACACCTTTTAATACTCCACTATCCATTTCTACAAGATCAGCTTGCCAAGGATCGTCGATACCTTTTATAACTACACTTAATTTGTCAAAGTTTTTTCTAGATGGTTTGTGAATTTCTTCTATAATGTCTTCTCTAACACCTTTACCTTCTTCTAGTCAATCAGGCTTTTTAACGAATTGAGTTTTAGTAACACCACATACAGAACAAATACCTTTCTTTAGATATCTTCCATTCTTTGTTTGTTCAATTCTAATAGAATCTTTCTTCGTATCTGTCGATTTCTTACACTTAACACAATACATCCTGTTTATTATATAGAAAATCAATAACTATCGCTGTTTAATATTAGGCTATCAACATTCTCATCATCATCATCACTATCTTCATCTTCTCTTTCTACATGCATAATAAGCAACAATAATTTACCATGTTTCAGATCAGAATCTTTAGATGGTCTAACTGCTAATTGATCATTTATATTAAAGTGTAATGGAAAAGTTTCAATTAGAGAACCATTAAAATATATATCTACAAAATACGTATTATAAGAAGATTCTATATACATTATCCTACCTTTATAAAGAAATTTGTATGCGGTAGATAGATTATGTATTAAAAAGAACGGATTTTCAACATTTTCTGCTATCAATCGACCTGGAATCTCTATAACATAACTCCGTTTGATGAAGTTAAGCTCTTCTTTTAACATGGCAATATCTTTTCTCACAACTGTATTATCTAACTCTGATATCATTTTAACATTACCAAAGATATCCATATTTTTGTATAGCAAATGTTTTTATGAAAGCTCTCTTTCTATGTACATTACAACAAACAATAATTGTCCTTCTTCCATAGCAGAATTTTTATTTGGTTTAATCGTAATTATATCGTTCTTTTTAAAGTCAAAAGGTATCTCTTTAATCAACGTATCACCCAAATGTATATCTAGAAAGTATTTATCCAAACTTAATTCCATCTGCATTATTTTCCCATTATAAAGAAATTTGGAACCATTAGAGAGATTAAATATTCTAAAGATTGGGTCTTTAACATTCTTAGTTCTCAATCGATATAGTAGAGGTATAGTTTCTTTTTGCATAATCAATTTAGTAGTATCTATCCTAACCTTTTCAATATCTTCTTTCTTTATGTATGTGTCTTCTAACGTTTCTAATGCATCTTCAAATCGTTTTCTATCGTTCTCTAATTGGGTTTCTATTGACCTAAGTTGACTTACGCTAACAACATCATTTAAATTATCCAACAATTTTAATTTTTCTTCACTAATATTAACATTATCTTTTCTATCTTTAACATTACCAAATATATCCATACTCATTTATTATACAGAAAATGTCCATCCTAATCTTTCAAAACATTTCTTTAACATCTCTATTTGTTTAGATGAGTGTTTAAAATCAATATGAACATGAACATCATACTTTTTCAACAGATAGTACAATACACATTTTAAGTTAATAAACAATACTCTTTTCGGATACAGTTCTTTAAAGGTTTCGTATAAGTTTTCGAAGTCGTTTATAAGTGTTTCTACCATATGTCGTAAGTTTAATGGTTTTTGATCGGTAAGGTGATAAATAGACATCATCATAATATTTTGTGTATTTGTTTTTCTTTAGTACTTCTAGAACATCTTTTGTTGATATTAAATCTTTTGGTATATCTCTAAATTTATTATTTAACACCTTGAACACATCTTTGGGAATAATTCTACCCTGTAAAGCTTGCAAACGAGATAACTGTAACTTAAATCTTTTTATAGTATCATACCATGGTTTTCTTACGCAAGCAGCTTTCATTTCTTCACAAGTACTGTAAACCCAACCACTCTCTACAGAACACTCATCACAAAAGTATCTACTCATACCTTTTGTTAATGACTTACTACCACAATTACTGCATTCTAATGGTGCGACGCTATAATTTGACAGCAAGTCCTTTAACGTAATTATTGGACGTAACTTTTCCAACTCTTCTTCCGTGTACATAAATTTAAGTATTAACATTTTCCATAAATCAATAACATTATATACGTTGTTTTTATCTTTTAAGTCTATCTCACTAACATACTCAAAATACTGATAAAAATTATAGCTATCTAGTGCATCGAGTTCATCCTGATGCTTCTCAAAATAATCTAAAAATCTATTGTGTATAGCTTCCATATTTATCTTAAACAAAACTTTTATGGATACAAACCATAAAAGCACTTAAACATAATCATTCTTAATCATATACATACCATCACTAAAAGAATACCCTTGATTTAGAAGATTTAAAACATTAACACAAAGATGACCACATATAACTGAATTAAAGTCTTGTATTCATTCGTCATTGTAAAATAAGTTTTCGGTACCAACATATTGTACTACTTGTTTAGGAGGAACACCACCATAAGAATCGAACACGTACTTTATGTTGTTATCTTTCCAATAGTATATCCAATGAGTACCAATGTGTTCTGATTTGTCAAGGTTAACTACACCACACTCATTTATATAGAGTTTTTGTGGAAGTTCATCACTCATAAATACACCTCTAAATCGTTTTATCTTTAATTCTTTAGCCAACCTCTCTATATCGAAGTTGGTCAATGGTTTTAGTTTTTTGACTTCTTTGGTTTACCTGCCCCCTGCTTTTCTTCCATAGCCATATTGTGTCTTTTTTGTTCTTCATGTTTTTTGTATTCTTCTTAGCATCCAATACAGTTTTAGTAATCGCTGCTGCACCACCTGCTAATGAGCCAACTGCTCATAAAGCTGCTAAAATGGCTGGAATTTTAAAAATAAAACCACCCATATGGTCTTTCTTAATCTTTTTCATTTGTGCAGTAGTTAAAGTTAAATCCATTCCTTTACCTTCTTTAATTTTCTTAGATTTATCACTAAGTTGTTTCTTTGTTAATACATGATCAATATTTAAATCCTTTAGTACGTTGTAAGGAACGCTAAACATACAACCTTTAATAGAACACATCTTCCTATTTATTTAAGAGAAAATCTTAGTTTGTAAAAGTACAGTTGTTGTTGCTCCACCAAAATCAATTAAGGAATCTTTCTCATCTGTTATCCTTAACTCAAAATTATCAACCTTGTCTTTAGATATAGGAAAAAATAACGGATAAGTAGGCTCATATATAATACTACGTTTAAACTCGGCATCTGTTTTGAATGACACTATAATTCCTGTTTCTCTATGTGTATATTCTGTATTTTTAACAAACATACCATCTGCTATATTACAGTGAACATTTATAGTATCGAATGGGTGAAACTTTGGCAACTTACTTCCAATATGTGTTTTGTTCTTTCCTAAAAATTCAAGAGCATTAAACCCAAGGACAGTGCCTATACCTCCAATTGTAACATCATTACTATCAGTTTCTATTTTAACTCTATTTCTTAATGATCTTCTGGTAATGTTATGTTGATTGACTGAGATTTTAAATACTCATTAAGTGATTTAACTGTTTTTTCCTGTTGTTATGTTTGGAGTTAGATATGTACTGTAAAACCTAACTAGTCCTATACTTAAATAGTTGTTACTGTTGTTTAATTCATAATGGAGTTTCTTCTTTAAAACAGAAGTATCACTCGTTAACTTAAATACCTTAGCCGTTTATTATATAATAAATGAATGAGTTTGATTTACCTAGAGATATTCCAAGAGAGAAAGTAATCAAGTTAATAGAAAATATCATTCAAAAGTTAGAATACAGTTTAAAGAAGAAAAAGAGAAAACTACGAATTGTTAAATATGCATATTACACTTTGATTACGTTATCGGTTATACTTTCTGCAACAACTGGATTTATTAATATTTTTATACCTGTAACAATTTACTCAATATTAACAACATCTCTTGCAACTGGAAGTGCTATAATAACAGGTTTGTCTTCTAAGTTAAACATAAGCAAAAGAAAAGATGAATATAAAACCATTGTCACTTGTATTAACTCATTTAAAGAACAGTTAGAGATGATAATAACATTAAATGGTGAAATGGATAACGAATATATAAAAGATACTTAAGATCAGAGAACAAGTTAAAGGTAAAAGATCATAAAAGAGAACACTTGGCCTGGGGCTTCTTAGATGAAAACACAAGTTAGTAAACTGCAGACTCGTTGATAAAAACTGTTTGAGGATGAACGTTCTGTAAGGTGGAGCAAAACTCCCTCTTGTCCAGATTAGTAAAGTTTTGTTTGTTTTCATCGTCTATAATAGCAAGTGCCTTCTTGGTGTCTTTGTACTCTAAAATTGTTGCAACGACCTTTCCCTTAAACCACGCGTTACCATCCTTATCTAGAATAATTGTAAGTTTCTGGTTCTTGAAAATAAAGTTCTGAAGAACCGACATATTTGAACGAATGATTTTCTCTATTATAAATGAGTAAGAAAATTATTAATTGGGATGTAAAGGAGATGATAAAAGAAACAACAGCTAAAAAAAGAAATGGAGAGCTTATACCTGATGATATTCGATGTCTTATAGTGGGTCCTACTGGGTTTGGTAAAGACAGGTTGGTTAAACAATAATTACTTCTATATATATTCTAAAAGCATTAATCAGCCAAAGTATGAGCAGTTAGAAGATCGATTTGAAAAAGCAGAACTAAAGTTTAAGAAGCAAATAGCAAGTTCTTAAGCGGTAATGATTCTATTGTACCTCCTGATGAATGTGAAAAATACTCTGTCGTTGTGTTTGATGATTACATTTTAGAGAATCAAGATACTGTTAGAAATTACTTTACAAGAGGTAGGCATAGACATTTAGACTGTTTCTATCTTGCACAAACATATTTGAAAGTACCTAAACAGCTTATAAGAGATAACGTCAACTTCCTATGCATATTCAGACAAGATGATACTAATCTTAAACATGTGTATAATGAGTTTGTTGGAGGAGATATGTCTTATGATAAATTTAAAGAGATATGTTAAAAATGTTTGCAAGAAGATTATGGTTTTATAGTAATTGATATGACAAGGAAGGTAAACAATGGTAAGTATAGGAACAAGATAAAACACTTTATAAATGTTTGATGTTTTTTCAAGTTTGTTCATTTAACGTTTGACGTTTATTGACGTTTATTGACGTTTTTCACGTTTATTGACGTTTATTGACGTTTGTTCGTTTTGTATATAATAAATGGATGAGAAAGAATTTAATAAGAATATCAAGTTAAAGGAGTTCTTGATAAAGGGCTTGAAATCTTGGAAGAAAGAAAGAGCAGGTATATATGATAAATTTAAGACACAAGAACAACCTGTAATAGATGCTATTCAAAACTTGGGAAGTGAGATCAAAGAAGTATCAGAACAAAATAAAAATCTAATAACTGAACTGGTTCCAGTTGTACATAAGACGGCTTCAATAGATCCTAGTCTACTAGAAACACCTAAAAAGATAACATATGATAGTTCTCCAAGTAGTAGTGATACGCCTATAACGGGAGAAATAAAACAAATGAGAAAACAAATTAAAGAGAAAGTGGAAGGAGTAGAACCTTTAACAACAGCACAGTCATTTGGTAAGATTGCAACGAAATATTATAGTAAAAGAAATGATAGTGTATTTGGAATAAGAACTGTAGAAGAAGATGGAAAAATAATAAATAAGATAGGAAATTCTGAAGTTAAAGTGAATGACGATGATTTGATAATTAATGGTAAAACTTATAAAGGAACAGAAGGTCTATGGGAATTGTTAACGATGAATACTAATAAAACCATTGAAGATTATGATGTTGACGATTTTGAACAGTACAAGGAAATAACAATAGAATCAGATGCTGCCTTCCAAAAATATAATCGAGATAAAAAAATAGCATCTAGTAGAGGTTGTAAGTACATTAATATTATCAAGCCTTTTTGGGATAATTATATTAAACCATCTTTACCTCAACTCCTAAAAAGGACACGACGCCTAAAAGAACTGGTGAAGGAATTAAACAATATACCGAGATGCCTAAAGAATATATATGGATGGATGATGTCAGAAAGTTAATTGATCGGTTAATAGTTATAGATGGAGAAGAAAAGGCTGGTAATAATAACTTTTACAATGAGAAAGTAGGTATAGTGAGTATGATTAATAATAAGCTTTCACAATTTATTCCTAGTGATCCAAAAGGCATAGGATATTTGATTAAGACCTTAAATACATTACCACCACGATTCTGGAATAATGAGAAGCTAGGAAAAAGATTAGTAAATGATTTGATTAATAAACTTCCAGTCGAATTACATATTCCAGGATTTAGATTTTGCGGGCCTGGGACTAAGCTTCAAGAAAGGTTAGAGAGAGGTGATGAAGGTATTAACCCATTATATGAGGATTGTGAAGAACACGATATATACTACAGAGACAATAAAGATACAGAGTCAAGACATATTGCAGATAAGGAACTAGAAACTAAAACATGGAAAAGAGCATTTAAGTGATGCGTCAATTGGTGAACGATTAGCTGCTTTTGGAGTTGGTACTGCTATGAATGCTAAGGTTAAGTTAGAATGGAGATTATAAGTTTTTAATTGTTATTATGTATGATTCTTTTATGGATACATTCCATAAAAGCGTTGTTTCAAGATTTTCTTTATAATAAATGGATAGTGTTGAGGGTTACGAGTTACAGAGTTTTAAAGCTAACACAAGAACATTTAATAATTTGAATGTAGCTAACAAAGGTATTGATTTCGATGTGGGGGATGGGTTCGATGTGGGGGATGGGTTCATACATACACACAAAGCAGATTGTCATATGAATTTTGAAGTTCTTGGTGCATTAGTCGGAGGAACATTTAGTGCAAACGATACTATTTAAATATAAAACTTGTAGATAACTTCTTACCATTCTTCTTTTCTGAAATTGAGGTTAGAAAGCATGGAGTTGTTATAGATAAGATTGAGCTCTCTGGAATAACATCTACAGCTATTGGAACATTAAAGATTTCCAAACCAGAAGTTGAATATTTAAAACAAGCAGGATTTGAAACAGATGATAAACTCGGTCTAAGAAAGGACTTTAGGTTTTGTACCCATTAAGATTACTTCCAGGCTTTTTAAGTGATTAAAAAGAGGTTATGTGGAAAGGTGGATTGAGAATAACATTTACAAAAGCTAACAACAATAACGATGTCTTGTACAAATGGACTGGATCAGGAGCAGGTGCAGTAGCTCCTCATGACGGAAAAATAACAATAAAAAGTATGGAGATAAGAATGCCTATTGTTGAATACGTATCTAATTATGAAAACAAGTTAAAGTAGAATATTCTTAAAGAACCTAAAATCATGTTTTCATTCCATACTTATCAATGTGTTCAGAAGACTGTTGTAGGTTCTTTCTTGGAGTTTGATGTTACTACTCAATTTAATTCTAGACAATTTGATATGCCTGATTTCGTAGTTGTAATGTTCCAAACTGATAGAAGTGGCAAACAAACAGCAGATGCAAGTAAGTTTGATCATTGTAAGGTAAAGAATATCTATCTTAAGAATGGAAGGAATGAGGTATTTCCAAAAGAATCAAGAAACTTAGATATTTCTAACAGGGATTATTTTAAGATGTGTGAAGGATATACTGCATTTAAGAGAATAACATGTGGCAACACCGAAATGTACTATGGTCCTAAAGAGTTTATAGATAACAGAGTAATGTATGTGATTAATTGTATTAAGAGGAAAAATCTATCGGCAAATGAGAGAACAAACATAAAGATTGTAGTAGACTTTGCAGAAGCTGTGGCTGCTAATACTATATGCTATGCGATTTTAATTGGACAAAAGAACTTTACATATGATCCTAAGAATGAGAAAGTAGTAGAAGAGTTTTAAATAGTTAAATGTGTTCGTGTTGTTTAATGGAAGTTTTTCCATAAAACAAAATTGATAAAAATGATTAAATATTTTTTGGTGAAGATAAAAATTGAAGAGTGTTAAATACGATGTCGCGTCATATTGAAGTTTTAAATAAACTTGGAAGTCTTGAGCAAAAACAAGTTATTGGATTAAGAGAATTAGAATTAAATACAGAATATAAGATTGTGAAAATGGAAAAGATTAAAACTAAATTTGGAAAGAGCATTTTAGTTGAATGTGAAGAGTTTAAAGTATTTCTTCCACCTAGATTTACAAAACACTTAACAGATAAAATGATTGATGAGATAGTTAAAGATGGAATAAAAATCAAATACACTGGTTTAAAAGATAATTATCCAACTGTTGAGTTCTGTATGTGAATTTCAAATGATGATTGGTTTTGTGAATCCAAAGAATAATAAAAATGAACAAAAATATGTCGTCAGAAGTAAAAATGGAGCGGATAGAATGGATCCTCAAAAGAAATTTATACTTACTAAAAATTTCAATGTAATTGTGAAAAATGTGCAGACCGAAGTTCAAGTTGTTTTTGATATTAAAGGTTGTCTATTCAGCTTGAATTATGATCAGTGGACAGAGTTTAAGAAGTCATTGTTTCCTATTGAGAACGAGGTTAGCAGAAGATTCCATTATCAATATCAGAACTTGTAATTTTAAGTATGTTTTAAGTCTATACGTGTTTTTATAGTATCAAGACTATAAAACTAAGACCTTTGGGTATACAGAACACAATGCCGTTTGAATTTTAAGTTGTTCAAATGGAAAGAAAACAAACGAAGCAAGCAGATGGTACTAAATTTCAGAAATTTTTTAGCCCTTCTGTATTCAGAGGTCCAAAATGTCAGTAGTAGTCCCCGACGTATGGCTAGCCGAGTGAGCAAAAATTTCTCGATTCTGATTGGCTGAGAGAGGTCACGTGACGTTAGGCCCCGCCCACGCGGGAAATTCAAATTTTTTAGGTCACGTGGTATGACGTCATGAGTCACCCCGCGGGGAAATCCCTCACTAATTTGTTCCCTTTTACGGGTAAGATGAGTGTTTATGATTGGTTGATAGCTGTCACGTGATTTTACACCCTACGATATTTGAAATTCGTTCCCTTTTACGGGTAAGATGAGTGTTTATGATTGGCTGACAGAGGTCACGTGATCTTAGGCCCTGGGATTTTTAAAATTCGTTCCCTTTTACGGGTAAGATGAATCCTTTTGGTACCCCAATGCTGATTGGTTGATAGAGGTCACGTGATCTTAAGCCCTGTGACTTTTGAAATTCGTTCCCTTTTTACGAGTAAGATGAGTGTTTTGGTACCTCGATTCTGATTGGCCGACAGAGGTCACATGATCTTAGACCCGCCACACACCCCATGAGTGAAATATAGAGCGATATGTCGGTGATCACCCTAGACCTGTATTTTAGAATTTTGTTCCCTTTTATGGTTATCCTTAAAGTTCCCATGGAGGGTTCAACCTCCTCCTTAAATAACCCTTTTTTGGTATCATGATATTGTACTGAAGTTTACATTAAATATTATCGTTCTCTTTGACAGATAAGATGATTACCAGCTTTCTTACCTTGATGGAGATCCTGTCCTTGAATTAGTTGCCTATGTCTCTGGAAGTAACAATGGTGAAAGAGGGGTGTCGCTTGTAGATTTCTTATATCACATTGTTGTGAGTTTAAGCGATTTATTGCTCAGTAAGCGCTTCATTAATGGAAACAGTGTTGCCAGATTTTTCTTACCTAAACTGCTCCGATTCTTTTCGAAACGGTTCCGCAGAGTACAAGAAATTTTAAACTAAAAAATTTTTCGAACTAAAAAATTTCAAAACTAAAAAAATTTTAAACAAAAATTTTCAAACAAAAAATTTTGAAACAAAAAAGTTTCAAACAAAAAATTTTCGAACCCAAAAAAAATTTCGAACTAAAAAATTTTGAAACAAAAAAGTTTCAAACAAAAAATTTTCGAACCCCAAAAAAAATTTCGAACTAAAAAAATTGAAACAAAATTTTGTCGAACTAAAACATTTTTAAAAACAAAAGTTTCGAACTAAAGATGTAAATCACATCTAAAAATTTTCAAATCAAACTTTTTATCGAACTAAACTTTTAAAATTTTCGAACTAGAAATTTAAACCAAGTTTAAGAAAAAATCCTAAGAAATGTTTTTTTCAGGAATCGAACTCCGGTCTTTCAAACCAAAGATGTGTATGCTAACCGCTTAAATGAATTCGGTTTTAATCGATCTTGGTGGGTTTCGAACCATGGTCCTTGAAAAGGATACACATATACTTTAAGAAAATAAATCTGACAGTGTAACGCTTCTCAAATCAAACTTTTTATCGAACTAAACTTTTAAAATTTTCGAACTAGAAATTGAAACCAAGTTTTAGAAAAATCCTAAGAAATGTTTCTCCAGGAATCGAACTCAGGTCTTTCAAACCAAAGATGTGTATGCTAACCGCTTAAATGAATTCGGTTTTAATCGATCTTGGTGGGTTTCGAACCATGGTCCTTGAAAAGGATACACTTATACTTTAAGAAAATAAATCTGACAGTGTAACGTGGATTAAAATAAAATGCTGATAGACTTCTTTGTGTGACGACATAGAAGCACATATGGTTGAAAAAATGCAAACGTCAGCGGATCGCATTACTTTAGTTTTACTACGAACGTGTCAGCATGATTCATGAAAAAAGCAAACATTGACATTCACGTATGGAATATGATGAAAATGAAATGTCGTCACAGTTACGACAAGTAGTGACATGTAGAAATCATTTGGGATCGGAATTGCGATACTATTGAGAAACGTGAATGACGTCACGATCGATTGTTACACATCGTTTTGGTTCGTGATTCATGACAAAAGCAGCGAGCGTTTTGATTGGTTCGTTATGACATCATTTTATAAATTTCCTCGTTTCTGATTGGCTGACGGTGACGTCGTTTTCGCAGCGACCTAAATAAAAATCTAAATTTCATTTTTCAAATCCTACACCGCTCTCAACTATCGTGTGAGAAGGTCTGTTCTTGAAAAGTGTCTTCATTTAAGAAGCTTTACTGCACCGACTTTTTGTTCATTGAATTTGAGGTAAGTTCAGTGAGATTTTATTTTTCACACAAGATTCGAAAATCATTTTTATTTTATATTTGTGGGGGCGGATCACGAATACACTGTTTTACTTTTAGTACGAAATATTTAGACTATGAAGAAATTAGTGGAATGGGAAAGTGGGAGTACGAATCAGGAACCCCCACACATTAGAAGTAAGCACGATAAATGATATGGTTTAGCGTCCCTTCAGCTTAATGTTGAATGTGAACTCCCGTCGGGAATTGAACCATGGCCAAAGATGTGTGCGCTTAGTTTTGAAAAGAATACATTACAAAATTTCAGAAACTATGCCTGAGAATAATATGGTTCGATACCCTTTGAAAGCATTAGCGGCCCCTTCAGCTTAACGTGATATTCGAGCAATCACCTGGGATTGAACCAAGGCCAGAGGCGTGTACGTCAATCATTTAGCTTAGTTTTGAAAAGAATGTATGATAACGCATGAGAATATTAAATTTCAGAAAAGGCTTGACAACGCTCCGATGTGGAAAGCAAACCCACCGAGGATTGAACCAGGACCTTCCACGTTAGAAGCATGTACGCTAACCACTTAGCCACGAGTGCATGAATATGTGGTTAAAAAGATTTACGCTATACAGATTTTGTTTTGACAATTACGTATGTGTAACGTTAATGGTTGGTGAACCTCTTCAACTTGCAAACGCATCATTTAAAGGTCGTTGTGAGTAGAAAAAAAAATGCTTACGCGTATTTTATCACATCTCAGCACTGTTGAAACATTCATTCATGCATTCTTTTTTTATCACTATAGAATGGCAGGTCAGTTAAATGCTGATGTAATGGTCTCGAGTTTGACAGCAATAAAACACACATTTCAGTAACATAATTATTTTTAAAAAACTTTGATTTTTTAGTACATGTGCTTTCATAATGAGATTCTGAACGTCACCGCCAGGAATCAAACTCAGGACCTTTACATGAATTGCTTAGTTAAGAATTTATCATGAATGTTATGATTTCCTGGGCTAAGCGGTTAGCATACGCGCCTTTGGCGTCGGAAGCCCGGGTTCGATTCCCGGCGGGAGCTCATGTGGTTCGGATTCCACGTTAATCAGTAGGTCCGCGTCTCATATAGTCTCGCTGCTGAAAGGGACGCTAAACTAAAAAATCAAAAAATCAACTCAAATTCACGCTGCTCAATTCCTTTTTTCCATTACATATTTGTTTTACCGTACCTGTTTGTTTGTTTTCATTTTTTAATCATGGCCGAATCGGGTTTTACTGTTTGTAATGAAATTACTCGTCATTATAGACGATTTATGTACGTTTATGTATTATGAGGTGTGCACGTCAACCATTTAGCTTAGTTTTGAAAAGAATGTATGATAACGTGTGAGAATATTAAATTACAGAAAAGGCTTGACATGCCCCGACGTGGAAAAGCAAACCCACCGAGGCTTGAACCAGGACCTTCCACGTCCGAACCATGTACGCTAACCGCTTAGTCACAATAATAATAAAAAAATACGCTATACAGATTTTGTTTCGACAATTACGTATGTGTTACGTTAATGTTTGATGAATCTCTTCAACTTGCAAACGCATCATTTAAAGGTCGTTGTGAGTGGGGAAAAAAATGCTTACGCGTGCTTTATCACATCTCAGTACTGATGAAACATTCATTCATTTCATGCATTCTTTTTATCACTATAGAATGGTAGGTCAGTTACATGTTGATGTAATGGTCTCGAGTTTGACAGCAATAAAACACTCATTTCAGTAACATAATTATTTAAAAAAAAAAAACTTTGATTTCTAGTACACGTGCTTTCATAATGAGATTCTGAACGTCACCGACAGGGAATCAAACTTAGGACCTTTACATGAATTGCTTAGTTAAGAATTTATCATGAATGTTATGATTTCCTGTTTATCAGGTGATTAAAATGTTTTCTTTCTTCTTTCTTTTGTAGTAAATTCACGCTGCTCAATTCCTTTTTTCCCATTACATATTTGTTTTACCGTACCTGTTTGTTTGTTTTCTCCTTTTATTAACCATGGCCGAATCGGGTTTTACTGTGCGCAATGAAATCACTCGTCATTATAGACGATTTAACATTGAAGGCAGAATGCTCGAAATTCAATTCAACGCACCGCCCGTAGGAACCGATATCATACAGTATGTACACAACAGTTTCCAAGCAATGCTGGACCATTTGTTAGCCAATGTCGACGATGAGGCGATGGTTGGTTTATCAGTAATATCGCCACGCAACACGAATAAACCGTTTTGGGTGAGTTTTCGCCAAGCACGAAACTTGACACTGGAAACGATGTGGGCCTCATTCGAAAGAGTTTTACAAAGTAACAATGCGTTTCTCCTGCACGAACCATTCACCGTTCATTTTCATCGTGTGGATATTCCACGTGGCTATGGCGGTTTGCGGCAAGGAATACTTCAAAACGAAGAATTGTTACGTTGCAAGCGAGGGATTGTACGTGTAAAAAATCAAGATTCAAGGTGTCTAGCGTACTCCATTGTTATTGCTATTGGCCTGAAAAAATACAAGAATGTAGATATGAAACGACACAGACAATATCAAGATCAATCAAAATGTGTTGTGGACGGTGAAGTCGATGCGCTATGTGCAAATGCAGGAGTGAATTTGGATCATGGTGCCAGTGTAAATGAAATTCGACAATTCCAGGCATACCTTAAAGAATATAAAATTACTGTGTATACCAGTTTCACAGGCCGTGATATCATGTACGAGGGGCCCAACGATGAAAATCGCACTCCCATAAATTTGATTTGTTTGGCTGGCCATTTTGATATCATTCAATCTTTAACTGCTTGTTTTGCAACCAAGTTCTACTGTGAGGCGTGCCATAAAAAGTATAGTAAACGCAATGAACATGTAAAAAATTGTCCTGTAACGTGCTCCAAATGTCTACAGAGACCTCTATGCGACAAGAACCAAACGCCGATATTATGCAACGACTGCAATCGTCAATTTTACGGCGAAGAATGTTTTAACAATCATCGTAATATTGTATATCATCATGGGGAACCTGTATGCAAAATGGTGAAGCAATGTACTAGATGTTACAGAGTATATTCTTTTGTGCATACCGGACAACGCCTTCATGATTGTAATGAGATCTTTTGCAATGTTTGTAAGAAGATTGTTCCAGGATCCCATCAATGTTTTATGCTTCCCGATCGACAATGCTTGAAACCTGGTGTTCCTTCACTCATGCACGCAAAGAAAGCCTTATTGATTTTTTATGATATAGAATCTATGCAAGACACGAATATTGGCGATAATACGTATGTACACATTCCAAATTTATTGGTTGCACAACAAGTATGTTATGCATGTTTTGAAAACAATAATATCCAGCAGTCTTGCAGTACGTGTGGTCAGCGCCAGCATATTTTCCAAGGAGAGGATCCAGTTTATAATTTTCTCCAGTACTTGCGGGAACGTCGTCCCAATATAAATAGGATTTTCTGTGTCGCGCACAACGCTAAGGGCTACGATGGACATTTCATCCTAAAGGCTATGGTAGAACAATGCCAATGGAGACCCGACGTCATATTAAATGGGACCAAGATACTGAGTTTAACCTTGAATAATCTGACGTTCATTGACTCGTTGAACTTCCTACCTATGGCATTAAGTAAATTGTCAAAAGCGTTCAATTTACCCGCAACCAAAGGCTACTTCCCACATTTCTTCAACACCGAGGAGAATCAATCGTATATTGGACCACTTCCAGAAACGAAGTATTATGGTGCAGATGAAATGGCCGTCGAAGACAGAAACAAGTTCATGCAGTGGTACAACGATCATCGTAATGACACGTTTGATTTCCAGAAAGAAATTCTCAAGTATTGTATTCAAGATGTCAATGTACTGCGACAAGCATGCGTTTCGTTTATGACGTCATTTGAAACAGAAACCAAAGTGAATCCCTTCTTGGAGACGATCACGATTGCCAGTGCTTCTAATTTAGTATTCCGCCGGAATTTCCTTAAACCTAATACCATAGGAATTCTACCGGCACATGGCTATCGATGGAGAAGTACCCAATCGATCGCTGCAATACAATGGCTGGCCTACATTGAAAAAAGCGAAGGAAAACAAATCTTACATGCGGCCCGACAAAAAGAAGTGTTTATTGCGGGATTCCATGTTGATGGTTACTACCAAGATCCTGAGACGTTAGAGGAGCACATCTACGAGCATGCCGGCTGCTTTTATCACGGGTGTAAAGTATGTTTTACTACAGGCCGTAATCAGCCCATCTACAACAATCCAGAAGACACCATGGAATTCCGTTATGAACGAACGCAACGCAAAAATGCAAGACTGCGTGAATTGGGGTACATTGTACATGAAATGTGGGAGTGCGAATTTAATCAGTTCTTAAAACAAAATCCTGCAATGGCGACGTATCTGAAGAATCACCCGTACATGAACCGCAGACCATTAAATCCAAGAGATAGTTTTTTTGGAGGAAGGACCAATTGCGTGAAATTGTACCACCAAGTCGACGAAAAAGCGGGGGAAGTAATAAAATATTTCGATATTGTCTCGCTTTATCCTTACATCAATAAGTGTGCTAAATACCCTGTAGGCCATCCACGAATTTATCTACAGGGTGATGAAAATATACCACCAATAAATAAAGTCAATGGTCTAATCAAAATGTCGATATTACCAAGTCAACATCTTTATCATGGTCTCCTGCCTTACCGATGTAACAAGAAACTACTCTTTCCACTGTGTGCTGCGTGTGCCGAAGAAATGAACCCAGACCCTACAGCAACGTGTACGCACAATGATCAGGAGCGGTGCCTCACTGGAACATGGGTATCATATGAAATCCAGAAAGCAGTAGAATTAGGATATCAGCCGGTGGAAATTTTTGAAATTTGGGATTATGACATTGAACAATATGATCCCATCACGAAAACAGGTGGCTTGTTCACGGAATATATCAATACATTTTTGAAATCGAAAATGGAAGCGTCTGGCTGGCCTAGTTCCTGTGTGACCGAAGAAGACAAATCAAAATTCATACAAACCGTCCTGGAGCGTGAAGGTATTGCATTGGATCCGTCCAAAATTAAAAATAATCCTGCACGAAGAAGTTTATCTAAGCTTTGTGGGAACTCTCTTTGGGGAAAGCTTTGCCAGCGTACAAACTTTAGCCAGACCACAATTATTGATCGGCCGGAAGAATTTTATGAAAAACTCACTTCCCCCGACATTAAACTCCATCAAATTGTACCCATCAATGATACGATGTTATATGCGTTCTGGGAGTACAATGAACATGTGCCTGTTCAAAACCGAAACACCAATGTCGTGTTAGGTGCATTTACAACATGTCAGGCACGTCTGGAACTGTACAAGTACCTGGAAATGTTGCAGGAACGTGTTTTATATTTCGACACGGATTCTGTGATTTTTACGGAGAAGCCCGGGGAGCCAACCATTGAACCTTCAACGTACTTGGGATGCTTATCGAATGAGATGGAATCTTACGGACCACGAGCATACATCAAGACATTTGTCAGTGGAGGAACAAAAAATTACAGCCTAGAAATATACAATCCGGATACCAACGTCACCAGTTACATATGCAAAATTAGAGGATTTACATTAAATTACAATGCAGGACAACAATTAAATTTCAACACGCTAAAAGAAATGATTACAAATCAATGCCGTGGACAAGTCACCATCACTATCCCCCATAAGATATGCAGGACCAAAGACCATACCATCGTCACACGCAAAGAAGAAAAAATGTACAGTATCCAGTACACAAAACGTCGATTTAAAGAATTCAATTCCTATGATACGGTTCGGTACGGGTACGTTAAAAAACAGAAGATGGAACTGGAAAAAGAAGATGAAGAAGAAAAAACTGTAAGCACCCAATAAGGCCGCCATTTCTTTTTTCCTTTTCCTTTTCTTCTTTCCCTTCCTTAACCACAAAGCAGCAACACCAAGAAGAAAATGAAGTACCCACAAGAGTTCATAAACCATCAACACCACCATCAGTGGAAGAAATGCAGTCATCTCGTACCGAAGGGGGGAACCTTGACCATAAAGCAGCAACACCTAGAAAAATGCAATACCCAGAAGAGTTCATAAACATCCATCGGTGAAAAAAATGCAGTGATCCTGTACCCGAGGAGGAAGATGAGCCTAAACAGATCCATCATTTACGAGTAAGTTTTATTTCTCTCTTATCAATATTGACTCATTTTTATTGTTTCAGAAAAAAAAAGAAATTCATAAAGTAATCCGTCGTTTCTTCTTTTTCTTTACAGGATACGGCTACAAGATTCGAAGATGATGACGCGTCCAAAATATTCATTAACTAGATCCTGTATTTATTATGTTAATAAATTGTATGAGAAGAGCACATACCTTTCGTTAAATACAACAAGTTGAAAAAAAAATATGTTTTATTATTTCTTGAAACCCTGAACACTTGTTTTCAAATCATGGTAATCTTGAAAATTTAAGGTGGAAAATACATCCAAGATTTGGTTTACATGATTTTGTTCGAAAAATAATTAAAGAATTTTTAGTGTCCAAAATTTGGTTTTTAATTTTAGTTCAAAAATTGATTTGAAAATTTTCAAATGTGGTTTACATCTTTAGTACGAAACTTATTTTTAAAAATTGGTTCGAAATTTTTTAAAATTTTTAGTTCGAAAAATTTTGATTTGAAAATTTAGTTCGAAAGTTTTTAGTTTAAAATATTTTTCGAAAAATTTTTAATTTTTTAGTTCGAATTTTTTTTGGGTTCGAAAATTTTTTAAATTCCTTTTAGTTCGAAAATTTTTTTTTTTGATTTGAAAATATAGTTCGAAAGTTTTTAGTTTAAATTTTTTAGTTCGAATTTTTTTGAAATTTTTGTTTCAAAATTTTTTAGTTCAAAAATTTTTTGTTTGAAAATTTTTGTTTAAAATTTTTTTTAGTTTCAAAATTTTTTTTAGTTCGAAAAATTTTTTAGTTTAAAATTTCTTGTACTCTGCGGAACCGTTTCGAAAAGAATCGGAGCAGTTTAGGTAAGAAAAATCTGGCAACACTGTTTCCATTAATGAAGCGCTTACTGAGCGTTTAAAAAATCGCTTAAACTCACAACAATGTGTTATAAGAAATCTACAAGCGACACCCCTCTTTCACCATTGTTACTTCCAGAGACATAGGCAACTAATTCAAGGACAGGATCTCCATCAAGGTAAAAAAGCTGGTAATCATCTTATCTGCCAAAGAGAACGATAATATTTAATGTAAACTTCAGTACAATATCATGATACCAAAAAGGGTTATTTAAGGAGGAGGTTGAACCCTTCATGTGAACTTTACGCATAACCATAAAAAGGGAACTAAATTCTAAAATCCAGGTCTAGGGTGGATCGTCGTCATAGCACTCTGAATGTCTAGCATTGGGGGTGGGTGTGTAAGATTATGCGATTTCTATCAACCAATCAACATCGTGGTACCAAGGCAATCATCTTACCCGTAACATGGAAACAAATGAGTGATGGGGTTTTCCCACGTATTCTGTTCACCATGTGGCGGGTCTAAGATCATGTGACCTCTGTCGGCCAATCAGAATCGAGGTACCAAAGTATACATCAGAAAGGACACCTAATTTCAAAAGTCACAGGGCTTAAGATCACGTGACCTCTATCATCGTGGTACCAAAGGACTCATCTTACCCGTAAAAAGGGAACGAATTTTAAAAATCCCAGGGCCTAAAGATCACGTGACCTCTATCAGCCAATCATAAACACTCATCTTACCCGTAAAAGGGAACGAATTTCAAATATCGCAGGGTCTAAAATCACGTGACAGCTATCAACCAATCATAAACACACATCTTACCCGTAAAAGGGAACAAATTTCAAAAATCCATGTCATAAAAGAGAATGAGGGATTTCCCCGCAGGGTGACTCATGACGTCATACCACGTGACCTAAAAAATTTGAATTTCCCGCGTGGGCGGGGCCTAACGTCACGTGACCTCTCTCAGCCAATCAGAATCGAGAAAATTTTTGCTGACTCGGCTCAATATACGGGGGGGACTACTACTATGTCAAGTATTTTCTCGCATCTAAAGGTACAAGTCCAGACATGTATAAATAAGAGATTTATTTGAGTTTTTTATAATTATATCCTTAGAGTTATGCAATTTATAAGACATTCAATATATAGGAAATTTATTTGTCTATTGAATGTCGTTTGAATTTTGAAAATCGGTTAATATTTGATGTTATAGCAAATTGGAAATTTCGGGAATTTTTTACGGGTTTATTCTTGAGTTTTCGGGAAAATGTTATTCTTTAGAAAAGTCTTAGAATTTTATTGTGATTATGGTAGTATCTTTTATTTTTCAAAACTCACAATAATTAGTGAAGTTATTAAAAATTAAAATCACATCCTTACAGTTAGCCAACCAGTTATACATGAATGAAATAGTACTTTTACGCCTCTATTGATTGTTGTTTGAATTTTGAAAATCGGTTAATAAATAAGGATGGTATAAGCATTTTTCGTTTATGCCCCTGAAATTTTAGAAGTTATGCAATTCCGCAAGACTTGCCCCTGTATGTATGCAACCCGCAATACATATATGGACTATCCAAAAATGCAATCAGATTGCCAAAATAATCAATAGGAACCAAGATATAGATAATCTTATTGTTATATATTTTGAACTTACCGCTTCTATACTCATGCTCTCTATAATGGATTGTATGTTGGTAAGAGAACCAAGAGATTCAATGACGTCATGTATTACGTTTTCTCCCCGAAGGAGACTACGTCACGGATTCAATGACGTCATGTATGATGTATTCTCCTTCGAGGAGACTACGTCACATAGAGCGCCCTCTTACAGTTGCTAGCTAAAAGTTCTGTTGAAGGAAGAGAGGCTAATGTGTATATATGTATGTTGATGTGAGGAGAAGGAAAGAGAATCGTATTGGAAGGTCCTGTGCTGGTACTGGAATCGTTCAAATGAATCAGTGACAGATCACCTGTTCCGGAGTTGTATGTATTCCTTCTCATTGAGTTTTTAAAGCTAATTATTAACGGATTTTCATGATTTAAGTGTCAAATGAAAGCTTGTAAACCACAGATTAAGATGCAATAAATATATTTTGTGTAGGATTCCACTGTAATATTTAAGATGTAGGTTTTTATGATTTTAAATGTCATAAAAGCATATTCAATCTCACTTTGGGTTATTCCTCTGTGTTAAAGTCAGTGGTGGCTTCATAATGTTTTGGTAGTTAGGGGTGGAAGGGGAAAAATGTCCTAGAACATACATATGTACCCTACTTTTGGCTGTGAGCCGATATTGTTTTTCATATGAGTATGAGGATTTGGTATTGCATTAATATATTTAGTCTCCTGAAATATGGCTTACAGAGTATAATTAGAATTTGGATTAATATTGAGATTGACTGGACATTTAATGAGAAAGAATTACGGGGTGAGATACGGCGTCTTCGTATTCGATGTTGAATTCCTGTTAAGGTTTTCCCTTGCTGAAACTTTAAGTATATTAAAATTATTGATATTGAAATTGCATTTAAATTTATACCCCCCCCCCCCAGAGTTTAGAATTTTTCAAAAATACTTTATGAATCGCATGTTGTTGATAATTTCTGAGGCATTATGAAACATTAATTTCTCTCCTTAATAGAATATTGAATATAATCAATACTTTAATTTTTGAATTTTTTTTTGTAAATTTCGAGAATATTTGTCTTATTATTGACTTTTGCTAATATCGAAAGTATTTAAATTGGAACTGAAAAATTGAATCACGACGTAGTATTTTTCAAAGACGAATTTATTGTTGCCATCGGATATCTGAAGGATCAGATATCGAACTGTAAATAAATTGTTAATAAATATTTGTTCAGCTGAATTGTGTCTGTTGTTATTTATTAGATTAAGTTTATTTAGTTGTTTCTGTGGTATATTTCTGATTCTTTGGTGAATGCTGAATTATCTATTATTGCCAAACTCCTGCTTTGGATACAAATAGGGACATCAGCTCGCGTAGATCCCTGTGTAGTTGGTTGGGGGTGTTGCTGATTGATCAACATATCTTGCGACTTTTTGTTAATCCACGTGTGTTGGACACTTGGCAATTTCCTGACTTTGACGGTGGATGGGAACGCTACAGAATCCGAATCTGGAATTTAAAAAATGGGGTTCCTATTTAAGATTTCAAACTTCATTCCTCTCCCGCCCCCGGAGACAGATAGGGGTCGAGTATGATATCATTGGATACCCCCCTTCGAGACGAACAACTTTTTGGTATAACTTTTGTAAAATCGGATTTGTAGTTTTCCAGATATTTCCTAAAACAGTTTTAATGCCTCATTTTTTGTGTTGTAAGCCATTTGATTTTTGTCGATTACAGCGCCATCTATCACGCAACGAAAAAAAATTTCAATACAAAAATTACGTATTTTTGACAAAGAATCAGAATGTGCCATAAAAACTGTGCGTTCCTATATAAGATTTCGTGGTTGAACACCTCCGCCCGGGGGATGTAGAAAGGGGTGGAGTATGGTATCATTGGATGTCCCAATCGAGAAGAACAACTTTTTTGAAATCCGATTTGTAGTTTTCCAGATATTTTCAAAAACAGTGTTAAATGTCTCACCATATATTTTGGTCTAGGAATTAATTCGTGCGGTTGGTACGCACACATTGAAGCTGTAGTACAAACACAAAATACATAAATACCTTAAGAAAAATATTGTCCATCGCTAGCCACCACTTTCGCCCATCTGTCAGGTAATGTACGGATTCCGTGGCGAAAGAAGTCCTCATCCTTGGAAGCGATCCAGTCAGAGACCCATGTTTCGATATCTGCTGAAGAAGTAAACCGCTGTCCAATCAAATCGTTGTTCATGCAATCGAACAAGTAGTAGTCCGAAGGAGCAACGTCTGGTGAATACGGCGGGTGGGGTAAAACTTCCCATCCGACATTTTCTAAATAGGTTTTGACCGGTTTTGCGAAATGTGGGCGAGCGTTATCATGTTGAACAATAAGTTTATCATGTCTGTTCTCCCATTCTGGTCGTGTTCTGGCCAGAGCTTGCTTCAAACGCATTAATTGTCGTCGATAACGTTCTCCATTCATAGTTTCACCCGGTTGCAGCAGCTCATAGTACACCACACCTTTCATATCCCACTATATGCACAGCAAAACCTTTGCACAGTGAATATCTCGTTTTGGTTGTGATGGACCTGGTTCACCTGGTTTCACCCAGGCCTTTTTTCGTTTAGGGTTCTCGTAATGGATCCACTTCTCATCACCCGTAATAATTCGATGCAGAAAACCCTTTCTGCTCTGTCGTTGAAGCAGCAATTCGCAAATGGTTTTTCGTCATCAACGTCTCTGTCTTTAAATTCATGTGGAACCCAATGTGACATCTTTTGAATCATTCTCATAGCTTTCACGTTTGGAGACTGTTGTTTGATCAACGCCTAATGCCCCTGCAAGTTGTTCCTGCGTTTGACAGGAATCCTGCTCGAGCAATGCTGTCAATTCTTCGTCTTGAAATTTTTTTGGCTGTCCAGCTCGCTCTTGGTCTGCCAAGCCGAAATCACCACTTCTAAACCGTGCAAACCACTTCTGACACGTTCGCTCAGCGAGAGCATGGTCACCATACACTTCCACCAAAATACGATGACTTTCAGTCGCACTTTTCTGCATGTTAAAGTAATGCAGCAGGACACCCCGCAAAAACACTTTATCAGGCACAAATTGCGCCATGTTCACTTAACTACAAACTGGTGTTGTTGACGCTTTAATCCACTGCCCTATACTACGAACGATACGCGATGACAGGGGTTCGCAACACATGTGTGGATACACGGAACTGTGGGACGCTCCGTTCGTTGCGCCATCTCTTGTCCACCCGCACGAATTAATTCCTAGACCAAATATATATAAATATATATATATATAAAGGTACACCTTGTCTCAAAAAGGTTAAGCACATTACATTATTTATTGCTATTTTGAGGCAAAAGTTCTCAACAGTGTTGCCAACCAAATATAAGCACTACATCAGTTTATTACATATTTCAAACCAACATGTCAAATAGCACTACGTCAGTTTATTACATATTTCAAACCAACATGACAAATGTAAACTTAAAATACCACTTTTATTAATCAGTGTTGCAAGCTTAAGATATTATGTTATCACAAACATCCGAAGTTTGGGAGCCTTTAACGCAGACACAGCACAACAGAGATGCACAGGATAATGTAAATCGAAAGAACTTTAGCGCTTAATGCCATGGTCATGGTATGACGTTTCGTATGTATAGAAACGAAGTTACAGGGGTTGAAAATTTTGAATTTTTTAGTCCTTATTTAAAAAAAATCTTAGGTAAATATTATATCTAGTTACATGTATAGTTTGCAATGAACGTACAAATTATTTTACCGTTTACAGCACTTCGATATCTCAAACTGTACCGGAGATAAAATAAACATTGATAAAGTTGTCAACACTGTTCAAAATGGCGTAGCTAGCTAGCGCGAGCTAGCCACCAGAACAACGTACGAGGCTTGTGAAAAGAAGATTCTCAAGTCCTTCCAGTTGGAAGCTTAAAGCTTGGTCAGTACATAGGATCTGACAAGTAACACTTCACATCGTTGCTGCCGGTCTGACGCTAAACTATACATTTTCGGAAAGCACTAGTCCTAAATAGGATAACTACACAGTGCGACGGTCAGACGTTGCCGCGTTCAGGACTTATGGAGCGTCAAACATTAACATGGGGTTTATGAGAGTAACCATAGCAGTCGTATTATTTCATGCTAATTCGTCTTGCATTTGAACTCTGTGCTAACATTTGTGTTGTAGCAGTCGTATTATTTCATGCTAATTCGTCTTGCATTTGTACTCTGCGCTAACATTTGTGTTGTTTTTGTGTTTTTTAGGTATGCGTTGTAAGATGGATCCGAAAGTGGTCGTTTGGGCTCTGGTGGCCGAGATCGGGACAAATGAGCGCAATCCAAATTTGGAAGAGCAAAGGATGGTGGCACACATCAAGTCTCTTTTGACCAGCGGGATGGAAGTCGTTGAAGAGATTCGTACGCTCGGCTTCGGTGACAGTGATGGTGACCAGGGGGACGGAGACATGGATTTTGGAGACGAGGAAGACCAAGAGCAGGAGGATGCAGAGATGCCTTCGTCATCGCAGCAGTCTCATACGTCTTCCGCATCTGGCTCATCAGCGTCAGAATACCTGCCCTCTCCTGTGAAGAAGCCGAAGTTCCAGGATCAGCCTCCAGAAGACTCCAAAATGACACCAGAGCAGTGGCGCGAGTACAAGGCAAAAGCCTATGCCTACTGGACGGTAAATCCAAAAACAGGTAGGCCTTGGAACACAAAGACCGGTCGTGCTACCCACTCGACTCTGCAGAATCAGTTCAGGTATATTCGGAACATTGGCGTGCTACGTCACTTTGGGGCAACACAAGGCAAAGATGACAAGAAGACGCTGATGGCAGAGATCAATGAGGCAGTTCGGGGCATGTTCGCGGAGAAACAGCACACTGCTATCATTCACGATCGAACGTTGCGAATTTGGGCTAGGCAAACAGCTAATGAACTGGACCCTAACAAGAGTCTCAAGTTCAAGGCATCACCGTCGTGGGTGTACAGATTCAAGAAGCGCAACAACATCGTGGACCGTGCAATCACCCACAGGGTCGGCAGGACCTGGCAACTGAAAGAGTTGGACTTGCAGCAGCAGGCTGATGCTTTCGTATTAGCGACTCGCGAGCTCATTGCAAGCGAAAGCATCCCACCAACGCAGGTTGCCAATGCAGATCAGAGTAGCTTCAAGAAGTTGTTGCAGAGTACTCGCACTCTCCGTACCAAAGGAACAACAGTCGTGCGAGCGGTTGTGGGATCCATGAGCGCAACAACCCACAGCTACATGATCATGCCCGTGATCACCATGGCCGGAGAGATTCTGCGGCCGATGTATGTACTGGTGTCGGAACCAAGTGGAAAGTTTCCGGGAAACAAGCCTGCAGATCCACCGAACATCAAATCATTTGCTGGCAAAACGTCCAACATGAACAGGGACGACCTTAAGGACTTCTACGAGCAAGTGTTCTGGCCAAGCATGCCTGATGATCGGAAGAAGATCGTTTTGCTATTGGACTCGTGGACTCTGAACAAGGACGACAATCTATCGAACGCACTGAAGCCTGCCGACGTTGCGTTGCACAAGAGACTGATTCCTGGTGGTTGCACTGGAAAGATTCAGCCTTTAGATGTGCATTTCTTCCGTCAGTACAAGTCCTTTGTACGCTTTGTGACCGACACACTGGCCATGGACAGTGTCATGGATATCTGGCATCGCGATCGATTCCTGGCACTACAGTCGTTTTCACTCTACCAGTTCAGCGCACCCCGATTCAAGAACCTGATCCGGTACGCTTTCCACAAGGCTGGCTATCTGGACGAGGAGCCGGGAATGTGGATCTCTCCGCACGAGTACTGCTTTGACTCCCTCGACGAAGGTGACGTGTGCTTCACGTGCGGCGAACTACCGTTCGTCAAGTGTGCACACTGTGAGCGCACTCTTTGCATCTCTCATGCTCTGTTCGACGATTTGCACATTGATTGTACCCTTTAACTTACGCAAACAAGTGCTCAATCAGACAACGTCGATTCAAACGTCACAAACCTTGTGTTCTTCTTCGTTTCCTGTAACTCTCATAAACCCCATGTTAATGTTTGACGCTCCATAAGTCCTGAACGCGGCAACGTCTGACCGTCGCACTGTGTAGTTATCCTATTTAGGACTAGTGCTTTCCGAAAATGTATAGTTTAGCGTCAGACCGGCAGCAACGATGTGAAGTGTTACTTGTGAGACGTAAGATACCACAAAGAAACGATTTTTAGAATTTCGAAGTGGAAGCCAAGAATACGGGTGAAAATTATCTTTAGAAACGTGTACATTTTCGGGCTCTATTTAACTCCATTCATCTAATTTGGTATTTCAAAATCTCATTAAAAATATGAATAAGTTTAGCTTTCTTTATATACAATGTATCTCCTCACTAAGAACTTTCCGAAAATAAAACCATCCTTCATCGTCCCCAAAGTGAGTGCGTATGTTAAGACATAAAACGATATAACATCAATTTATAATGTACAAATTTGATCTTATTCTTGAAATAGCACAGAACCAATACAAGAGTATAAATTCAATAGGAAATAAGAGCCAACTATAAAGTTTATGATACAAAAACATCTTACCTACAGTCAGTACGTCCGTTAAGAGACACCAGGGTATAATATCAATTTATAAAGTAACATTCGATTTTGTCTTTGAAATAACCAAGAACGGATAAGGGGGTATAAATTCCCTAAGAAAATATTACCCCCTTTCAAATTTTCGGATACAAAGCAATCTTGGCCAAAGTGAGTGCATTTGGTAAGACATAGCACGAAATAATATAAATTTTTAATGTAACATTTCGTTGGTCTTGAAGTAAACAAAAGCCGCCAGCGGGTATAAATTTCTCATAAAATTATTAACCTCCTTCAGATATTAAGTCATCTTGCAAAAAATGAGTGCCTCCGTTAACAGATAACATGGAATAATAGCAATTTGTAATGTACCATTTGAGTTTGTCTTTCAAGTAACCACTCACCGACAGGGGGGTAATAATTTCCTAGGAAATTTTTCCCCCTACCAAATCTTCGTATTTAAATCTATATTGGGGGCCGCGGTGGCTCAGTGGTAGAGCGTTCACCTCTGGTGCTTGGGGTCCCGGGTTCGATCCCAGCCCCCGCCAAGTGAACTTTTCGTTGGACAAGTACCGTGTGCGTGGGTTTTCCCGGGGGTCTCTTGTTTCCTCCTACTCTCTTCATTCCACCATTTCATTCATTACTCATCATCACTGTCCCCTTTAGCCTAACCGACATAATCATGGGACGTAAAACTCTAAGATTTCATTTCATTTTTTTAAAGCTATCTTGCCCAAAGTGACTTTGTCTGTTAAGAGATACTACAGAGTGGTATCAATTTGTAATGAAACATTTGAGTTTCTCTTTGAAGTAACCAGTAACCGACAGGGGGGTTATAATTTCCTAGGAAATTTTTACCCCTACCAAATCTTCGTATTAAAAGCTATATTGCCCAAAGTGACTTTGTCTGTTAAGAGATATTACAGAGTAGCATCAATTTGTAATGATACGTTTGAGTTTGTCTTTGAAGTAACCAGTAACCGACAGGGGGGTAATAATTTTTTAGGAAATGTTTACCCTCCTGCCAAATCTTCGGATTTAAAGCTCTCTTGCCCAAAGTGAGTTTGTCTGTTAAGATATACTACTGAGTGGTATCAATTTGTAATGTACCATCTGAGTTTGTCTTTGAAGTAACCAATAACCGACAGGGTGTAATAATTTATAAGGAAATTTCTACCCCCTACCAAATCTTCGGATTTAATGCTATCTTGGGGCCTGCGGTGGCTCAGTGGTAGAGCGTTCACCTCTGGTGCTTGGGGTCACGGGTTCGAAACCAGCCCCCGGCAAGTTAACATTGTGGTAGACAAATACCGTGTGCGTCGGTTTTCCAAGGGTTCTCCCCTTTCGTCCCACTTCCTTCATTCCACCATTTCATTCATTACTCATCATCACCCTCTCCTTTTGCCTAACTGACTTAATCATGGGACGTAAAACTCAAAGATTTCATTTCATTTTTTTAAAGCTATCTTTCCCAAAGTGACTTTGTCTGTTAAGAGATACTACAGAGTGGTATCAATTTGTAATGAAACATTTGAGTTTGTCTTTGATTTAACCAGTAACCGACAGGGGTAATAATTTCCTAGGAAATTTTTCCCCCTACCAAATCTTGTAATTTAAAGCTATCTTCCCAAAATGACTGGAAAACAGAGCTAAAGGTCGTCCACAGGAGTTCCTTAGATGGCTTGGCTGATAACAACATTAATTGTTTCGTGCGAATCAGCTGTTTTGAAGTCGAAGGAAAATGAAAACGAAAGTGTTTGTTCTTTAGCCTTTAACCCTTGAAGAATTGCATATGGTGATTAACGTGTAGGAAATTGATTTATGCCTTTTAATACAAATTTAAATAAAGTAACTGTAGACATTACTTCGGAGAGCTTTAATAATTTATGTAACCAAATCCCTATTTGTGATGGTCAAAATGACTATGTATTATTTTAATTTATATTGTTAGTTTATAAAATAGCTAGATTAAAAATCTTTCCTGAAGAAAGCATTCTCATGGCAGCTATAGGAAAAGCCATAGCCCATTCAGCAATGATCCACACAATTGTGCAGGTAGAATTATTACTCCCCTGTCGGTTGTTGGTTACTTCAAAGAAAAACTCAAATGTTACATTATAAATTGATACCACTCCGTAGCATCTCTTAACAGACACAGTCACTTCGGGCAAGATGGCTTTAAATCCGAAGATTTGGTAGGGTTTAATCATTTTCTACAAAATAATTACAACCTCTGTCGGTTATTGGTTACTTCAAAGAGAATGTTAAATGTTACATTATATATTGATACCACTCAGTAGGTTTTCTTAACAACCACAGTCACTTTGGGCAAGATGGCTTTAAATCGGAAGATTTGTAAGGGGGGTAAAAATTTCCTAGGAAGTTATTACCCCCGTGTAGGATACTGGTTACTTCGAAGAGAATAATGAATTCTTATATTGTAAATTGATGCTTCTCCCTGTTATTTCTTAACAGACGCAATCACTCTGGGCAAGATTGTTTTATGTCCAAAAATTTGGCTTCATAACCCAAAATTTGTTAATTGGTAATGTTTTCCTCGGAAATAAATGCTTTTCCAGTTTTGCACGTGATTTGCTGTCTGACGAGGGTGTCTTAAGAAAAAATGAAATGAAATCTTTTAGTTTTACGTGACACGGTTATGCCTGTTAGGCTAAATTAGATGGTGATTGTGAGAAATGAATGAACTGGTGGAATGAAGAAAGTAGGAGGAAACGAGAGAATTCCGAGAAAACCCACGAGCCCGGTGTTTGTTCACCAGAAGTTCCACATGACGCGAGCTGGGATCGAACCAGTGACCCCAAGCAGCGGAGGTGAACGCTCTACCACTGAGGCACCGCGCCCTACAGGTGTCTTAAGATGGTTGCAGTGTCAAACTGTTATTTTCTATTAATTCTTTTCTTATTATATCAATGAAATTTATATAAGCTGCTCTTCAAGAGGAACAATTCAAATCTTACGTCTTAGCGGCCTAGTATAAAAGGAGAAGAAACTTTCCTCCGAAACACTGCTCCGTTAAAAAATATTTCATAATTTTGTTCCTGAAAGCAGCTCTCGACTTGTTCTACCAGCTTTCGAGATTTAAGGATTCGATAGCGTCGAAATGAATTATATTAATTTTGAAACTCGATTTGACTTTTGACAGTGTGGAACACGTGGATAAATAATATATTGAGAATAAACCATCTTTTGAAACAAAAGTAAGTAAATCTAACTTTAATGTATGTTATTTGCTACTGAGAAAGCAGAATTTGATTCCAAAATATTACGTAGTTTGTAGTGTAAAATATTAGATATTAGTTGCCTAATAGTCTTGATAACTGTTTTTACACAGTTTATAACATAAATGATTGAAAACATAAACCACATCTTTTAATTAAAAACAACGTTATTGCAATTTATTCCTCTCTCTCTCCTTATATACACATGGCAGACAAATTATCATGATCATCCGCAATAACGGGTATAGACAGAAATTCTCAAAAGTCTTGCCAACCAAATATAAGCACTACGTCAGTTTATTACATATTTCAAACCAACACGTCAAATAGCACTACGTCAGTTTATTACATATTTCAAACCAACATGACAAATGTAAACTTAAAATACCACTTTTAGTAATCAGTGTTGCAAGCTTAAGATATTATGTTATCACAAACATCCGAAGTTTGGGAGCCTTTAACGCAGACACAGCACAACAGAGATGCACAGGATAATGTAAATCGAAAGAACTTTAGCGCTTAATGCCATGGTCATGGTATGACGTTTCGTATATATAGAAACGAAGTTACAGGGGTTGAAAATTTTGAATTTTTTTAGTCCTTATTTATAAAAAAAATCTTAGGTAAATGTTATATCTAGTTACATGTATGGTTTGCAATGAACGTACAAATTACTTTACCGTTTACAGCACTTTGATATCTCAAACTGTACCGGAGATAAAATAAACATTGATAAAGTTGTCAACACTGTTCAAAATGGCGTAGCTAGCTAGCGCGAGCTAGCCACCAGAACAACGTACGAGGCTTGTGAAAAGAAGATTCTCAAGTCCTACCAGTTGGAAGCTTAAAGCTTGGTCAGTACATAGGATCTGAGACGTAAGATACCACAAAGAAACGATTTTTAGAATTTCGAAGTGGAAGCCAAGAATACGGGTGAAAATTATCTTTAGAAACGTGTACATTTTCGGGCTCTATTTAACTCCATTCATCTAATTTGGTATTTCAACATCTCATTAAAAATATAAATAAGTTTAGCTTTCTTTATATACAATGTATCTCCTCCCTAAGAACTTTCCGAAAATAAAACCATCCTTCATCGTCCCCAAAGTGAGTGCGTATGTTAAGACATAAAACGATATAACATCAATTTATAATGTACAAATTTGATCTTATTCTTGAAATAGCACAGAACCAATACAAGAGTATAAATTCCCTAGTAATACCCCCTATAAAGTTTATGATACAAAAACATCTTACCGACAGTCAGTATGTCCGTTAAGAGACACCAGGGTATAATATCAATTTATAAAGTAACATTCGATTTTGTCTTTGAAATAACCAAGAACGGATAAGGGGGTATAAATTCCCTAAGAAAATATTACCCCCTTTCAAATTTTCGGATACAAAGCAATCTTGGCCAAAGTGAGTGCATTTGTTAAGACATAGCACGAAATAATATAAATTTTTAATGTAACATTTCAATTGGTCTTGAAGTAATCAAAAACCGCCAGCGGGTATAAATTTCTCATAAAATTATTAACCTTCTTCAAATATTAACTCATCTTGCAAAAAATGAGTGCCTCTGTTAACAGATAACATGGAATAATAGCAATTTGTAATGTACCATTTGAGTTTGTCTTTCAAGCAACCACTCACCGACAGGGGGGTAATAATTTCCTAGGAAATCTTTCCCCCTACCAAATCTTTGTATTTAAATCTATATTGGGGGCCGCGGTGGCTCAGTGGTGGAGCATTCACTTCTGGTGCTTGGGGTCCCGGGTTCGATCCAAGCTCCCGCCAAGTGAACTTTTCGTTGGACAAGTACCGTGTGCGTGGGTTTTCCCGGGGTTCTCCCGTTTAATCCTACTCTGTACATTCTACCATTTCATTCATTACTCATCATCACTGTCCCCTTTAGCCTAACCGGCATAATCATGGGACGTAAAACTCTAAGATTTCATTTCATTTTTTTAAAGCTATCTTGCCCAAAGTGACTTTGTCTGTTAAGAGATACTACAGAGTGGTATCAATTTGTAATGAAACATTCGAGTTTGTCTTTGAAGTAACCAGTAACCGACAGGGGGGTAATAATTTCCTAGGAAATGTTTCCCCCTACCAAATCCTCGTATTTAAAGCTATCTTGCCCAAAGTGACTTTGTCTGTTAAGAGATACTACAGAGTGGTATCAATTTATAATGAAACAGCTGAGTTTGTCTTTGAAGTAACCAATAACCAACAGGGAGTAATAATTTCCTAGGAAATTTTTACCCCTACGAAATCTTCGTATTAAAAGCTATATTGCCCAAAGTGACTTTGTCTGTTAAGAGATACTACACAGTAGTATCAATTTGTAATGATACGTTTGAGTTTGTCTTTGAAGTAACCAGTAACCGACAGGGGGGTAATAATTTTTTAGGAAATGTTTACCCTCCTGCCAAATCTTCGGATTTAAAGCTCTCTTGCCCAAAGTGAGTTTGTCTGTTATGATATACTACTGAGTGGTATCAATTTGTAATGTACCATTTGAGTTTGTCTTTGAAGTAACCAATAACCGACAGGGTGTAATAATTTATAAGGAAATTTCTACCCCCAACCAAATCTTCGGATTTAAAGCTATCTTGGGGCCCGCGGTGGCTCAGTGGTAGAGCGTTCACCTCTGGTGCTTGGGGTCACGGGTTCGAAACCAGCCCCCGGCAAGTTAACATTGTGGTAGACAAATACCGTGTGCGTGGGTTTTCCAAGGGTTCTCCCCTTTCCTCCCACTTCCTTCATTCCACCATTTCATTCATTACTCATCATCACCCTCTCCTTTTGCCTAACTGACTTAATCATGGGACATAAAACTCAAAGATTTAATTTCATTTTTTTTAAAGCTATCTTTCCCAAAGTGACTTTGTCTGTTAAGAGATACTACAGAGTGGTATCAATTTGTAATGAAACATTTGAGTTTGTTTTTGATTTAACCAGTAACCGATAGGGGGTAATAATTTCCTAGGAAATTTTCCCCCCTACCAAATCTTCGTATTTAAAGTTATCTTCCCAAAGTGACTTTGTCTGTTAAGAGATACTACTGAGTGGTATCAATTTATAATGAAACATTTGAGTTTTTCTTTGAAATTACCAGAAACCGACAAGGGGGTAAAGATTTCCAGGGTGTAAAATTTTCCAGGTGGTAAAAGTTTCCAGGGGTAAAAAATCCCTGGGACACCGGTATGCATCTCTAGAAGCGTACTTATGTTATCTTAGCGGTAAACCGTTGGGCTTTAAATCTTAAGGTTGTAAGTTCAATTCACATCTTACGAGGGACCCTATCCAAGTGCAACTCTGACTTCGAGTCAAGACTATGTCCGTTGGATACCTTGTCCCAAAAGAACATAACACGAAAAGGGATACATCCTCGATCGCAACCGTTGCGGAGATATAAGCGTGAAAATTTAGAAATTGAGCTCCATACTATACGTTACAAAGTCGGATTCCGGGTCATATTTTTCGGGAACGGTGGAGTAACGAAACTCAGCGAATACATATCAAATTAGTGTGGGGAGCACAGCACCTTTTGAATGAAAAATGTGTGTCCCCGGGGCACTCACAGGGTCTCAGGCGGAGTCCAACTCAAAATTTGCAAATGGAACCGGGAGTCAAGTAGCATATTGTATGAGAGCTATTGTCAAATAAAAGAAGATAAAGCAAATCTCAACTCTCTACGATAACTCTGTGCAAACGGGCAACTGGTCAAAATGTCAATACAACCTACATCAGAAAATCTATGGCCACGCTTCTATATCCGTTAAGTTGCGACAATAACAAAACAGAAATACACATTTAAATGTGCAAGGTATTGAAGCAATAGCAATAGGAGTAGTGGCAATAGCAATAGGAGTTCGATTTTGAGATGCAGCCTGTGAGCTTTTAGAGAAGCTAACTACTGAAAAAAATATTTTTGAATCACCTGTAATATATGAAACATTATATAAAAATTGAAAGTGACTATGTCTGCGTGATCATTACGGTCAAATTGCAAAGTCAAATGAAATTACGTTTGGTATATAATCAGGACTCAATCCCACTAGGACGTTATCATACGCGTATCACTTTCATTACCATACATATCCTTAGGGGGAGTAGGGGTCCTAATTTTTGCGAAAAATTAAATATTTCACTAGCCGTTTAACTTAGAGAGCTCAAATTCAGTATATAACTATTTATAAAAATAAACAGAACTTATCCTGGCATTTTTAAAAAAAAATTGTTTTGTTAGCGGGGTGCATATTCTATATATTGGAAATTGGTATGGGTTGATTTGTAAAAACAATCGAAAACGATTGATATTAGTTGAGAAATAAATTGAGAAATGAAAACTACAGTTCTTCTATACCCACTGCTTTCACTTACAATAATTGCTGAAGCTGGTGTTTAATATATGGAGCGTTCCAAGCATAAGACAATCAAGCCATAAGCTGTGAGAAAAATGGCCATAAAATTTATATTCCAAGCTTAATTACATGGGCATTTTTATTTTAGTACGGCATGCTTAATTATATCGAAAACTAGTTTTTTCTTTATGTTGGTCTACTTTATCTTGATTTGAGACTTTCATATTTCATCCTATATTCTACTGAAATGTATCTGTAAGCCAAGGCAGAAATAATTATATATATAATAAATTTAAATTCATCTTAATTCGGAAGAAGAAATAGTTTCCCATTGTATATTGTAAAGGTCACATCCACCGGTATCGTAACAGAGCGGTGCTTGAGCGATTAACAGTAGGAACTCAATCTCCGATAAGTGATAATTTCACAGTCTTTTTATTATAAGTGTAACCTTTTTTTATTCAATGGAGAGGAGGACGTGGACCATGGGTCAGTGATGATGACGATGCGTTTTGGTAGGTCGGAGTTGGTCACAATGGTTCAGAGTGGTTCATAGTTTGTGGTGGGTCAGAGTGGGTCACAATGGGTGGTGGGTCAGAGTGCAGCAATAGGTAATTTGGGTGTTGGGTGGTAGTAGGCATGGTGAGTCTTGGATAAGTTTTTCATTGACTCACACCATCTCTGTTTAGAATGGTACTGAAGAGAAGAGGCAACGCGGTGGTTCAGTTGTAGAGCGTTCACCTCCGGCGCTTGGGGTATCTGGTTGTATAGGGTGTTCAGAAAGTAACTATGCAGCTTAATACTTGCCGTATTTTATTTTCAATACACCACTTTTAAATTAAACTTTAATGTCATGGAAGCTAAACTTTAATGTCATGGAAGTTATAACAGATGCTGGAAGTGATTCCCTTGCACTTGAAAACACAGTTGGACGTGTTTCTACGTGTTTTTGAAAATGTTGTGCAGAACATCGGGAGGTAAGTTCCGAATGTAACGTGTCGGTGAAGCTTGGAGTTCTTGTATGGTGTGCGGATTACCTTCATATGCCTTTCTCTTCAACATACCGGATAGAAAGTAATCCGGTGGAGTCAAGTCAGATGAACGATTTCCTTGGACTGTGCAGTATCACGTCTTGTACCTCTGCCACCTTCTCAGTGGAGTGGCAGTGGATGGCCTTCCTTATTTTGGAGTATTATGAACGCTTCCTGTCTTTCGAAACTTGGTTTGTGGTTCCGTACTGCATTGCGGTTAAACATGTTCACTGTTGAGAAATTTGCAGCAAATATACCTTCTACTGCTGAGGTAAACTCATCTACTGCTGAGGTCATCATATCAGTCATCCCATAGCACATCACAACATGGCACTGCATAGTTACTTTCTGAACACCCGATATATATATATGTATATATATATATATACCGGCTGTTGAGAAAGTAACTAAATATATATGTATATACTTATTTAGTTATTTAATACCATTTCTGTGTGTACTTTGCCAGTACTCATCCCATATTGTTAGTTTTTGTAAGAATATTTTATCCCCCTACTCACATGTCAGACTACGTTATCAAAATCGTAGTCGTAATTATTTGTACTCACTGCACAAGAAGTAACTAGAAAGTTATGTAGCTTCTTGTGTATTTATATATTCTTGATATTTGGCTACAGTATTCTTGTCCTATAAAATCGATATATATCTACTTAAAACAATTTGAGGAAATATATATAATATATATATAATATTACATTGTTATAATTTATATTAATGGTTGTTAACTTATATCTTAATATCACATTCGTATTTAACGAGAGTAGTCAAAATGGTAGCAAGAATTTCTGAGAGTAAGTAAATACGAACGTCATGGTAGTAGTCTACATTAACGAAAGCTACAGACACTTGAGTCGGAATCCGACTTGTTGACTTTTTTTTGTCCAGTTATTATTCACAATGGAACCTGAGCAATTAGAAATAGCATTCAGATCAGTTAGTGTTAAATGGTTTTTCTAATGACTCGCATGAAATTTTTAATCGGAGAAATATGAATACAAATACACAAATAAAGGTCTCCCAATCGTATTTTGGCGATGTTTGTGTTATTCTCATAGAAACAGAAAGTGACGATAGCACTTTTATGCTTAGTAGCGGATACGAGACAGATTTTGGTTGATAGTGTGTGTGTGAACACAGAGCTAAAGGTCGTCCACAGGAGTTCCTTAGATGGCTTGGCTGATAACAACATTAATTGTCTCGTGCGAATCAGCTGTTTTGAAGTCGAAGGAAAATGAAAACGAAAGTGTTTGTTCTTTAGCCTTTAACCCTTGAAGAATTGTATATGGTGATTAACGTGTAGGAAATTGATTTATGCCTTTTAATACAAATTTAAATAAAGTAACTGTAGACATTACTTCGGAGAGCTTTAATAATTTATGTAACCAAATCCCTATTTGTGATGGTCAAAATGACTATGTATTATTTTAATTTATATTGTTAGTTTATAAAATAGCTAGATTAAAAATCTTTCCTAAAGAAAGCATTCTCATGGCAGCTATAGGAAAAGCCATAGCCCATTCAGCAATGATCCACACAATTGTGCAGGTAGAATGGATCATCAATATTTGCAATGTCGCCCGAACATAAACAATTGTGCAGGTTACATTTTCCGAAAGCTACTAGTTTAAAAAATACTAAATCATATTTATGAGGATTATAGATCGTACTATAGAGCGTCTCACCCTTAGATTGCAGTAAGGAGTAAATGGTAATGCTTTTCCTAACGCCCAATGTTGGTAAACTTAGCCTGAATTTTAGAAATAGTATAATTGTTTTGCTTGATATGGATAGATTATTGTAGAACGTTGTATTCTCTATCAAATAGTATGTTTATCTCATATCAAGAAGAATTTTAAAGTATTAAAATAAATTGAAGTTGTGAAATCTTGCTAATGTCAAATTCTAGCGTCGCGTTAAATATATCACGTCATAAGTTATGAACTATAAAAGATCAAATTTGAAACTTAAACAGCTATTAACACCATGTTTGGTGCCAACGTTGGGAAAGTTGGCATTCAAAAAAAACTTTTTGAATTTTACAATAGAAATTAAAATGTAAGAGAAAGTACGTATACTATTGCAAAGCAATATCTAAAAAGTTTACTGGTGAGAAACGTTTTTGCTTTTCAGGTTAGATGGGGGTAGAAAGCGAAAAAATATTGAGAAGTGATTGAAGTTATTCTTACATCAATTCGCAAGTCGATATCTTTATTTAGGTTTTGTGACTTCTAATGTTAAGAGTCAAGTTTCCAAAGCGCGCGCATCTGACCAGAAGAAAGGCAGCGAAAAATTTTGTCAATGCCATTTTCCTTATAATGTTTGTTTGAAAGTTGCGAATGTAGTGCGTCATGCTATACCGATGAGTATTCATTGTTGATACTATACGAGCAGTTCATTACACTAACATTCGAACATGCGGGAGCGTATAGTTCTTGTTTTCTCTCTTCCAAGAGAGAAATTTCAATCGCATTTGAATAGAAAGTACAGTGGATAGTAATTCAGTCAGCAATAACACAAATTACAAAAATTCAGTTGGTACGAAAACAAAATCAACTGTTTCTTCAGAAGATCAATATTATATCTAAGGAAGAGGAAAAAGCATTCCAATATAAGTTAACTCCTCACTGATGATAGTAAAAAGTTATTAGTTTTTGTAATTGTTTCATTTACAGTTCGCACGGGTCTCTAATGTCCTTTTGAATGGTGACATTTTTTACAATAAAAATTGGTTTCATTTGTAATTCCACTTTTCTCATTTACTTTGGATATGCAGATGATGAAAAAAGCGTTCATAACAAATGACTTCATGAGCTTGCAAAGCAGAATCAAATGGCTCTTTGTTGTTTTCCCCGATGTTTCTTTAGGAAGCATGAAAGAAACAAAATGTATTTTCGGACAGTTTGATAATTCTGTTTGGGTTTGTTTCCTCGCCCAACCATCTGTATTTTGTTTTCTGTGATATGAAGTCACAACTTATGCGTTTGTTCAGAACATATATAACAGGGTTTCTTCTCATGCTTCTGTTCAGATATTGTGTGTCTGAGGTGTCAGAAGTGAATATAGAAACCAGAACGGTTCAGTTCCTATTCACCATTACAATTGAAGATTATTTAATATTTAAAATATTTGGTGTATCCTGTCAATAATATTGTTACTATATTGTTCTTCTTGGAGAGTGAAGTGCGGAAAAGAAGTTCAATTGGCAGGCTGCGTGGGAGAGAGCTTTCAAATAGCGCTGAAAGTGGTTAAACATTTTGCACAAAGTATGAATGTTAGTTCTTTAGTTAAAGAAGTCTCTTCTGGAACAGCATTATACGTTACAAGGGCCTGGAAAAACTTTTGTAAAAGTGGTGTAAATCCCTTCCTGGTAAGACAGAGCTCAAGACAAATGGTTTTTATTAGGATGGATCTGATTGAAAGGAATAGCACGAAATGGAAGATTGGATTATCTTTTCATGCTTTCATTGTCTGTATGGTAATTCCTAATGTTCCATGCAGAATGTATTCACGATAATAGAATTGTTGTTAAACGAGTGAAGTAACTGTTAAGAATTTTATATTTCTTACGAAAGTTATATAAAAAAATTTGACTGTAAGGTACACCTTGTCTCAAAAAGGTTGAGGACATCATTTATTGCTGTTTCGTGGCTAACGTTTTTCTAAATCCAACTTCGGGTATCTTCGGAAAAAAGTAAACCAGGTTCCAACCACCAAGCCAACCTCTGCAATCGGGAAAGAGTTTGCAGATGTGTTTTTCTTCTTTTAAATATAATAAGACTAGTTACAAATTATATAAAAATTCAACATTGATTGAAATACTTAATGATACAATATTTCGAAACTTTGTATTAATATCAGCACATGCTTGTTTGTCATTTAGCTCTCCATACGTAATGGAACATTTAGATACGTAAACGAATCTTTCCATATGTGAATGAATGCTGAAAGTTAAGACATAGAACATAAGTCTCGCGTAAGTACTAGAATAAAAGCGTTTGAAAAAAACAGTGTTTGAAGTGGATATTAATGTCATAATTATCTAGAGAGCCCTATACATTGCTAGAAGCATCTTCCGAAGAGTGCTTGTGTTAGCTCAGCGATAAACCGTTGGATTTCAGATCGTAAGGTGTGAGTTCGATCCCCATTTGAGTCAATGCTATTCTATGAAATTCTATTTTCCGCAGTGCATGAAAAATTATATAAAATAATTACATTAAAATACATTAGTTGTGTATATATGTAACATATAATCATTGCAGAACATAGTGATTATTATGCTTAAAATTTTACATCTGATATAGGTATTCACAGCACGTTGGGATTCTATATGTGAATGTTAAATAACAATAATAAAATAATATCAGCAATAAATTTATTATATAGTGTATTTATTTGCAGCTATTTGTCATACGGAGGTTACTTCTCAATGTTCTCATTACATCAAGTGATTTACGCTTTCTGAAAGGTAAAGAGACTATGCAGGTATAAACAGAAATTATTATACAAACTCGAATCTTGGGTGTAGGCACAAAAGTCACGAGCCCCAAAACCATCTAAACAGGAAATCTACGAGCACGAAGTTATGTCTAAGAGATTTATTTATACTCTAGAAAGAAGGCAGAATAGGATTTATTTCCAAAGGATTACATTTCAATAATCTTCAATGCTTTTGTATATGGATGTGGTCTTTTTCTCTCCGCCTATATATATATTGTGGGTGTATGTTCCATCATGTAAACAAACTTCCTACATATAGTGCTTACAGTCTAAGAAGAAGTACCCACAGGGTAAACTATTAGGATTTGGGGGGGCACATATAAAGTAAAAGCGATCGATGTTACTGTCGAATCCATAGTTCTCGTTGTTGCAGATATTAATAATTACAACTCCGATAGCCTTAAAGTCCAAATTCAATTCAAATCGTAAAGCTCCTTTGTGGTTAAGTGTTAGCGTACACGCTTTTGACGTGGGAGACCCAGGTTCGGCCCACACAATTTTCTAGTCGAGACATGATTTGAGTCGAATCTGGTCGTAAAAATCTCGACTCGACTCGAATCTCTCGAAAATCTTTCTATAATTGTTAATATTATTTTGAAGAAAGTATTCACTCGGAAATAGCCTTGAATAAGATTTCAGCATTTAATACTTTAGAAAGATACAGAACACATAAACTTACTCTTTCCAGATCAAGATTTAATTTTCAGCTCAATTCACTTAATTTATCTAATTATAAATGTCGTGATATTTGATGGACTTTCAAATATAATAATAATAATAATAATAATGGTATTGCATGTCATAGGAGCATTACAAATGGTGTAATTATAATATAATAAAAATGGTATAAATTTCACGAAAGTGTCTCATTACATCTGTCATATTTACAATATAATGGTCACAAACTATGTTGTATTATAAATCCAAATAATTGGCATGCTTAACACTAGCATGTCTTTTTTTTAAGATACAACATGTAGCTTACAAAGTATGTAATGTTATTTATTGACAACCACCTTTTGTTGTACTATTAATACTTTTCTCTTAATGTCTGCAAAAGAATTGTCTGCAAGGAATTGTAAATACCTTTTATTTGTTCATATTATGCTAATATAAAAAATACCCTAAATTTCCTCATCACCCATAAGGGGTTTATTTGTGATGTTTTCACAGTTGCCATTATAGCAAGAGCCACACGTTGTTGTGCAATCGGGACCATATTTCTTACACGTACATTGACGTATGATGCATCCACATGAACAGCTGCTGTGAATAATTTTTAGCAGCCTGTCAGGAGCGAGTTTGTTATCCCTCATTATTGGTATCAGTTTGTCCGCTTCATTAATCCAGTCTCACTTAGTAGGATCCACGTCTTGACTAAGACCCATTCATGTTATGACCTGAAAGTAAATTCGTTGTGAGTGGTATTTTGTACCAGAAATTGTGGGTGGAAAGCGCTCGGGTGTTACAAACGAATCAGCATCTACCACATTTTTTTGAAAATGTAGGTATTCCGTAACGATTCTAATGTGTCGGATTCTTTCGTATTGAAGAAAGATAACATTGACTTATCCCAGGTAGTTTCCTCAGTTTTTGGATCTGTGTTTAGAGAACAGAAAATTTGTGCACATTCACGGAAAATACCATTTTTCTTAACTTTTTCAAAAACTGACTTTTTCCCAATACCAAAAATTCGTGAAGTAGTATCTGATTCCAGTGAAGGTATGTGCAAATAACTTTCTTGTACATACACCTTTCCCAAGCAAGGTCTTTAAGACAGTAATATTGTAGACATGAGCTTTCCCTTTGTCTGTTTGTAGATACAGAGCATTCTTATCTGTATAGCCATAATAGAGAACCGTATCTACACCGACGAGGGATGTTGACTGGGTAAGTGACTAAGCAACTGCAGCTTTTACAATGTCAACATCTGCTTCTCTCTGCTTGTATTACTTGACATCCTTTCGATCTCAGGTGCACAGTAATCATTTTCATCAATAATTGTTTATTGCTTCCGAAGGAGAGAAAGTCCTCTTTTTTCTCAGAAAATTTTGTTGGTTCCGTGACATTGACTACTATTGTTGTAGTTGTCTTCCTTCGCTCAAGTACTGTCCTTTGGGGTAGGCTTTCCACAGCTATAGAAAAGAAAATTGCTTTTTCCATATCGTTCTGCAACAAAACATGCATAATGATCTGCAATGAAGCTTTAAGTACTTCCTTGGGACCAGTTAAGCCTATGTAAGAGGGTATTTTGTTACAAATGCATATCATAGGAGCATTACAAATGATGTAATTATAATATAATAATAATTGTATAAATTTCACGAAAGTGTCTCATTACATCTGTCATATTTACAATATACTCCCCCATACGAAACATACTGCTCACTATGGGGAAAAGGCTGAAGTATTCGTACGAGTAGCATGCTTACTTATGTCTTGAAGAAGTGCATGTATATATGCCTTTCTAAGTTTGTGTTTACCTCCAGACAGTGTAGAGGAGCTTGGAGAAACCTCGTACCTCATTACCTCATTTAAGTTTAAATCTTCACTTTGAGACACAACCAAGAACCATTGAAAAAAAGAGCAGGATCTATCGTTTTGTCTTCCGATGCCTTAACAACCTTCGCTGATGCAAGCGTGATTGCCTTAATGTGGCATTTGTGTGCATATGAAAATGTAGACTGATTTTCCATTTGAGCAACAATGTCTTTACCATTAATGAAAAGCTCATGGGCATTCACATCATTATCTGCATTTATTCCAGTTACAATATTATGCAATGCCAATTCCTCAAACAGTGAGGAATATAGTTCAAGCATACTATCAAGTTTAGCCACATCCGCTTTATCACGAGCTATTCTTGCAGCAGTTGGCTCTTTATGCTGTTCACAAGTAGTATATTGCATATCATAGAAGTCCTGCATGGCAAACTTGTAAGACGAAGATTCAGGAGAAGACATTGTCCAGATTGCCCTTTGCTTCTCTGTTATTCCATTACCTCTTGTTAATCCTCTGCGGTTTATAATGACCACAATAGCGTCTGCTCAATATCCAGATCAATATCAAATCAACACCAAGCACATTACCTTCAGAGTATATCAGAAATACCTCGTTACTGGCTGTGAGTATTTGCAATGTTTTTTTATTGTTTGGTATGAGCAAAGCTTTGCGAAATATATTTCGCATTTATGACAAGTAACTAATAATATTCTATGTTTCCTGTAATCAGTCACAATAACATTGTTGTAAACCTGTGAATCATCTGACAACAGTTACATAGATAGAAGTGCTTCCATCTGTTTTCTTTAACTGTTATTCTTGTGTCTTAGCACTTTTGAACAGAAGATGGCAGAATTGTTGTTTATGTAACTCTTGTCAGACGATTCACAGGTTTACAACAATATTATAGTGACTGATTGCAGAAAGCATAGATTATTATTCGTTACTTGGCATACGTGCCAAATATATTTCGCAAAGCTTCGATTATATTAAGCGATAAATACCAGTGCAAATTCTCCCAGATTGTAACGAGTTATTTCTGATATGCTCGGAAGGCGATGTGTTTTGTGCTGAATTAACACACAACTAACACGCTAAACTGGTGCTCATTTTGTGTTGTTTCAACACCTCATTTTTTACAGTGTATGTTTTATAAATCCCAACAAACAAGAGTAGAACTTAAGAATGCTACTCTGAAACAATGTTGTGTCGTTTGCCACAAATCGATTTTGGTGTTGCTTGTCGCAATATTTTAATTTAGGATATATCAGTTCATATTCAAGAAAAGATTAGCACATATCTGACGAAACAGCCAAATGTTGCGGGGCACTTATATTCGTATTGATTCATTGCGAATAACTGGTGAGTATTCTCACCTTCGGGACGGGAGAAGTCTCATATAATCTCGCTGCTAAAAATAATTAGCTTCAAATGAACACGAAAGATCCTAAGTTACACGATAGCTTTATGGAGATATTGAAAAATTAAATCAATATATTTGTTCCAATCATATGTGGCATAACAAAGAAATTAGCTAACGTTAATATACTCAGAGAAGTGCGTATACTGATTTTTGAGTCGCATAGGTGCACAGTCACTGCCAATAAGACCGAAAATTGTGCAGTAAAAATTAGAGTATTAAAAGTGATTATCACGGTAGGTTTTTAGAGAGAAGACGAGTCACAGATTTCAAAAAGTGAATAATGCCGTTCTTATTCGAAGTGACAGACTCGATATAGTTGGCGCACTCAGCATTAATTGACAATTAACATCTATACCGGTCTTACTTATAATGCTTGATTACACTCTGTAAAGAAAAAATAGGGACCATAGTTGAAGCCCGTTAGAAGAGGAATAGAAGGAAATGAAGAATGGGATAGTTCATTTGCGTTATCTGTGACACCTATGGTGTACGACATCGCTTGCCAATGTTTGTGTATCAGTAATGATTTCCATAGATGGCACTGAGTCCGTCTCGTAAATTATTGTAGTGAGAATTCTGCATTGCATTTGTGATGTGTAGGCTGAGGTAAATAGCATTTTATGATTGTTTTTTGCATTCTCATTGTTTGGAAAGTGTCAAGTGGCAATATTGTTGTTGTGCAGCGTTGTTTGTGTGTGATATTGTCGCTACATGTGAACTGTAAACAAATAAGATGGGTAAGAAATGTGACTTGTTGGCATGTGAACAAGACATAATTCTTGCTTTGCGCAGCTAAGGGAAATCTCTAAAGGAATAGACGGAATACTGAAAACCTATGATTCTACGGCATGAAGAGTAATTCACAAGTGGAAACAGCATAACAAATCGTCCTTTTGTCAACAGTGCGAAAGAAAAAAGAAAGCAGCACCCAGAGCAGATTGCAAAATGAAATCAAGAGCACTGCAGATTTAAGGAGTGATTTCCCCAAAAATCTCTTCTGTAGTTTGACATGATTTTGGAACTGCAGATACTCGTACAACTGTAACATCTTGACTGCATGAGCAGGATATTACAAAGAAGAAACCGCGTAGAAAGTCGAAAATGTCAAAACACAGAGGACTTCAACATGTAGTTTTGTGAGTCGATATGCAACTTGGACTTATGGCAACTGAAAGTACGTCGTTTTCTTCGTTGAAAACAAGTTTAGAATAGTGGGAAACGATGATTGTGTGAAGTTGTGGATAGCAACAAGCAAGGAACTTGAGAAATATTTTGTTTAAGAGATGTAAATATTCGGTTACTGAGTGATGGTCTGGGTGGGCATGGTTCACCGTTAAAATATCTTCAAATTCTGGTACGTAAAGTTCTTATAACAGCTAAAGATGACTTTTCTGAAGAAAATTTGGACTCCGTCCTTTTACAGAACGATAATGCTTTATGTCACCGAGCGAAAATCGTTAATACGCGGGTCAAGAATATGACTATTTAGATACTCATGTGGCCTACAAACTCACCCGACATGAATCCAGTTGAAAATTTGTGGATCAATGTGAGTAGAAGATTCAATAGACAACTATCTCAAATAGAATGAAATTCAAGGAACAGATAATCCGGGTGTTATTCAGTGATATTGAGGTTGCATTTTGCAATAGCTTTGTTACCAAAGGGCTCCGATGATTCGCTGCAATGCGGAAAGCCCATGGTGCACATACAAAATACTAGTTTGGTGTATCGTACTTCCCGATGTTTGCACATAATATGTCTTACCCTTAAGAAATTCCATTTCTTGTTTTCTGCTATTGTTGTTGATCTTTTCCAGTTTTATGTATAACTCTTCCTATAAACGATTTTGCTCAAAACACACATAGCTACTTATATATGCATATAAACTCATAAAATTAATGTCAAAAACCTGAAACTGTCGCGCAAGTATTAAGAATGAATTGCTCATTAGGAATATGCATTGTAATATTATCAGAAATTTATGTAAAAATCATATTGATTAAAGTATGTTGCGAAAACCATTTCCGAACAAGTGTTGCTATTTTTTCTTTACAGAGTGTATGATAGTTATGTTTTGAAAAAAATGAGTGCAATTTCCTCCTCTGTTATCGTGATAGTAATTTGAGTGATTGCTACATTCCGAAAGTGCAGCATGATAAAAAAAGCAAATCCTGGATATTTTCAATCAAACAGCTATGGCGGGGAAACTTTTGGATATGATAGATATCAAGGTTATCCGCCAATATCTCTTCAATCAGTAAGAGCGCGGTAATAACATAATATAATTTAAGTTATAATGTGGATAATACATTATCTGACTGTTTAAACCAAGTTACCTTTAGAAGTATGATGTTCATTTTCTTCTGCTAGAATTGTTTCCATAAATATTGAGAAATAAAAACACAAAACCTACAGCAAAAAGTGAGATATCTAAGACATAAGACTAAGAATTATAATGTGAACAGATAAATTTGTGTCGAAATTCGTTCCGTTTAATGAAACAGAAGATAATTTGCGATATGTGCAGTTTGTTGTAAGATAGGGGGTTTGAAAAATTATTTAATTATTTGTTGTGCAAGAATTGTGGAAATGAACATATTAGCAACAGAAACAGTGTAAACATTTACTGAGATGGAAGCTTCATGAAGTACTAGTGGAGCCTGCATGTAGTCATGCTGTATTGCTAATCGGGCCTTCCTTTGCTTTCATAGTTGTAAGTTAGTTTTGTATATTTCAAAAGGCACATGAATTTTGAGTTGATTCTATGTTCATAAATGACTAGAATGAATGTAATGTGCCATTGTAGTCGGTGTAATGGAACATTTTTGTCGGTAGGACCCAGGCCCGTGCTGGCCCACCGGGACACCGGGACGTGTCCCGGTGCGCCCTCCGAAACATCATAGTATAAATAAAGGTACAAGATTTAGTAATAAATTCTTACAGTTTCATTGGTAAAGAATCCGTGAAAGGTACAGTGAGCCTTCTACATAAGGCGCCCTACGAAACATCACATTATAGATAAATGGTTTTAGTTATCCTGTGTGCCAACTTTGTATAATAAATTCGAATAGTGATTGTTAATAAAGAAGCTGTGAAGAACAAGGCGCCCTTTCCATGAGATGCCCTGTGAAATATCGCATTAATATATATATATATATATATATATATATATATATATATATATATATATATATATATATATATATAGATATAGATAGATAGATAGATAGATAGATAGATAGATAGATAGATAGATAGATAGATACATACATACAATTATACATACATACATACATACATACATACATAGATAGATACAGATATAGATATACAGGGTGTCCGAGAAGTCCTTCCCTGATTACAGAAATTGATAACTCAGGCTAGAAATAAGATAGAAATATGAAACTGGTGTTGAATTGTTTACAAACTATAAAGGTTTTTGTCTGTGTTAGGTTTGTTCTGTTTTACCAAGTCTCAATTTTTTTTGTTTTAGGTTTGTAGTACGTAAGTAAGAAGCCATGCCAACCAACCAGGGGAAGGCACAGTGTGTCCTGTGGTACCATGAGACACGATCACCAACCACGGTGCAGAGACAGTTCCAGACAACATTTGGGAGGACTCCACCTGATGTCAAGAGCATTAAAGCCTGGTATGAGAAGTTCAAGAACACAGGGTCGGTTGCTGACCTTCCAAGGTCTGGTCGACGAAGAACCTCAGCAGGCACGGTGGAGGCTGTGCGGCAGTCTTTTCTGAGAAGTCCTAAGAAATCGGTGCGCAGGGCCTCACATGAATTACAGATGCTAAAAAGCTCTATCCATGACATTTACACAAACGTTTATTGTTTCGTGCTTACAAAGTGCAACTCGTTCAGGCCTTGTTGCCCGACGACGGTACACGTCGATATGACTTTGCAGTCGAAATGCTATCACGTATTGAGGGCGATAATGGTTATCTCAGACGAGGGGTTATGTCAAGGATGAGGTCTACCGAACACGTGTACCAGATCTTGAAACCCTGCAGCAACGAATAACCACAGTCGTTGCATCGATCCCTCCAGTGATGTTGGCTAATGTGTGGATGGAAATTGAATATCGCCTAGATGTGCTACGTGCTACCAAGGGTGCTCATGTGGAAGTGTACTGATGTGACCAAAACTTTTATAGTTTGTAAACAATTCAACACCAGTTTCATATTTCTATCTTATTTCTAGCCTGAGTTATCAATTTCTGTAATCAGGGAAGGACTTCTCGGACACCCTGTAGATATAGATACAGTTTTGTATTTCAGTTTTGTATTATACATTCATACAGTTGCTATTGGCAGAACAGGTAAAGAATATAATCACTTACAAAAATATTATAAAGTTATGTAGCTACAAAACGAAACAATTTAACACATCAAGAATAGTTCGGATAGTCAAACGTACGATGCATTAATGAAATACTACACTGACACTAGTCTCTAATTTACGATTTTTACTGCATCAAAGCTTTCACAGTCTTAATATGCATCCATATATCCGAGCATATTGATTGTTATTGTGTGTTTTAAATCAGTGTTCGGATAATCAGTATCTATTGTAATTCTAAAATATAGCTATATTTATATCCGTAAAATGTGGTCTTCCTGTCACCACGGCACGGCGCGTCCTCAGTTTGTGGATCAAGGAGAAGGCCTCTGGGATATAGAGGTTAGCTGCGAATATACTGATTAAGCAGTCACGGGCAGACAAGGGGTGATCCCCCAGCTTGGGGATTTGGTGTGGGGCTAACAACTCATCCTGTAAAAAAAAATGTTCAATATATTCGCAGAATCCTCGGATCAGAACTGATAACTTGGCACGAACTCAGCGAAGTAAAATCGACATGAGATTTGGAACATGGAATATAAGAAGCCTCTATAGGGCAGGCGCGTTAAAATGTGTAACGAATGAGTTTGGAAATAGAAGATGGACCTAGTGGGATATCAGGAAGTTAGATGAGAAGGAAATGGAGGAGTCAAGTCGGGAAATTTTACGTTCTTTTACGGGGAACGAATTAAAAATTACCAACTAGGATTAGGACTTTTCGTTCACAAACGAAAAGTCCTAATCCTAGTTGGATGTTACTAGAAATTACATGGGTTGAATTTGTTAATGATAGATTTTCTTTTACTTCTCTTAAGGGTCGGTGGTGTAATATTATTGTTTTAAATGCACATGCCCGAACAGAAAATAAGAATGACAATAAAGAAAAGTTTTTACGAAAGAATAAAACGGGTATTTGATCATCTCCCGCAATACCATATGAAAATTCTGTTAGGCGGTTTCAATACGAAGGTAGGACGAGAGGGTATTTTCAAACCGATTATAGGGAATAAATGTCTGCATAAGGAAGGTTGTGACAACGGCGTTAGACTCGCAAACTTTGCAACATCCAGAAACCTTATCGTGATGATTACAAAATTCCCACATCGCGACGTTCATAAATATACTTGGACTTCACCAGACGGGAAAACACATAATCAAATCGATCACGTTTTATCAGATAGAAGAAAACAGTCTAGCACAACTGATGTTTGGTCGTCCAGAGGAGTTGATTATGATAATAAGAGAGAGACCATCGTTGAATAAAGGAAATATTCAATATTTGAAAACGAAGTGGTTTAATTTAAAGAAATTAGAGGAAAGTCAGAGGAGAGGGGAGCCAGATTGAAGTGTCGAATAGATTCTCGGTTTTATAAGGTTCGGAGTGCACTAGTGTTCAGGATATTTGGTTGAAATTAGAGATAACATTAAGATTTCAGCAAAAGAAATATTGGGTCACGCAGAAATACGTAGGAACAAAGCATGGTTCAACCAGAAATGCACTAAAGTAGCAGAGAAGGGAAAAGAGAAGAAACAGCGTTGGCTACACAATCCGAACGAAAAAACTAAATAAAATTTCACTGTCACCTGGCAGAAAAATTTCAAAACTTTTAGAACAAAGAAACGCGATTTTTGAAAGCTAAGATTAATTAACTTGAAGATAATAGTAAAAATAAAAACATTCGGGACATGTATAAATGCATTAACGGACTTAAGAAAGGCTACCAATTTCGTGCTTATATATATTAAATAAAGCTAAAGGAACATTTCTCACTGATCACGATAGCATCTTAAATGGATGGAAAGATTTCTTTGTAGATTTGCTTAACACATAGCCAAAACCCAATGTGCGCGGAGAAAGTAAAATGCATACAGCATAACCGTATATTCCAGAACCTAACCAGACAGAAATAGAAATTGCTATTTAAAAATTAAAGAAACACACATCTCCGGGTGTAGACGAAATTCTGGTTGACTTAATTTTAGCTGGAGGGGATAAATTGTAGAGCAAGATACACAAAACTCAATCTCCTTATCTGGAACAAGGAGGAATTACCACAAGAGTGAAAAGAATCAATCATTGTTCCAGTTCAGAAGAAAAGCAACAAAACTGATTTAATAACTATTGAGGCATTTTTCTTCCGTCAACATCCAATAAATCCTCTTAAACATTCTATTAGAAAGATTGCCTCCATACGCAGATGAAATTATTGGAGATTATCAGAGCGGATGTAGGTAAAATCGATCAACTATCCACCAGATACTTACTATTCAACTAATACTTGAAAAAGAAATGGGAATACAATATTCTGGCACATCAATTATTGATTTTAGACTAAAGTAGGAGGGAAGCATTGTACAACATGCTTACAGCATTTGCAATACCGAAAAAGGTAGATTAATTAAGATATGTTTAAATGAATCCCAAAGTAAGGTTCAAGTAGAGAAATTCTTGTTCACGAGCTTTCACGTTGAGAATGGCCTCAAAGAAGGAGATGCGTTGTCGCCATTATTATTTAACTTTGCTCTGGAGAACACTATAAGGAAAATCAAAGACAGGAATCAGCTACTAGAGCTGAATTGTATTTACCAGGTTATGACGTATGCTGATGATGTAAATTTAATAGGAAATGATAGAACAATAGAAAGGAATGCAGAAATCTTACTTAAAGCTTGCAGAGATATGGGTTTAAAAGCAAATGCAGAGATAACTAAATAAATGGAAGTTTGTCGGGATTGTAATACTGCATTTTATGGATGCGTTAAAATACCAAATAATATTTTCTTTCGACAAAGTGGGTACTTTCAAATATCTAGAATCATTATTAACAGACCAAAACCATAATCACTAAAAAATTTGATGTCAACTGAAAGCAGAGATTTCGTGTTGTTATTCAGTTAAACATCTTTTGTTGTCGCGAATTCTGTTGAGGAATTTGTAGCTTAAGATATGAAACGATAATCATGCCAGTTGTGCTGTATGGTTGCGAAATATGGTCACTGAATCTGAGGGAAAATCGCAGACTGAAAGTATTTGAAAACAAGATTCTTATCGAACTCCAAGAGGAACGGGAATGGGGAATGGCGGAAATTTCATAACGAGGAACTGAATAATTTTATACCATTTACAAAAACATTGTTAGGATCATCAAGTCTAGAAGGCTCAAATGGTCATGTTATGTAGCCAGAATGGAAGAAATTAGAAACGCTTTCAAAGTTATAACTGGAAATCCAAATAGGAAAACGAAAATTAAGAAGACCGAGGCGCAGATGAGAGGACAATATTAAAATTGTTCTCGCAGAGATTGAAATATAAAGTAGAAACTAGGTCCAGTGGGCTAAGGACAGAAATCAATGGAGAGCTTTTGTAAACGCGGCACTGAGCCTTCTGTGTCCATAGGCCATAGAGCCATATTAAATTGTTGATACATTTAGCTTCTTTTTATTTGACAGAGATGTTATTAGAGGAACTAAAAAAAAAAAAAAATTCTCTAGTAAAGAGGATGTCGATTCAAGGTTTTCACAAATTAGCTATTTACGTTAATACTAAAACAAATTTGGTGGTGATTTTGATATAGAAAGGCATCCATACTTTCTTTCAAAGTATATATATATATACAGTGGCGGATCCAAGATAAGGGAGGGGCTAAGCCATAGTTTGCAGTTTTATCCAGTGTAAAGCTGGATTGAAACGCATTTTATCCAGGGTAAACCTGAGTGTCAAGGGGAGGCTATAGCCTCTCTTGGATCCGTCACTGTATATATATATTCCCGTTTGTATCGGCGCCCTTTTAGTAGACTTGTCCACCGCCCTCATTAGTATACCAGCACGGCCCTGGTAGGGCCCCAGTATTTTTAGTTACTGTGCCTAGTGAAGTTTCTAAATTTTATTTTCGGTTTAACTAAATTACTTATTTATCATTTTCTATTCAAAATTAAAACAACAAAAATTGAAATATTTCATTAGAAACTATATTTTTAGAAAATAATATCTTTATTTACATTTTAATAAATCGTAAACTGAATATGTAAACTGAATAGTTACAAGTTTTACCGCTCTGATGTTATACGGAAACATAGTCCCACCATCGGATAGAAATTTTCGGAATTTCCGACCAATGTAGAATTTAACAAGGTAATTTACCTTCCTCACACCTCTTAAGATTCGAGGTTCACCTACAGATCTAGTTATATCCAGATTTTACTATTTTTTATTCGTTTTGTATTTCCGCGGCTGAAGTGCTTTGTTCTGATTGGGGGAATCTACCCACGTTATCCTTCTGGGCGCAATTACTCTCATCCCAGAAGCTGAAATGTTGAGGGGAACAGGATATAGTTGCTGGTCCGAAAGATTTGGGAAAAATTACCGGAATACAGAAGAAATATAAGGTAACATTAGTTTTATTCAAAATACACACTCAATGGCAGTAAATAGGAGCCTGGAGGAACTAGATTACATCCGGAATTAATCCAAATCAGTGAAATATATATGTGAGTTCTGTTGGACGAAATGTCTTGCTAATAGTGTTACGAGATATCTCCAAGGCCTGTTTCCTTCAAAATCATCATTATTTTTCAAACCGTGTGAGTGACCGTGACAGCAAAGAATTTTCCGTAGTATTAGGGTTATTGCTCACACCTAGTATTAGCGTGGCGTTTTCAGTAGTTTTGGATACTGTGATGTGTGACTCTAACATGCACGTTTAGATTAAAAACAAGGGCTTCTATTTCCTTCCAAATTGACTTATTTCCAGCGGGGATGGGATAAATAGCGTTTTAGCTAGGGTCCTTCTCCCCTTCAGGGAAGGGTCTCCTTAATAATAGTTGTTGACGTGTCCCCGGGAATTGAACATTTATAAATATGATTTGATTTTTCGGCAGGGTCAGTTGGACCCGTTTTCCCTTCCATTTTTTCCCTCGAAGTGTAATAGAGCCGGTATAAACTAGTGAAACATGAATATACAGGGCAGTTTTCGTAACCAGCATGTTCATTTACTAGTGTTTGTTTAGTTTTTTAATATTTTAGTATATGTATTGTGTGATTTAGTGATTGCATAGCAAGTAGTGTCTGTTTGAATGAGTGTTTTACTGGTGTCAGGACAGTGTATCGTTTGTCTGTGAATCTATTACAACGAAATTACTATACTCAAAGTCTTTATAATAAACTAAAATTCATAATATCGTATCGTCAACCTTAGTGTAAAGGTTATACAGTATTTATAGTACACGAGTAAACTGTTTCCCTAGCAGCGCCGTTGTGCTGACTTTTGGTATTAGCAATTAGTTATGTTACGTCATCATATGGATTAGTGATTTAGTTTGTTTAAATTTGACCTTTTATTCCTAATTTACACCAAGTAGATATAGTTTTCAGTCCAAATAAATATACATTTCTATAAAATGGACTGAAATTGAACCATTCTGAAAGCTACAACAGTCTTCTCCGTTTGGAAACCGAAATATCCAGATAAATAAAGTATACCCTTATCGTTAACTAAAGTCTGCCTGCATGATGCTACTTTCCGTTCTGAAATTACAATATTAAATTCTCTTTTTCTGTGGCTGTAGTATAAACTCCATTGTTGCTTTCATACGCTTATCAAATTTAAATAGTAATATCGTGGATAATTTTAATTTCAGTGAACTTGTATATGATTTTTTTTTTTACTGCGAAGTAAATATATGGTGTAAGTGATGAGAGAGTCTTAGGTTCGAGGGTGTTTTATGTGGTGATCGAGGCGTGAAGGAGTATAATATATACAATGTAACGTGCGTATAGTCAGAGCATAGGTATAGGAAATAGGGTATCTATAAAGTACGGCGTCGTGAGAAATGAATAAATATATGAGTAAAATAATAATGTAGATATCATATATATATATATATATATATATATATATATATATATATATATATATATATATATATATATATATATATATATATATATATATATTAATAAATATGCTCAGTTATAAACCTTTTGCGTCTCGACCCCTACACTAAGGCATCGCGCGACCATATCTGTTATGTGACAGTAATATGTAGTTTGAATTATTTTTTGCTTCCTAGTTAGGTATCTCATAACAATAGTATTTGTTCATAAGAATCCCGTCTGACAGTAGGGGGGTAGCATCATACCAGAAATCGATTCTAAAGGTTTACTGATTGATCACGAAACACAACGGCCGTTAGAGAAAGCTGGGACTGTTGAAAATTACGTTTCGGTTAGTTGTAGCTATGATATCCATTGACTTTACGAGATTTTTTTCCACGTCACTTACATAGATTATCATACAGTGTTCTTAAAGACGACAGGTCGGATATTGCAAATCAAATTAACTGGTTATGGAAGATTTTGTATCTTACCCAGATGTCGACCCCCTCTCCCCTCCACATATTTTCAGTTTCTTTCAGTTTAAATTAGGTAATTGTGGAAATTGATCGACATTTCAAGCCTTAGCGGCTCTTGCGAATGGGTACGCCACTGGTGAGATTTGGGCAAATAAATCACCAGTACAAAATTCAGTTTATTTAAATTTTTTAACTTTGGTAGATCATTAGTTAGGAATATTTTATTTATCACTCTTACCTTAGTTTTCATTACTGTCCTCGAACTTATTTGCTTCTGAGGGGTCGGATTTCTTTTTAGAGATTTCAAAATTGGGGACAGAGTTACCTGGTCACTTTCCCATCTCCTCTTACCTTGTTGGTCTAGGCCCGATACAGGGTTCGGATTTCAATCTTACAAGCGGACCCTTGTGGAATTGGGATCTGACGGCCCACAGACTTGCACCTTGGCACCTTGACGGCCCTTGGGCTACGCATTTGAGTGAGCTAACCCTCTTCCGGCATGTAAGAATATTTTGGCTGCGAGTTGTTGTATATTAAGATTCGACCACTTGCCTGTGTAGTGCCTGTGTAGTGCATAAATTAGTAGTACCTTAATTTTCTCTTCTTTGGCGCCACTATATTCTTCTATCTATCCTCCCTTCCGTCCTACCTTAAGACCTTTTTCAACCTCCCTCCCCCCCAGTTCTAAGAGTCATGAACATAGAATATATAGCATAAATATTTTAACTTAAATTACCGATTGAGACATCGAGAGATACGATTCGTGGAGGTATTCAGTATTTTACGGCAACTGAGGACCTTCTTCTGTAAGTTTTGACCCACTACGGAAGTGATGGACGGGTCGGTACGCTATATCATTGCATTCTAAATTATTTTTTTGTGTGTGTCTTTTCTCTTTCATTGACCGTTGAAAATTCTCACTTAACTGGTTACAAGTTTTGATTTTCTTTCTTTTGACCTTCCTAAATAGTAATATAGTAATAGTGTTATAGTGGTTTGGGTCCAAACATTTAGAGTAACCTCTAATTATATATATATATATATATATATATATATATATATATATATATATTGGGATGTTACGTGCCTGCTATATTCATCAAAACCTCTTTTCGATGTAAATTTATTAAATGTTGAATTGCTCGTTACACGCGAACAGTAGTTACATTCCATTTATTACAAAATATCGGGACTGTATATGTAGTGCAGTCACCTTATAAAAATTTGTTTTTCGGGGTCAGGGAGCCAAAAAGTGTATTGAATATGAAAGAAATATATGTGGTGAAAGACAATTATAGACGAAGCGTGAAATTGATATTAAGTGAAATTAAGTAAATGAAGTTATGTAAATTGATATGTGTATGAAGGGCTCGGTATCTACCCCAGACGTTTAGAGGTTGTCATAGTTTTGAACACACGATAGGAGTAACGCGTAACTTGTAGCGTACTGCCGTGTAATATGTAAGCGGTAAGATTTTGTAGATTTCGTAACATAATGCATGTAACCGTTAACTGTTTATGTTGTGATCGAAATTGCATATAAATAAAATAGATGACAGGTCGTGACAATAACCCTCAATCCGATATTGAAGTTCTATTGTGAAATAATACACCTAATACATTATGGAACAGTGTGCCCCAAATCCTCCCTGAACGACTTGAAAATATAACTATTGGCTCTTACCAGTTCTGTGATCCAAATCTCTACGATTCGAAAATGAAATAAAATTTTGGTGCTCCCGAATTTGATTTATAACTAATTCGATACATTTTCAAATAGTATAAAGGACCTAGGATTTGGTCCGAAGACTTAATTCGCCAAAATGATTCGTAACGAAAGATATGCTCCCTACGATTAGGTATGAACTTTGATCTAAAGATTTAATGTGTCAAATATTTATTTGGTAATTGTGAATGTGGACGAAACCTCTGTGGACTGTATTGTGTGATATATATACTCTCCCTTAGATACATATGTTTTTTTTTAACAACCGAACAAAAGTGAATATGAACACTATAAATGGTGCATATGAAATTACTGATTAATAACGTCTGTGTCAACGTATGAGAGAGGACTCAAAATGTCGAAATTTCTTCTTAAGAGGCAGAGACTCAACTGAAACTCTATTCAAGATTTTTTTTCAAATAAAACTTGTATTCGTAATGTATTTGGTTTTTCTTTTTCTTTGATATGTAGCTACTTCAAATTGAATCTAGAATATGTAAAATGACATTTGTTCTTTATTAATGTAATTCAAATCATTAATATATATACATATATATATATATATATATATATATATATATATATATATATATATATATATATATATATATATATATATATATATAGAGAGAGAGAGAGAGAGAGAGAGAGAGAGATGTAGTACATGATACTATTGCGTAGTAACGCATTTCTGTGCATGTTGATGAAAGAAATTTTAACAATTCATGTATCCATAATTTTCTTCTGTTTTTTTATTTCAATTTTTTAAATAGATGTAAGTAAATGTTTATAAAAAAAAAGTAGCTAGATTAGTTTACCTTAACTGACTATAACCCGGTTTATACAATAGTAGATTTAGTTTTAAGTTGTGACGCTGATATTAATTCAATGTACTAATTTCCATAATATATGTGTAATTGTCTGTGATAAACAGTAGTTAAAAATCACATTTACTAAAAGTGAATACTAACTTAACTGAAATCGGCTCTATAGGAGAAGCAAAAAGAACAGAAAGAGCCGGAACAAACGATCATCTTTAACTAACACATGAACTAACACTAACGATCATCTTGTTTTGAAGAACTAACACATATTCTTTGTAGATCATGGATTCGAAGATTCCATAACGATCATCTTTATGGAATCTTCGAATCCATGATCTACAAAGAATATGTGTTAGTTAAATACTTTTTTCTTCGGTCAGTTTAAATATACGATCGATCTTAGGATTTGTACATCAAATACTGGACACTAGTGGAGTTTTTTTTAAATAACCGATAAACCATTAAATTAAACTTTCTCATCTCTCTCAGAGCCGGATTGGGATAACCCAGTAGTCGAGGTCACCTGGATCTAGGTCTGGGGTGTATGAGTGAACCTGTGTCTATCTGTGATCACCTTCGTAATAGATCCTCACCCAATAGTACTTGTAAAAAATTCTCGATTCAACAACCATTCATTTTCCTTCACTGTATTCCTCAAAAATATCCAGTAATAGTTTCTCTCTTCTTTCTCACTTCCTTACCTTTGTTCCTCTCCTCCTATCCTATATTCGTTTCCACCTTTCCTTTTCTTTTCTTATTTCGAATAAAACCGAAAAGGGGATCGTGTCTGCGAATTCTATATATACAAACACGGTCATTGGTTTTGTATTAATTTCTCTCCGGAAGTCCGATATGAAAGCTTACTCACTTTGGTTGAACCTTATATGTTCTGAATTTACTAATTAATGATATATTCCTATATGAATAAACATAAGCTCGTAGTTTCATGAATATCTATATAATGGATGAAGAGTTCCCACTCACGACTAATTTACGTTACATTATTACAGTGCCTTCATTGCGTATTTTTAAACCCTTTTCATGAATACGTAGATAGTGGCAACGAATCTAAATTATTACACAATGAGCAATTTGTAGATTATAGACTTAACACATTCGTAGAGGGAGCGTAATGGCCGAGAGAGGTATACATGTTTTTGTTTCTGTTATTCATTATACAGTTTTGTGGTGTATAATTCCACATACAAAATCATGGTTCAAAGTAAGTTAATGCTATCTCCTGTGATTTATGCAAAATACAAACCATAAATATTTGCATTTACTCATTCCGAATATGTTTTAGTGATGTTGAATTGTCCATTGCTAAATTTTGTGCAATGTGTATGACTGTATTACTTTACCTAAAAGCAACGGACAGCGTAAGTGTTTTTGGTTTGGGAGAAACGTGTTTGATTCCCGACATAAAACATTATGGTTCAGATTGCAAAATAAACAGTAGGTCCAGTCTCATATAGCCTTGCTGCTGAAACGGGCGTTGAACTCAAAATCAATTCAAGTCTCTAAAAGCAGCCAATTGAAGAATTTTGTTAGTTGATTGTTGTTTCACAGAGAGAGAATAACCAATGTTTCCTTTTCTCCAAGAATATTAACAGAAGCAGTTTTACGTACAGTGATGGTACAGTTAGGATCAGTCAAATCAATATAATTCTTTCTTGATTTTTGATTAGATAGCCGAATTCAATACATTGTTAATATTTAAGAATCGGAAAGTGAATAATTTGTTGTCGTATTAGGTTCATTCTTCTAAGGGAGAGAACAACTTAGCTAGATTATGTATGTTATCATGTTATCATTTCTGTTGCAATGGATGAATGTGTAATAAACACTCAATCATTGTTACTTCTTGCAAAAATATGCAAGCAATCTCAAAACAAGGACAGTGACATCGATGTTGCTTAGGTTAGGTTATGTTCTTTCGTACTTTCTTTCGTACGTTTAGTGTGTATTCATTCATATTTGGTCAACAATGATTTGTTTTAATTTTCTGAATTTAATTAACTCCAAAACATACACATTGTATCATGCATAATGCTGAAAATCGTGAATAGTCAATGACGGCGAAATTGCCGTTGGGATGAACAGAGACGTGAGTTCGCTAGCAGATATAAGTTAAAAGTGCTTTTGTAAAGTGTAGTATACACATCTCAACATATGTATCCAATAGCTATCCATATTTCTTGAGCATACTTCATCTTCTAGCATTTTGCTGCAGATTGTCTGTCCCTATTTTCGTTAATATTCAGCAGTCTCTCGCGTTTTTGTCTTGTTGACTTTTTTGCTATACCGTAACATAGATATTTAAGTATGGCTATGAACCATTTTAACCATTTAATGAGCAAGCGTAAAACTCTTAGTTAGGTTAATCAGAATGCTCTAGAAGCGTTTCATCACAGGGAGATCAGAATGTTTGTTCACAGGAAAAATACTAAGAACATAACGGCACATGTCTACACCTTGATTCGTATTGTCTGTGAGCGTAACGTGTTTAGCAAAGAATTTAAGAATACATAAGGCTAATTATTAGGGTCTGGTTTGAGCCATAAAGGTGTTTGATCAAAAGGAAAAGTTATTGTATCCCACCAATTGTGGAATGGATCCAAAATTCCTCCACTGGTACTATATATATATATATATATATATATATATATATATATATATATATATATATATATATATATATATATAGTTTAAGATCATACTATTCCGACATAATCCAAATTGTTATATCCAAAAAAGGGCATTACTTTGTTTCGTAATGTGACAAATCCACCTTAGTTTATCTGAAGATTTGATCATCATATTGTCTTTAACTGACACTTCTTTCTTTCCTCATTTCATTCTACACACTAATCCTTGCAAGGTGTTTGTTATAACCAGGGCCAGGATTTTGTTGATCTAAAATTTTCTAAAAAGTGACCTATAAAATGGCATTAAAATTCCTGTAAAATGATCCTAAAATTCACAAAAGTTGACTTTAAAACTTGCAGTTTATAAACGTTTATTTCATTAAAACATTGACATTTTTGAATATTTATTAGATTTTAATTACCATTTCTCACTCACTTTCAAAAGTTTTGTTTCATTTAGTTCAGTCCATTGATCATTTGTGTCTTTGGTTTTGAAAAAGCAATAATATTAAAATTAATCTTTGACCAATTTAGTAAATAGGTAAGCGTTTCATATTTGAATTGCATATATATAGGCCTATATCTAGTTAAGCAACATATAAACATTTGTAAGTTGTAATACAACAAACTAACTCAGGGAGTTTGTAATCGTCACAAAATTTAGCTCATACCTTATTCAGCATTGCAGTAGATAACTGTAAACATTCTTACAATTTTATTGAATTAGAAGCCTTAATTATATATGGAGCAGCATCTGTTACAAAAACAACATGGCCATTTTGGACACCTTCAGGCCAAAGTAGGGATATCGATTTATCGAAAAGTCTACATATTGTAAAATGGTTGACAGATTCCAACACTTCACCAGTTAGCAAAAATATTTTGCTAGATTCGTCGGCTTTCATTGCCCCAACAATAATATTGACTATATAGCGTTCATTCACCTCATTAGTCTGTCTATAGAAACAAACATTATCTGAGTCCAAAGTTCCTCTCTTATTTTTCTTATTGTGTCCTAGTTACACTTTGGCATGTATTTTTTCCTAAGATTCGTTTCATCTGGAATGGAACGACCTGTATGACGTTCCAGGAAATCCCGCAATTTCACATTGTTGAGTTTCCAAAGAGGAATATTTGAAGACACAAAAACTTCACACAACTCTTTTGAAAACTGAGGATTTGCCTTTACTATTCAAAGCACCTCCACAAGTAATAACTGCGAACACTTGGTTTTATGTTTGTTTTCAACTGCGCGTCAATGTTTTTTGCTTCTGATATGCTTTTGTTCAGTGTATCTTTTCTCTGCTGCCACTTTTACTTCACATGCCTTGCAAAACAATATTTTAACGTCAGTACTAACAACATCCTCACCATATTCGGAAACAATCTGTCTTAAATGAGTAGCTGTAGATGGTTTAGACCTCGGCATTTTACATACTGAAACCATCAATTCACTCTCGAGTTGAAACTAGGAAGCACACTTAAAGAATAAATGTTCGCAAGTGTAGATTGTAAACACCAGAATAATAGATAAAAAATCTGTTTAAAAACTTTGAACATCTTCTAATCTATTTTTAGTTATTCACGTAGTCATATCCATTGTGGTAAACAACCAGAGCCATCTGCTTTGGTCACTTACGAACCCCAGCTCTCGTCAATCAGCTACAGCTTAGTGTTCACTAACTTGTTAGGAATGCAGTTTTTCCACCCCAATAATCAGGAAGCAGGAAAAAAGATTATTTAACTTGTTGTTTTTAAATCCGTAAACAGTTTTCATTTTAAGATTCCCTTATGTCAAAGAAAAAGAATAAAAAGACGATAAGTGACCTAAAAGTTACCTTAACATATTAAAAATTGACCTGAAACTTCAACACGGCAAAACGTGACCAAAAGTAGACCCTAAAAAATATATTTTTAGAACCAAGAGTTGATGGATAATGTTTTTATTTGAACTTGCTTTGTAGTAGTAGGGGTCCGCGTATTGCTCACCGAGTCAGCAAAAAATTCTCGATTCTGATTGGCTGAGAGAGGTCACGTGACTTTAGGCCCCGCCCACGCGGGAAATTCAAATTTCCAGGTCACGTGGTATGACGTCATGAGTCACCCCGCGGGGAAATCCCTCACCAGAATTTTTAAAATTTGTTCCCTTTTACGGGTAAGATGAATGCTTTGGTACCACGATGCTGATTGGCTGATAGAGGTCACGTGATCTTAGGCTCAGGGATTTTTTAAAATTCGTTCCCTTTTATGTGTAAGATGAGTGGTTTGGTACCTTGAATTTGATTGGTTGATAGTGGTCAGATGATCTTAGACCCTGGGATTTTTGAAATTTGGGTTCCTCTTTGATGAGTACTTTGGTACTACGATACTGATTTTCTGATAGAGGTTACATGATCTTAGACCCGCTACTCGGTGAACAGGTCACATTGTATGACGTCATGTTTTACCCTTGCGGGGAAATCCATCACTAATTCGTTTCCTTTTACGGGTAGGATGAGTGCTTTGGTACCTTGATTCTGATTGGATGATAGAGGTCACGTGATTTTAGGTCCTAGGATTTTTGAAATTAGGGTGTCCTTTCTGATGTATACTTTGGTACCTCGATTATGATTGGTTGATAGAGGTTACATGATTTTAGACCCGCCACACGGTGAACAGATTACATGGTATAACGTGGGAAAACCCCTCAGTCATTTGTTTCCTTTTACAGGTAAGATGAATGTTTTGGTACATCAATTTTGATTGGTTGATAGAAGTCACATGATCTTAGCTACAGTCCATGCGAGAAATTCAGAGTGCTATGACGGCGATCCACCCTAGACCGGGATTTTAGAATTTTGTTCCCTTTTTATGGTTATCCTTAAAGTTCCCATGGAGGGTTCAACCTCCTCCTTAAATAACCCTTTTTTTGGTATCATGATATTGTACTGAAGTTTACATTAAATATTATTGTTCTCTTTGACAGATAAGATGATTACCAGCTTTCTTACCTTGATGGAGAGACATATGTTTACGTATGGAGATCATGTCCTTGAATTAGTAGCCTATGTCTCTGAAAGGGTCAATGGTGAAAGAAGGGTCCATCCTTGTCGCTTGTAGATTTCTTATAACACATTGTTGTGAGTTTAAAAGATTTCTTTTTTACACGCTCAGTAAGCGCTTCATTAAGGGAAACAGTGTTGTCAGATTTTTTCCTACCGAAACTGCTCCGATTCTTTTCGAAACGGTTCCACAGAGTGCAAGAAATTTTAAACTAAAATTTTTTCGAACTAAAAAAAAATGTAACTAAAAAATTTTAAACAAAAATTTTCAAACAAAAAATTGTCGAACTAAAAAAATTGAAAAAAAAATTCAAAAAAAATTTCGAACTAAAAAATTGAAACATTTTTCGAACCAAAAAAATTTAAACTAAAAACTTTCGAACTAAATTTTCAAAAAAAAATTTCGAACAAAAGAATTTTAAAAATTTTCGAACCAAAAAAAATTTCGAACTAAAAAAATTAAAAAATTTTCGAACTAAAAAAAGTATTTTAAACTAGAAACTTTCGAACTAAATTTTCAAATCAAACTTTTCTCGAACTAAAAAATTTTAAAAAATTTTCGAACCAATTTTTAGAAACAAGTTTCGAACTAAAGATGTAAACCACATTTAAAAATTTTCAAATCAATTTTTTGAACTAAATTAAAAACCAAATTTTGGACACTAATAATTCTTTAATTAATTTTTCGAACAAAATATTTTCAAAGTAATCATTTAAACCCAATCTTGGATATATTTTTTACCTTAAATTTCAAGATTACCATTATTTGAGAACAAGTGTTCAGGGTTTCAAGAAATAATAAAACATATTTTTTATCAGCTTGTATTTTAACGAAAGGTATGTGCTCTTCTCATACAATTTTAATAACATAATAAATACAGGATCTAGTTAATGAATATATTGGACGTGTCATCATCATCGAATGTTGTAGACGTATTCTGTAAAGAAAAAGAAGAAACAACGGATTACTTTATGAATTTTTTTCCTGAAACAATAAAAACGAGTCAATATTGATAAGAGAGAAATAAATCTTACTCGTAAATGATGGAACTGTTTAGGCTCATCTTCCTCCTCGGGTACGAGATGACAGCATTTCTTCCACTGATGGTGGTGTTGTTGATTAATGAACTCTTCTGGGTACTGCATTTTTCTTGGTGCTGCTCCTTTATGGTCTAGGTTCCCTTTGGGTACCAGATGATACCATTTCTTCCACTGATGGTTTTAGTGGTTTTTGAACTCTTCTGGGTACTGCGTTTTTTTCTTCTTGGTGTTGCTGTTTTATGGTCAAGGAGAAAAAAAGGAAAAGGAAAAAAGATTTGGTGGCCTCATTGGGTGTTTACAGTTTTTTCTTCTTCATCTTCTTTTTCCAGTTCCAACTTCTGTTTTTTAACGTACCCGTACGGAACCGTATCATAGGAGTTGAGTTCTTTAAATCGACGTTTTGTGTACTGGATGCTGTACATTTTTTCTTCTTTGCGTGTGACGATGGTATGGTCTTTGGTCCTGCATATTTTATGGGGGATGTAATGGTGACTTGTCCACGGCATTGATTTGTAATCATTTCTTTTAGCGTGTTGAAATTTAATTGCTGTCCTGCATCATAGTTTCATTTAAATCCTCTAATTTTACATATGTAGCTGGTGACGTTGGTGTCTGGATTGTATATTTCTAAGCTGTAATTTTTCGGCCCTCCACTGACAAATGTCTTGATGTACTCTCGTTGTCCATAAGACTCCATCTCATCCGAGAAGCATCCCAAGTACGTTGAAGGTTCAATGGTTGGCTCTCCAGGCTTTTCTGTAAAAATCACAGAATCACATAAATCACAGAAATATAAAACACGTTCCTTCAACATTTCTAGGTACTTGTACAGTTCCAGACGTGCCTGACATGTTGTAAATGCACCTAACACGACATTGGTGTTTCGGTTTTGAACAGGCACATGTTCATTGTACTCCCAGAACGCATATAACATGGTATCATTGATGGGTACAATTTGATGGAGTTTAATGTCGGGGGAAGTGATTTTTTTATAAAATTCTTCCGGCCGATCAATAATTGTGGTCTGGCTAAAGTTTGAACGCTGACAAAGCTTTCCCCATAGAGAGTTAACACAAAGCTTAGATAAACTTCTTCGTACAGGATTATTTTCAATTTTGAACGGATCCAATGCAATACCTTCGCACTCCAGGACGGTTTGTATAAATTTTCTTTTGTCTTCTTCGGTGACACAGGAACTGGGCCAGCCAGAAGCTTCCATTTTCGATTTCAAAAACGTATTTATATATTCCGTGAACAAGCCACCTGTTTTCGTGATGGGATCATATTGTTCAATGTCATAATCCCAAATTTCAAAGATTTCCACCGGTTGATATCCTATATGATACCCATGTTCCAGTGAGGCACCGCTCCTGATCGTTGTGTGTACACGTTGCTGTAGGGTCTGGGTTCATTTCTTCGGCACACGCAGCACACAGTGGAAAGAGCAGTTTCTTGTTGCATCGGTAAGACAGGAGACCGTGATAAAGATGGCGACTTGGTAATATCGTCATTTTGATTAGACCATTGACTTTATTTATTGGTGGTATATTTTCATCACCCTGTAGATAAATTCTAGGATGTCCTACAGGGTATTTAGCACATTTATTTATGAAAGGATAAAAGGAGACAATATCGAAATATTTTATTTTTTCTCCTGCTTTTTCGTCGACTTGGTGGTACAATTTCACACAATTGGTCCTTCCTCCAAAAAAGCTCTCTATTGGATTTAAGGGTCTGCGGTTCATGTACGGGTGATTCTTCAGATACGTCGCCATTGTTGGATTTTGTTTCAAGAACTGTTTAAATTCGCACTCCCACATTTCATGTACAATGTACCCCAATTCACGCAGTCTTGCATTTTTTCGTTGCGTTCGTTCATAACGGAATTCCATGGTGTCTTCTGGATTACCGTAGATGGGCTGATTACGGCCTGTGGTAATACACACTTTACAGCCGTGATAAAAATAGCCGCCATGCTCGTAGACGTGCTCCTCTAACGTCTCAGGATCTTGGTAGCAGCCATCAACATGGAATCCCGCAATAAACACTTCTTTTTGTCGGGCCGCATGTAAGATTTGTTTTCCTTCGCTTTTTTCAATGTAGGCCAGCCATTGCATTGCAGCGATCGATTGCGTACTTCTCCATCGATAACCATGTGCTGGTAGAATTCCAATGGTGTTGGGTTTGAGTAAATTCCGGCGGAATACTAAATTGGAAGCACTTGCAATCGTGATCGTCTCCAAGAAGGGATTCACTTTGGTTTCTGCTTCAAATGACGTCATAAACGAAACACATGCTTGTCGCAGTACATTGACATCTTGAATACAATAATTGATAATTTCCTTCTGGAAATCAAACGTGTCATTACGATGATCGTTGTACCACTGCATGAACTTGTTCCTGTCTTCGACGGCCATTTCATCTGCACCATAATACTTCGTTTCTGGAAGTGGTCCAATATACGATTGATTCTCCTTGGTGTTGAAGAAATGCGGGAAGTAGCCTTCGATTGCGGGTAAATTGAACGCTTTTGACAATTTACTTAATGCCATAGGCAGGAAGTTCAAAGAGTCAATGAACGTCAGAATATTCACGGTTAAACTCAGTATCTTGGTCCCATTTAATATGACGTCAGGTCTCCATTGGGATTGTTCTACCATGGTCTTTAGAATAAAATGTCCATCGTAGCCCTTCGAGTTGTGAGCGAGACAGAAAATCCTATGTATATTGGGACGACGTTCCCGCAAGTACTGGAGAAAATCATAAACTGGATCGTCTCCTTGGAAAATATGCTGGCGCTGACCACACGTACTGCAAGACTGCTGGATATTATCGTTTTCAACACATGCATAACATACTTGTTGTGCAACCAATAAATTCGGAACGTGTACATACATATTATCATCAATATTCTTGTCTTGCATGGATTCTATATCGTAGAAAATCAATAAGGCCTTCTTTGTGTGCATGAGTGAAGGAACACCAGGTTTCAAGCATTGTCGATCAGGAAGCATAAAACATTGATGCGATCCTGGAACAATCTTCTTACAAACATTGCTAAAGATTTCATTACAATCCACTTCGTACAAAAGAATAAACTCTGTAACATCTAGTACATTGCTTCACCATTTTACATATAGGTTCCCCTTGATGATATGCAACATTCTGATGATTATTAAAACATTGTTCGTCGTAAAATTGACGATTGCAGTCGTTGCACAATATCGACGTTTGGTTCTTGTCTCTTAGTGGTCTCTGTAGACATTTTGAACATGTTACAGGACAATTTTTCACATGTCTGTTACGCTCACTATATTTTTATGGCACTCTTCACAGAACTTGGTTGCAAAACAAGCAGTTAAAGATTGGGTGATATCAAAATGGCCAGCCAAACAAATCAAATTTATGGGAGTGCGATTTTCATCGTTGGGTCCCTCGTACATGATATCATGGCCTCAGAAACTAGTATACACTGTAATTTTATATTCTTTGAGGTATGCCTGGAATTGTCGAATTTCATTTACACTGGCACCATGATCCAAATTGACTCCTGCATTTGAACATAACGCATCCACTTCATCGTCCACAACACATTTTCTCTGACTTTTATATTGCTTATGTCGTTTCATATCTGTATTCTTGTATTTTTTCAGGCCAATAGCAATAACAAGGGCGTACGCCAGACACCTTGAATCTTGATTTTTTACGCGTACAATCCCTCGCTTGATTCGTAACAAATCTTCACTTTGTAGTATTCCTTGTCGCAAACCGCCGCCGTAGCCACGTGGAATATCCACACGATGAAAATGAACGGTGAATGGTTCGTGCAGGAGAAATGAATTGTTACTTTGTAAAACTCTTTCAAACGAGGCCCACATCGTCTCCAGAGTCAGGTTTCGTGCTTGGCGAAAACTCACCCAAAATTTCTTATTGGTATTGCGTGGCGATATTACCGATAAACCAACCATCGCCACATCCTCAACATTGGCTAATAAATGGTCCAACATCGCTTGGAAACTGTTATGTACGTATTGGGTAATATCGGTTCCTACGGGTGGTGCGTTAAATTGAATTTCGAGCATTCTGCCCTCAATGTTAAATCGTCTATAATGACGAGTGATTTCATTACAAACAGTAAAACCCGATTCGGCCATGGTTAAAAACAGGAGAAAACAAACAAACAGGTACAATTACGATAAAATATGTAATGGGAAAAAGGAATTAAGCAGCGTGAATTTACTACAAAAGAAAAGAACAAAGAAAAATCTTAATCACCTGATAAACAGGAAATCATAACATTTATGATAAATTCTTAACTAAGTAATTCATGTAAAGGTCATGAGTTTGATTCCCTGGCGGTGGCGTTCAGAATCTCATTATGAAAGCACACGTACTAAAAACCAAAGTTTTTAAAAATATAATTATGTTACTGAAATGAGTGTTTTATTGCTATCAAACTGGAGACCTTTACATCAGCATGTAAGTGACCTACCATTCTATAGCGACAAACAGAATGCATGAAATGAATGAATGTTTCATCAGTACTGAGATGTGACAAAGTACGCGTAAGCATTTTTTTTCCCACTCACAACGACCTTTAAATGATGCGTTTGCAAGTTGAAGAGATTCATCAAACATTAACGTTACGCATACGTAATTGTCAAAACAAAATATGTATAGCGTAAAACTTTAAACCAAATATTCGTGCACTCTTTTTTTATTTTCATCATGACTAAGCGGTTAGCGTAACATGGAAGGCCCTGGTTAAACCCTTGGTAGGTTCACTTTTCACGTCGGATCGCTGTCAAGCCTTTTCTGAAATTTATTATTCTCATGCGTTATCATACATTCTTTTCAAAACTAAGCTAAGAGGTTGACGTACGCACCTCTGGCCCTGGTTCAACCCCGGACGGTTGCTCGAATATCACGTTAAGCTGAAGGGAGGCTAAACTAAAATAATGTTTTCAAAGGGAATCGAACCATATTGTTCTCAGGTGTAGTTTTCGAAATTTTGAATGCATTCTTTTCAAAACGCGCACACATTTTTAGTCATAATTCAATTCCCGAGGGGCGCTCAGATTCAACATTAAGCAGAAGGGAAGCTAAACCAAAATAAGCAAACCATATCCTTTTTCGTTCTTAGTTTTAATGTGTGGGTTTGATCTCGTGAGCTTATTAAGGGTACTCCCACTTGCCCATTCCACTAATTCCACATAGCCCAAATATTTCGTACTAAAAATAAAACATTATATTAATGAACCGCCCACAAATATGAAATAAAAATGATTTTCGAATCTTGTGTGAAAAATAAAATCTCACTGAACTTACCTCAAATTCGATGAACAAAAAGTCGGCGCAATGAAGACACTTTCAAAGAACAGACCTTCTCACTTGACAGTTGAGAGCGGTGTAGAAATTGAAAACTGAAATTTAGATTTTTATTTAGGTCGCTGTGAAAACGATGTCATCATCAACCAATCAGAAACGAGGAAATTCATAAAATGATGTCACAACGAACCAATCAAAACGCTGAATCACGAACCAAAACAATGTGTAACAATCGATCGTGACGTCATTCACGTTTCTCAATAGTTACAACATCTAGTATCGCAATTCCGATCATGACATCATCCCAAATGCTGTAAGGATCATGTCACTACCTGTCGTCAATTGTGACGACATTTCATTTTCCTCATATTCCGTAAGAAAATATCTTGTTTGCTTTTTTTGCATGAATCATGCTGACGCGTTCGTAGTAAAACTAAAGCAATACGATACAACATCCGCTGACGTTTGCATTCAATCATATGTGCTTCTATGTCAACACACAAAGAAGTCTATCAGCATTTTATTTTAATCCACGAACGGAAGCGTTACACTGCCAGATTTATTTTCTTAAAGTATAAGTGTATCATTTTCAAGGACCATGGTTCGAAACCCACCAAGCACGATTAAAACCGAATTCATTCATAGCTATGCGGTTAGGATACACGTCTTTGGTTGAAAGACCTGAGTTCGATTCCGGGAGAAACATTTCTTAGGATTTTTCTTTTTAGTTTTCTAAAACTTGGTTTAAATTTCTAGTTCGAAAATTTTAAAAGTTTAGTTCGATAAAAAGTTTGATTTGAAAATTTTTAGATGTGATTTACATCTTTAGTTCGAAACTTTTGTTTAAAAAAATGTTGTAGTTCGACAAAATTTTGTTTCAATTTTTTTAGTTCGAAATTTTTTAGTTTCAAATTTTTTAGTTCGAAAATTTTTTTTGAAACTTTTTTGTTTCAATTTTGTTGTTCGAAAAATTTTTGTTTCATTTCTTTAGTTCGAAAATTTTTAGTTTTGAATTTTTTTTAGTTCGAAAAAATTTTAGTTTAAAATTCCTTGCACTCTGTGGAACCGTTTCGAAGAGAACCGGAGCAGTTTCGGTAGGAAAAAATCTGGCAACACTGTTTCCATTAATGAAGCGCTTACTGAGCGTTTAAAAAAGAAATCTCTTAAACTCACAACAATGTGTTATAAGAAATCTACAAGCGACAAGGATGGACCCCTCTTTCACCATTGACCCTTTCAGAGACATAGGCTACTAATTCAAGGACATGATCTCCATACGTAAACATATGTCTCTCCATCAAGGTAAGAAAGCTGGTAATCATCTTATCTGTCAAAGAGAACAATAATATTTAATGTAAACTTCAGTACAATATCATGATACCAAAAAAAAAGGGTTATTTAAGGAGGAGGTTGAACCCTCCATGGGAACTTTAAGGATAACCATAAAAAGGGAACAAAATTCTAAAATCCCGGTCTAGGGTGGATCGCCGTCATAGCACTCTGAATTTCTCGCATGGACTGTAGCTAAGATCATGTGACTTCTATCAACCAATCAAAATTGATGTACCAAAACATTCATCTTACCTGTAAAAGGAAACAAATGACTGAGGGGTTTTCCCACGTTATACCATGTAATCTGTTCACCGTGTGGCGGGTCTAAAATCATGTAACCTCTATCAACCAATCATAATCGAGGTACCAAAGTATACATCAGAAAGGACACCCTAATTTCAAAAATCCTAGGACCTAAAATCACGTGACCTCTATCATCCAATCAGAATCAAGGTACCAAAGCACTCATCCTACCCGTAAAAGGAAACGAATTAGTGATGGATTTCCCCGCAAGGGTAAAACATGACGTCATACAATGTGACCTGTTCACCGAGTAGCGGGTCTAAGATCATGTAACCTCTATCAGAAAATCAGTATCGTAGTACCAAAGTACTCATCAAAGAGGAACCCAAATTTCAAAAATCCCAGGGTCTAAGATCATCTGACCACTATCAACCAATCAAATTCAAGGTACCAAACCACTCATCTTACACATAAAAGGGAACGAATTTTAAAAAATCCCTGAGCCTAAGATCACGTGACCTCTATCAGCCAATCAGCATCGTGGTACCAAAGCATTCATCTTACCCGTAAAAGGGAACAAATTTTAAAAATTCTGGTGAGGGATTTCCCCGCGGGGTGACTCATGACGTCATACCACGTGACCTGGAAATTTGAATTTCCCACGTGGCCGGGGCCTAAAGTCACGTGACCTCTCTCAACCAATCAGAATCGAGAATTTTTTGCTGACTCGGCGAGCAATACGCGGACTCCTACTACTACTCTTGTCCTATGTGTAACAGAAAAAACTTGACTAGTCAACAAGATCCGGGCCCTGGCTATAATGCATTTTACAATCAGACAGTGTAAAAAATAATTTGTTTCCTTTTAACTGTAAACTTCAGTTTATTATTATTTCAGTCCAATTTCACCCATTATAGTGTCACTGACTATTCGAGATGTTTCAAGCCGAGAAGATTTATAAATAATTGTTTCGAACTAAATGTAAACAAACATGCAAAATACGCGAGTAAACAACACTTCTATATAAGCTCATTATATTTGCAATTTGCATATGTAAAACTTATGACACATTTAATTACATAATCATATCTTAATGTTATAAAGGTAAATAAGGCATCCGAGATTGAGTTCCGAACTGTCGATCTCCACGTTTCGTAAGTTGTTTACGGAGGCTGAGTGTCCCAAAACCTTTGGCTACAGGCGGAACGTGTAGGCTTGCATCTAGTTTATATATAAAGACAGGAGAAAACATCAATTCTCTATGTTTAAATTTGCAGGAATTGTGGACGGTATAGGCTTATTTTCTTATACTGAATCTCTGAACAACTTTATCTGAACAGGATTGTACCACTGAAACAGCCAGAATATATCAATTTTACTATAATAGTACGTAATATAGAGATTTCATATCTCTAATAATAATAATAATAATAATAATAATAATAATAATAATAATAATAATATGTATAGAAGGCGAATTCCCTATCAATGCAAATAGTATTAAAATCTTTAAAATTGCTCCTAATATTAGGCAAAGTTACAAAATTGTCGAGACTTTAGAGAAGCTTTAGGTCCACCAAAAACATAAAGAATGTGTAAGATCCTACAACTTGCTAAATGTTATAGCATATGTTTCCAGTACACTTTCATGAAGAATACAGGGCTACTGAACTCACAAGGGCCCAAAAATATGTTTAAATGTTTATGTAATATAGTTATGCCGGTTAACCTAAAAGAGACATTGATAGTGATGTGAAATAAATAGTGGAATGCAGAAAGTGAGATAAAAAAGAACCCCGAGAAAACCTATACACACGGTGTTTTTCCAGCACAATAACCTTGCGGGAGCTGGGAAACGTCAGGGACACAAGCTCCAGAGCTGAGCAAAGTACGACTGAAGCTATCATAAACAAACTCCTTAATATTTTTTGGTACTAGGTGAATTATTAAATTCACAAAACTTCATTATTAAAATAATTAATAATAATAATAATTAAATTTTTAACGTTGCACAAAATTAGGCAAAACTTAAGGAAAAGTAGGGGATTTCGGGAAGGGGATCTAGATCTGCAGGGCAGACCTCTGCAACTACGTAAATATAAATGAAAACGTTATCCTGAAGTTTTGTGTAGAAGGTATTGTACTGTACGTTTTAAACAAAGTAACTATAATAAAAATAAATATCACTGAAAAGTAAGGGATATAATATGTAACTTTTAGGATATGCATAAGTAATTATAAAAGCGTTACTGAAGAAAGTACCTGCAGGATTATAATTTGACGCGCTGCGATATATAAAGTAACAAAATTGCACATTGTTACTTAAAGAATTTGCGTACGTTATTACGAGAATCAAGATAAGACGTGAAATGTTTACGATACATTTCGTCTCGTCTCGATTTCTATCTCCAAAGCGATACCATAATTTAAGTTTGCATTGCGCAACCTCGAACGCAAAATATTAATTTCTGCATTGGTTTTATTTTATGTTTTAGAAAAGAGATGAGAAATTCCACTTCTCGTGGCCAACGCTAAGGAAATCAGCGATATTCTTGCCATATATCACATTTTTGCGTGTAATGTCATGACTTGATTGATTGTAAACTCCTAGCTTTTAATCTCCTAAGAGATAATTATTATTTTGTAATTTTTAGTATTATTACCTCTGAAGGTTTGATAGTTCAAGTAATGAAACATACAAGTATTCAAATATCTGAATATAATATAACGTGTGTTATCGCCTGCCAATCGCCACCCAAATTCTAAATTAAAAAATACTTTCCCACCGTGGATCCGATACGAAGACCTCCAGATTCCTTGCCGAACGCCTTGATCATTGCACCAAAATCACTTCGCTGTAAATGATTCGTCTTTTGTTTGTTTATGTTGGGTATCCTAGTCTCCACTTCCCAAGTTATGTTATATTTGTTCGTTTCAAAACGTCTTTCTTATTTATTTTATATTAATATGTTAATATTACTTGGCATAGTTTGTTAATAACTTGAGTTTTCCATAAACATTTGGTTCATAATTTATTTTCTTCTCCACACGAACTACAGATATGCCAAAATTAAATCTCATACTCAGCATTAGGTTTACTTAGTCAAGAACTTATGTCCGACACGGTACATGGGCGCAATAGTGAAATATGCTCATGTTATACTCCTACGGCATTGTATATATACAAGGTTTTAGTACACAAGACATTTTAACGGTAACACGTAAATCAATATAATCCGTTTGTTACTCTAGTATTTAAGCTCATTCATGTAAAAAAGAAAAGAAAAGGAAATAGAAAATAGGTCTAAAAGGACCCGACCTCGTTATGTGTAAACTACAAACGAGGATCTTAAGAATGTTAAGTATGATGTGGGGTAAATATACATTAAGATAAGGTACTAAACTTCTAATAAGAAATACTGTTTTATGAACAATTGTTTCTTCAATTCGTTGTATTTTAATAATTTAAAACTTGTAAATATTACTTTCACAAAGCGAATCGTCACTTATTATTTTGCACTTCAAATCTTACAATTCTCCTTTCTATTAAAAGGTATAATTTTCATCAAGTTCAGCATAAAATATTTTCCTGTCTACTATAAGAATGGAATCACATTTCTTGTAAGTTGAAATTACAAAGGAATGAAGGTTAAAAGGGACGATGGAAAAATGGAAAATAATGGTAAAATGAAAATGGGATTTTAAAAAACTCCGCAAAGAGATCTTATTTAACTTTGGACCTACAAAGGAAAAGTTAATATTGTGAAACATTCATTTCATTTTACAGGTTAGAATATTCTGTAAAATTTCTGAACGTTTTGCATTACTCGTCTGAACGTTGCCTTTACTTTCCGTTAGTTTTAGTTTCAATATAGTCATGGTGGACAATCTTAATCTTTCCACAGATACATCTCGAAAACGGTTGAACTTAAATTAACTCAACAGAAACTCAAATAGGAAATATCATGATTCAAATCGAATGTTGATGTTGCAGTGCCCCCTAGTTCAACTTATCAAGGAGGCCCCCGGCACAACTTTAAAATTTTAAGTAGAAAGATGGGAGAGTTGCACTTCGTTCGATCGATCTTTAAAAACTAAAAAACGCTGTGTCCAAAGATTTTTCGTATCGGTCACGATTTTCAAAATTTTATCCAAGATATGTCACCTCTTTCAGATAAACGTTTAGTAACACTAAGATGAAAACGGTTGAACATAAATGAACCAAATGAAACAAACAGGAAAGCCATGTAGAGAATCGAATGATGTCTCGCCGCCCTCAGAAGGCCGCTTTTTGTGGGGTTCCAGGCCCAACTTACACATTTTGAACAAAAATATGGATCAAATGATACCTCGTTCGATAGATCTTCATATACTAAACCGCGTCGCGGCAAAATATTGGTCATATGGGTCACAATTTTCAAAATCACCACCAAGACATTGTGCCTGTATCTGATAAAACGTCGTGTACCACTAATATGAAAACGGTTGAAGATAATACCGAATGAACAGAATAAAACTCCTGTAATAAATCACAGATGATATTTATCGTTCCACAGCTCGAAAATGTTACAACAGAGAAGATGATTTGAGTGAAAGTGCGATAATGAAAGTTGGAAATCTAATTTCTAGAATATCTTCATTCCAACGTCCTCCTTGAATTCGTGAAGTGGGATGCGAAGAAACGGTGAATTTACAAATGAGAGCCTTAGTTTTTCAAATTGTATCTACACAACAAAATTATGTTAAATGTGTCTTTATAAGAGATAGATGTCTATAATGGAAAACGTAGGTAACATTCTTGTTAAATAGTACCTTCCACTTTGATTGCAGGATTTGTTTTGTTCAAAAATGAAACAACTGAAATGTAAAACCAATTGTTCGAACAATGTGTACAGTCACAAAAATTAATAAACGGAGGTTTGAGTCATAAGAAATAATGTCTTCAGCCCCCATTTATTAATGTTCGTGACTGTACAAACGTTGGTTTTGGTAGAAAGTCATCTCCACAATATCGGTTCACTACAGTACCATTCACTTTTACACACAAATGTTTCAGAAAAAACATGCCTATTGCAAGTAAAAGTGGTGCACTCAATTCAGACTTTAGTATTCATTTACGCTTTACTCACCTACGGAGGAAAATCGGAAAGATAATTTTCTTATATTTTGATGTCGTCTATAGCATAATGTCACTTATACTTCAATAATCTTTTTCTCCGTTAGATTATTCTCGAGGCGTAGAATGATAAATACTATCTGTGATTTCCTATACGTGTTTTATTATGTTCATTTATCTCCAACCGCTTTCATATTAATGGTACTGGACTTTTCATCTGATACAGGCACCATGTCTTGGCAGCCATTTTGAAAACGATGACCCATATGAACAGTGTATTGATACATAGCTGTTTAGTGTATGAAGGTCTATCGAAGTATGAAGGTATCACTTGAACTATATTTTGGTTTAAAATTTCTATGTTCGGCCTGGGCCCTCATTAAGGCGGCCCTGGTGAACACCGCGACAACATGATTCGATTTCCCTCATGGCTTTCCTATTCGAGTTTTTGTGTGGTTCATTTATGTTCAACCGTTTTCATATTAGTGATAGTGGACGTTTATGTGACACAGATAACATATCTTGACGGCCATTTCGAATACCGTGAATGATATGAAAAATCTTTTGATTCATGGCCGTTTAGTTGTTAAAGATCTATCAAACGAGGCCTCATTCTTCCCATCTTTCCATTTAAAATGTTAAATTTGGGCTCAGTACCCCATTGAAGAGCATCCGTAAGTAGCATTTTCATATTACCGTTCAATTTGCTGTATGATATTTCCAATTCGAGTTTCTGTTCAGTCAATTTATGTGCAATCGTTTTCGAGATATTTTCGTGGAAACTTAAAATAAGTCATCTTGTATTTACTGAATCATTATAAAAAGAAAAATAATGTCACACGCGATGATTTGATTCTAATAAAACGACCATAGTTTTCACTTTTAATAAAATGTATTAACATTACGTCACATGTACACATTAAAGATAAAAATAGGAAACACGCTCTATGTTCCAAATATAACAAATAATAAAACTCCATATCGTACCCATTCCTTGTATTCTAATTAAGCAACCATTTTAATTTAGTTAAGAAGAAGAAACAAACAGCAATTGACAACACAAAAATTTGAACATGGATCAATGTAACTGATAATATTTCAAGAAGATCTATCTTCGCTCTCTCTTTCCCATTCTCTCTAGACCAGGTCCTAGAAACCTCAACTATTCCTCCACTACCCGCAAAATTTCGTTACTTGATTGTCTTCATGAAATGAAAGCCTTAGTGAGATTGAACAAAAATATTGGAATAGAAGAAACAGAAACAAACACACTTTTGGGTTGCAGAAAGAAATATACACTACCAAAGTCTCGGTTAGTACAACCAATTCCAAGAACACTTTTTCTGGTACTAGTAATTGCGATGTATTCTGTTAATTCATCCTTCGCTCTTTTAAACAATTGTTGGGGTATTTGTTACAGACAAAAGTGGGAAAATGTTTCCACCAACCTACGAAGTTTAATCAAGAAAAATGAGATATTAGTTCATTCCTTCTACTTCTCGGAAAAAAGGAGCTTTGTTATCCACACAGTCATATATACACGGTATATATATATATATATATATATATATATATATATATATATATATATATATATATATATAATGTTTGCAAGGAATAGCTCTAATAATTCGCTTGTATGATTCTTGAAAAATATTCAGATAAAGATAAATATTTGAAAAGGAGGACCTCTCTCAGACCAAGATGTACAGTGTTATTGCATTTAACACATACTAACGATTTTTGAGTGCTTGTGCACATTCTCAGTACACTTGTAAATCTCAGATTCTCTCTATTCCACTGTCTATTTAAATGAGCATAGTAGCTCACTAATGGATCCATATAAATTCTTCAACCATAAACCTCTACACAGAGAAAAGAAATTTGCAATGAAGGTTTAACATCAAAAAGTTAGAAAAAGAGCGATATGTTCTTATGTCTTCAAGGTAATTCTATAATACAGTGATAAACATGTTGAACTTTGAATTATAAATATATGTTTAAATGAAGTGTGTGTGTTGAGTGGACTTACATAATAATTTTGACAAGGAAACAAAAAGAAATAATAGATTGGAACTGAATTTGAGCGTGGCTCTTTTACATTTTACTGTGATACAATGTTACTTTCCCACCAAAATATCTTGTTTCTTTGTGCGATTTAATTAATTACGCTCAAATATAAAGGAAGCTCCTTGTGTGGCGAGCGTCTTTTTCAATTGTTTTTTATTGATTGTATACATTCTTTAACCCTTGCTGTAATAATTGTTATAAAAAGCTGTTTACATAACCTACACTCAATTCGTAATTTAATTAACGTTGAGACATTCGTAACTTTCTCACATAAATTTAGAACAACAATCGTATTACAAATCCCATATTTTAAGCATAAGTATGATAAACGTTAGTTCAGAGGATATCATATACTCGACTATCACTAGTCAACTATCAAGGACTGGGAAAAATATCCCTAAAGACCAAGCAGTCATCTTGACTGCTATATTATTTTTGAAGGCAGAAGTGGGTTATTGGCGACTTATTGGATGTATTTTGTGGATTTATTTTATTGCATCAAGTTTCCAATTTGAAAATCCCCATTTTTATTGGTTTAATTACTGCATAATAAGTAAATAGAAATAATAACTGTCTACATAGTGTAGTCGAATTTTCTTGTACTACAGAGTTGTAAGTATATGATATATATTGATCTACGATAAAGAGTATTTTTTAAAAAAATCGTAATGCTGTGTATTTATTTCATACTATATTTTAAAGTATCACTAGAAAATGGTAATTTGCACCTAGTAATATTTATCTGATTTTTTTCAGATCTCCTCGTTCCAGAGGTGCCCACTCTATGACAGCAATAATATTCCCGGAAATTTCCCTTTCCCCTCATTGTTTCCTGTCCTTGTATACGGTATGAAAACGTAAGTGGTACCATTTGAAAACCTGCTGTATTCTGATGAGAATGAGGTATGAATCTTGATTCTAGAATAAATAGTGATCATGCAGCAGCTGCTTGACTAAAAGTCTATAAAATACCCCAAAAACCCAAGCTCTTAAAATCTGAATGGCAAAACCTACTGCATGCTGGCAACTTCAAAGATTTCAAGAGAAGAAATGAGGCGTATCGGACGGATATGGATTTATTAGAAAAAATATTTCCACTTGATATCGTGTTACTTCTTCAAATTTGTTAGAAACTCACTTCAATATCTATACAAAGCAATTCACTTCCTTTGTGAGTATCCTATCCTTTACTTGTTTGAGTAAGAAGACATGTATAGTGGGAAGGAGATTCATGGTCATAATAAAACAATGCGCTGAGTAGTCAGCGCTGGTTAAGCTAGCACATATATTAAACAAATCGAGTAAGGAATCTCATATTTCAAAATATTACATATCTGGGATGGTTATGAGTTAAGCAGCGGAGCAATCAAATTCACTTTGTTGGAAGTTGTACTAAATAGTGTATGATATACAAGCCACACAGTCCAGTTTCGGAATAATTAGTTTCAGGAAATGGTGAGAACAAATAGGCAAGACACGCATATGACCAAAGGTGCTAATTTGATGTTGTAAATCTGTCTATAAATCTCCCGAATTATGTATCTATAAATATAAGAAAAGGTTCTGCGTTTTCCATCTAGAGACATAATGTAGAGCTGGACAGTTATGTGCACATAACCGTTCTTTAGCATGTCTTTCACTACAGTTATAATTATATCGTTTATAATAAATTTCTAGATTTTAATTCAGCGAATAATAGAAATATCGTATGCAAATATAAAATAAGAAATGAATAAGTTCGGAGAAGACTGAATGAAGAAAGATGAATGCTGAGGGTGATACCAAAAAGAAAAGAAATTAGGGCACCGTCCAATTCTGAATTGACTTATATAGGATACTTTCGAAATATTAGATTCTAAAAGGAGAAAGAGGGATAAGGGGAAAGTGTCAGGTCCTGGACGAAATAAAGATTGAAAGTCTGATTCTTTTCCAAAAGCGAAGGGTGAAAATAGAAATGAAAGATGAGTTTGCTGTAATGGTCTGTCAATGTCGCAGGACATTAATGATGATAGTAAGATTATAGGTATGCTCCAATTAAAATGAAGAGGATATGTTATTTTCTTCGTAATATATAGTAACTTACTTTCTTTTAATAAGTGAAGTAAGATTACTTATGCAGTTCTCTGATATTTGAGCAAAATATACTGTACATATGAATAAAGTGAATAATTGTTCCTATTTACACATTTTGATTGAACGTATATATGAAAAGTATTGGAAATGGCGAACGAAAATACTATTAGCATTATTTCTATCAATTGTAGTAGTAGGAAAAGAAATAGGACGATTAGAAACTATTCCAGAATAGCTAGGAAACAGTTCCGTTTGTTCATGACCGGTCACTTTTTGACCCATACTAAGGATATGGCTTATATCAACTGTTTGCAAAACTCATTACGTTTTAAAACAGTACTATGTGCCTGACATCATTTTGTGCCTGACATCATTTTGAAGACAGGCTTTTGTTGATATTTCCCATGTGAGAAAGTCTATCAGCTCCAAGAAAGTGGAAATTGAAAATTTTCGTGTCACTACACATCAGAAGAATCAATGTTGCAAATGATAAAAGTTTCATTAATTACCTGAAAGGGAATCAAACCCAGGACCCCAAACGTGCGAAATTGAAACATATGCCACTACTCTGAAACATCACTGTTAATTAAGGGAAGAGGACTCGATATGTTTAGAAAATTTCAAATATTTCGGACTCCAATGTTTGCAATAGTGACGAAACACTCTGATAGTATTCATCCTAACAATGTAATTGTAGAAACATTAAAATTTACATTGCAAAAGAGAAAGACATTTACATACGTAAGGATATAACGAAGGCACTGGTCTTAAGTGGAATCTGGAATGGAGTTGTTGTTTCCGACCAAGGAATTATTTTATAACCTTTATTACTTCAGTGAACGTTCCTCAGTAACTAAGTTTTATTTTTTGTTTGTTTTACTTAATTGCACTCATTTTACTTACATTTACTGTTTGCCAATAACTCTTCAAAGAACAGTCACAAAAGCACAGAAGCATTGAAAACAGGTATAATAAAAAAGACTCCCATCAAAAGTTGAATCCGGAACTCCGTACACCAAGCAACGAAAAATAATTAAGTATATGTTGTGGTAAAGCAATGGGAGGCAATTGTTCCAATAGAAATATATATATATAAAACTAATTCTACTATGTGTATTACTTCCATTTTAAGATATTTTTATTATCATTGTTGCTTTACTGTTAGTAATAGTAGTTGTAGTAGTACTACTATTGATTATCTAAACAATATGTTATGTGACACTGCAGCTTTAAAATATATCTTCCGGTATTACTGTGCAATATATTTTTCAAGAAGCTCTGATATATATTGTATATTGTCGTGTTTTCTATTCATCTAGTTTCCTAGATATTATTGAAGTCGAAATCTCCAAAGCAAGTATGTTTAACCAGTAATGCGCGAAGCCGTGATACATGGACCCCGCAACCTCAATCAAACACTTTACTCACATTTTCTTTTTATTAATTTATTTTATATGGACGTTCTTTCTAAAATATACAGAAAATAAGAAGTACTGCGATATGTTAATTATACTGAAATTTGTCATTATCTTTTACACCCCTAAGAAACCTCAAATTTAATTGAAACAAATAAACTTTGTAACATACGTTTGTTTTCATAGTGCTCATTATGAAACAATAATGATTTGAATTTATTTTGAATTTAACGCCCCTTTTGCCCTGAAGTTATATGTTATTGGATCTATTTATTAACGTGGAATCCGAACCACATGATCTACAACCGACAATCGAACCCGAGTCTTCCACGTAAGCCACGTACGTCAACTGCCTAGCCATGAATGAGCTCATGAAAGAATAAACTTTAAGTCATAGAGATATTATCAAAAATGCCAATTTTCCATGTAAATGTAAAAGCACTAAAGATTTAAATTTATGTTAACACCTCTTAACATTTTGAGTAAATTTACAAGTATTTTGTAAAACTTTACGCAACAGTTTAAAAAGTTTTAAAAAAATATACTGTAAAGGGGACTGCTTTTATTGGGTTTCATTGTGGCCTGCAATATGATGCCAATACTTCAATTGTCCCGATGGGTTCAAAACAAGTTTGACACCTCTAGCCAAAAGAGAGTCCATATTCATGACGTTTCTTTGTTTTATATAAGTGCGGATCTAGTTTACGGTCGGAGGAAGGCTAGTAGAGCTGTTGAATGTTGCCAGAGGTGTCACGTTGAGGGTTTTGGGGTTTTGATTTCGATTCCCGCTGAGGTATTTAAGGAAAATTTTACGATTGCATTGTTGATTCTTCTGATGTAAAATTACATGTATAATAACATTTATTTAACTCTGCCTTACCAGGGAAGGGTCCGAATGGGGCACTCGAGTTGCCAAACGACACGCGTCAGACATGAAAGAGGGTGTGAAACTATGTACATATGCAAATTTATAGAGGCTCTGGGCAACAGGAAAAGCAGGAGAGCCGGAAGAAATATGGCCGACCATAGGGCCCAGCAACACAGAAAGCTAAGGAATCACTCGTTCTACGCGTGAAATGCCACAGAAATAATGTTAAGTATTTAGTTATAGTTGCATGATAATATCTGCTAGGTCTGTAATTAACATAATGGTAGCCATATTGAGTGCCAATCTTGAACTCGAATTCACAATGAAAAAGAGAAAGTGGGTTAGGTGGCATATGAAATAGCACTAAAATTTTACCAGGAATTCTTTGATATCAATCATTTTCTCGTAACTTTATTCTGAGTTGAGAAGTACCATGCAAGAATGTCGTGAGGGGATATTTGAACAAACTGCGGAATAACCTGTCGGAATAAATGAAAAATGAAATGAAATCCTTGAGTTTTACGTCCCACGATTGTGCCTGCTAGGCTAAAGGAGAGGGTGATGAGGAGTAATGAATGAAATGGTGGAATGAAGAAAGTGGGAGGAAACGGGAGAACCTCGAGAAATCCCACGCATACGGTGTTTGTCCACCACAAAGTTCACTTGGCGGGGACTGGGATCGAACCCGGGACCCCAGGCACCAGAGGTGAACGCTCTACCACTGAGCCATCCCGGACCCACCTGTCGGAATAATGTTGGCACATGATGCATATCTAGAAAAGTTACAAAGAGCATTTGCATGTGCAAAGTACTGGTAATATTGCACTGTTAAACATGAATAATTGTCACGTTAATACACACGACACAAAGGACTACAGGTACTCCCATGCGCAAAAAAAAATTGCGCGTATACTGTAACTCACGATTTTCCGCATTTATTCCTTTTTCCTTACGTTTATGGGTAAAATTGAGTTATTAGTATGTGGAGATAATAGAGAGCAATCCATCTAAGGAGATATTTCCAAAAAATATAATAAAATAATATAAATATAAACAAAAAACGAAATTATGCTCGGTTTTGTGTATACTGGCAACGATGATTTCTAGGGATTTTTTCAGTAGCACAGCACGATTGCGGAGGGAATTCAGTAGGGGAGTCGAGGAGATGGATCAAGAAACTGGATAGTGGACTAAAATGTTGCATTTATTGGTTAAAACCTAGTGTGTAGATTGCCTGCCAAATATAAATTAGCTTCTGTATCTAAGATGTCGTACGAAAATATAGAATTAAACAGAAAAACTCTTATGTTAAGGTTCGAAGCGATACGCACCATGGTTATGAAGATTATTTCTTAAGAAAAAAGAACAAACACAACGTAGCCTCTGTGGTTAAGTGGATAGAGTGGCGGACTCGTAGATATTTTATTACTTTGACACCACATCGAATCCCATCCTATCCCATTCTCTTTTTTCTTTTTTCTTTCTTTCTTTTCTTTTTTTCTTTTTTTTTACAAAGCAGTATAATTTTTATGTTAATAAGAACCGAAGCAATATACTAAGGACAACTTATTGATATCCAGGATTACAGTATTATTGGTAATAGCTATTGTTTTCAGTTCATGTTGTATAGCTTCTCTCACCCTGTTTTCTTGGGAAAATAACAATTTTGTCTCCAACAAAATGTAAAGGATATATACGGACAGAAAAAGACATCTTAGTATCAAACGTGATTTATCGTGATGAAATGGACTAGTTTGCCATTATTTAAAAAAAAAAAAAAAACTAAAGTAAATTACTGAAGTTGATTTCCCTTTATCTTTTAGCTAAAAAAAATATTTTTTCTTTATAAGACTATACTTTATGAGGCAAGGTGTGTGATCATACCCACAAATTTAGCTAGGGAGTGAAAGATAATCGTTTATACAAACATTTTACAGGTTTAGGTGCGTGAAACATCAATACACCATGGTCTCGTTTATCCGACCATCCTTTGTTACACATACCGTATGATCCGATATATCATTGCAGAAAGCACCAATCGGCAAGAAGAACTGCAAGTTGTGGTCTTAATCTATTTTTCATGCTCTGGAGTATATCGTCTAGCGCGCCCGTCTACACGTTGACTCATATGTCTATCATTCAGTGCAGACACGTATCCAGGTTTTCTATTCGGAGGGGGCCCAACACGAATCCTCGTAAGCACGTAATTCTAATGTTTTAAAAATATCAATATCAATAATAATAATAATAATAATAATAATAATAATAATAATAATAATAATAATAATAATAATAATAATAATAATAATAATAATAATAATAATGCAACAGTTTTGTATTTCTCTTAAACTTTTTCCTACTTTTCATTTATAAACCGGTTTACTTTGGAAACTGCATTATAGCGCAAACAAAATGAAACATATTTTCGAGAGAAATGTAACTAAAGAAAACTGTCTGCTACGTATATCACATAACAAAAATAGCAAAAAGACATTGAGTGTATCGTTCTAATATATTAAAGTTAAAAACAGAACGGAAACAAAATGCTAATCCTATTTAATTCCTGTTCTTTAATTCCAAATGGTATAATGGCATTATGGTATGTTCTTAGAATTATAACAAGACAACAGCACATTGCCCAAAGTTTGGACACTGACTATTAGTAAACTTATATAAAAGAATCTCAAAAGGGTAAAAGCATGATTATTAAAAAGTGCTTGAGTTTCGGATGGGGACAGCCCTCAGGCCCTCACGCTGGATACGTCCCTGATTCAGTGCAGTGCAGTTATTTGTTATAAAACATTATTATTAGATGTGTAATATGTAAAATTATAACATAAGTTTTACTTTTAATAAGTCTTTTCTTAACACATCCATATTATCCAGCGCTCTGCCTGCCTGTTTATGTCGGATAAGCGAAATTCTACTGTATTTCCAAAGCTAGCATATACATGAACTAGAATTGTATTGTCCTAGAACAGACAATAGTGTGAAATGCTTATATTAAAAGGCTGGAATAAAAAAAATAAATACTGTTTTGGTAGCGTAAGAACAAATTAAAAACAATTCAATATATTTCCTAGGTATTAGATTATCATCTTATTGTGTCGACATGTATTCTTTTTTAAAACATAGTTTTAAAAGTCATACCATTCTCAATATTCCTAAGGAAATCGAAAGAAAAACTCCTATGCCTCTTGTGGCAAAGCAGCTTAAGTGCGTGGTCTGAAACGTAAGGTATAGATAGAGTACCCGTACTTCAAAAATGCAAATCCGGGACGCTACTAAATTACGAGAATCTTTGAAATGCTTAAAATTGAAAGAAGTGTTGAATACTAATTTACTTTTCTCCATTAGATACAGTTGTTCAAGCATTACGTTATCACAGTTTTATTCCTTTCACTAGACCTTCTTCCAACGGCGCCGATTTCTCTGTAATTTTTTTTTCTGGGAGGGCATTCAAATGCAGACGATATATATTAGGATATTAAGGCAAATTGCATTCAAATTATGCCAAATATTGTATATTCATAAATACAAAGGAGGCCTACATGAGCTTTGAGCGGGCCCGGCCCCCCAGGATCGGCGCCCTTGCCTTCTTCCTAGTTAAGCAAACGTAAGTAGATGATTTACTCCCTTCCCCTGGTAAGCAAAATTGTTTTTGTTTCTCAAGATTTGTTGTGTTTCGTGAAATAACAGCAGGAATTTCCAGATTACTTAACCATATAAATGAATGTTTTCACTTAGAGCCATCCCGTCGATTCGCTTTGCCTAGGACTAAAATAAATTAAGGGTCAATAATGAAAGAGACATGTGGATCGAATATCTTTCTTTTTTCGAACTTTGATTTTTTCAAATCCATGATGGGAAATTATATTATGTGTACAATTTTCGAAATTAATAATATACAATCGTAGAAATATCTTACAAAACGATGGTTTATTGCAAAATACTTTGACTCAAAGAATAAATTACAAGTAATAAACTTGTTACTTTTCCTGAAGAGTCTAAGTCTTGAATGAGACAGAGGCTCTTCAGCGTAGTGCTTGGAAAGATTGCCTCACTTGTTCTACCTTCCCGTGACGCAGCCTTGATTCGACTTGATCCTAAACGGATTATTCAGAAGTCGAAGTCGGAAGATGTTTCCCATTTTTCCCAAACACTCTTGGTCGAATACAATCTGCCTCACTTGTGAGGGGACAACCCCATGCCGTAAGCGTCGGTGGACTACCGATAGGCAACTAGCGACATGTCCCCAAAAATTAGTGGTCCCGCAGTCAAAAATTGGTCCCACTTCCGCTTTGAAAATTATACTACCACCGGCAGAGAAGCGACGGAACGCCAACGAACCACAAAATTGTTCCCCTAAAATATGTTAAATCGCCTATGCATTAAGGTGAGTCTACAAACATTTTTTAAAAAAGTAAAAATAAAGTGCCCTGAGCTGGGCGTGAACCACGAACCTTAGGGTTATTAGTTGCGTGTTCCTCCGAATTCGCCACGGAGGCGATTATGAAGACACAGCTTGTCGAGTAATAAATCGTTGAATTATTTTAATATTTCTAATCAGAGTGCTCCATTAACCGTGTATATTTGACGATAACTGTTTGGAATCAGATCAAATGCACTCGTCATGTAATTTTATAACAAAATGGCAAGCGTCTATTTACTTTTTTGATAGTTCTCCCATATTCACTTGCTAGTGATCGGCGACAGTTGCCAACTAAATTCATACAATTATACGCACCCATCTCAAGATTTTTCACTTCATGATGTAAAGGCAGGAGTTACTCTTGACCCCCGGAGCTCAAGTATTGTCCTTATAATAACAATTCGTCAGGGAAAAGTAATATATAATAATAACCGCATGCACATGACTGGCGATAGTTCGTGTTGGTCCCTTTGCGATTCTCCGTGACAAATCAAAGGAGCGGGGATCAAAATGAAGTCCTCGCTGTTACGTGGTGGTAACTTCAATATCCCCGATTCTAGATATCTGCTTCGACTCGACGAATCCCTGCCACTAGTGGCACACTAGCGGCAATCCTTCGACGCGTCACTATATTGACGATTGCCATTTACCAGCTAGTGGGCCACTAGGTGTTGGCGACGTTTACGGCATGGAGAAGCTAATAAACAAACAAACCAATAAATAAATCTAAAACCTTATAAAAAAAGTTTTCCCAAAATTTACATCTAGCAAAATCATTTGTTGGTATTCCAGAACTGCAAATTTACCTGTATTCATAATTTACTTCTATCGTAGTTTTGATATGAGAGTGATGTGTCTGAAACTGTAAATCAGGTCATTAAGACTTTTTTTTTTTGCTTTAGTCAGATTTAGCAGTTAGTCAATTTGGATTGTGATTTCAGAGTTTTAGAGATTTCCTTAAATTTTTCATTTCTACAACAGTTTGCAACTAACACCATTAACGTATCTCTTTCGATATTTCCATTCGTATCTCTTTCGGATGGGCCACTCCCAGTATATTTCATACAATGAACTACAGTGTCTTACTCCATTAATCCGAACTCCATTTAATATCCAACAACTCTGTACATTTTCTCTTAAATCTGCAAACTTTCTACTAGGTTAAAACTGAGTATTTTCTATTTTCTTCCTTTCTTGCTAAAACGAAAGTGTTCTTTAGACAACCTGAAATGATGACTCTATATTACATTATGTTGCATAGGGCATTTTATGTAGCATATCATATGACAGTTGGACACTTTCTTCGTATATTGAAAGCAACAGGGATTAAGTCCTTCTACACTTACATGAGAAGTAAACAAACTCTTTTTAATTCGTGGAATTGTGCCAATGCACTAGGTCCAGAGAGTTTTTAATTTAATATTATTATTATTATTATTATTATTATTATTATTATTATTATTATTATTATTATTATTATTATTATTATTATTTTATTGACTTAGGTTTTCCTGAATATTAAGCAATATTTCACAAAAAGCTGGTATTTTTAAACACATGTGTTCGATATCAAGTTTTCATAAAGTAGTCACTCTCTCCTATAAATAATTTCAGAGGGGCCGCGGTGGCTCAGTGATAAAGCGTTCACCTTTGGTGCATGGGATCCTTGGTTCGACCCCAGCTCGCACCAAGTGAATTTTGTGGTGGACAAACACCATGTGTATGGGTTTTCTCGGGGTTCTCCCGTTTTCTCCCACTTTCTTCATTCCACCATTTCATTCATTTCTCATCATCACCGTGTCCTTTATTCTAGTCGGTATAACCGTGGGTCGTAAAACTTAAAGATTTGATCTCAAATAATTCCAACCCAAACAGTTGCAGGAAGTATGTCATTTCGAATAAAACAAACTATTCTATAAAATTCTGAGTATTATTATTTTTTAAATATGCAATTCTGGCGGACCATATTTCTAAATCGAAGGGTAAGAAGACTAAATTCACTCTTGTTATTATAGATTAATTTCAATTGAAGCAGTTAAAATAGTTGGGGAAAAATTAGAAAGCCATACCCTATATTCCAGTGTGCCACAATCGGATAACAGACACACTGGCGTGCCCAGCAAATTACAAGAATATTTGTCGAGTTTATGGATCAGCTGTCTTTATACAGTTAAACAAACAAGTATCACGTTGAGGGAATGAGTGTAATTATTTACTTTAATAGTAATAGAAAGGTATATTTCTTAGGAAGTTGACTGCCATATGTATGCACACTGCTCTCCCGTGCAGCACCTCGTGTATGATTTTCCATACATAAACTAAATATTCCAAGTTTGTTGTGTTCGTTCTATAGGTGTGTTTGTAATTAGATGTATATGGCGGAGAAGTCAAAATTTAATGTCCACGCTACGTATATGCAAAACCATAGACAAAGAAATGTATGAACAAAGACATTTATGACGCTAAAACAAAGGGCGAAAATAAAGAATTACTGGCGGATTGTTGCCCGTAGTGCACAGGTATTAACGGTTAACAGTGTTAAATTTAAACACATAGTTTTAATTAAGCACGAATTTAACTTATAGAGTACAGTGCGGAAAGGCTGAGGAGTTTGCTAGGATCGTTACAATATCGAACCCCGTAAAATGTACTGTAAACCTGTCCGCAAGCCCCCCGTAATATTCAACAGATGTTGTGTATTAATGCTCATTTCAATGCAAACCTATATAGACCTACGCACTTCAATACTCAACGAAGGTGCAGAGACTATTCTTGAGTTCCAGTATTAAACTCTCTTACCCAATGTATTCTCCTAACATGTCTCCCAGCGATTACAATATTTTTTGGTATCTCAATCACTTCCTAGTAGGATTGCTTGAACTAGAGACCACTGATTAACCTGGTATTGGATGTTTCACTTTCTTACCTTTGAAGTTGACAGTCATGGGTTGGACATTTTACACGCAAATATCTAATATTAACAACGTTTCTTCTATAATTTCGTAATATTGTATTATTTCTTTGTATTATTCATTAGCTTGGTTAGACTTGTTTAAACACTTTTCTCTTTGCACCTATTCCTTAACGTTGGATAAAAATACACTAGCTCTCACTGGGAATCAAATCCAGAACCAATGCACTTGAACCATTTGGCCACAACAAGGCACATTTAAAAAGAAGTTTCGATTTTGTTAGGAAAATTGTGATTGGGTGCAACATTTAAAAATATATTTAAGAATGGGTACGGATGAAACGCACTGAATTTTCTCGCTTGAATTTCTTAAACTGACTAGTGTTAGGCTGCAGCTATTACTGAAACATTTATTTGGGAAATGCGAATAAAATAATGTGTTTTAGAAAACTTTGTTCGAAGCAACTTACGTCCAAAAGTAAAGTACCCATTCGTCATATTTCTGTTAGAAATAACTTATGCCATACATTAGAATTATTAAGGAGATAATTGTATGTGAACTATGAGCAAAAGCGTCTGAGTACTTTCTGAGATAATCGTTAAAAAAGTCATCCCCAAGAATAAAATATTCCTTGTATATCTTTTCAGGACAAACGAGTTATGCTATTTATGAAATACGAACAAAATTGCCAAAATAATTATCGACAAAATCGTAGGGTAAAACTTGCTCCGAAAAGTAATATACCACTTCTAGCTTTTTAGGATGATGGAATTATACCATATCGTTAGGTTATTTATGTAACATTTATTTATGAAATATGAACAAAATTGGGTCAGACGTTAATGGGAAAATCGTCGAAGAGTAGGCTAAACTACCTCTTCTGAATGTTTACAGGACGAACGAGTTGTGTCGTATTGTCAGGTTATTAATGACACATTTATTTATAAAATGTGATTGAGAAAATTGTTCGAAAAAACGCACCCCATACAGTAAATTACACCTTACGTATTTTTTCAGAACAATAATTCATACTATATTTGTAAAAATACAAGCAAAATCTTTACAACCGTTTTTGAGACAATTTAATGATTTTAAATTTTCGTCCTTCAGTAAACTACCCTTATTTTTAGGTGTCGGAGGATATAGAATTCGAAACGATAGTGTTATAAACACAAATCTCCGGGTGTAGATGAAATTCCGGCTGAGTTAATTTTAGCTGGAGGCGAAAAATTGTGAAACAAGATACACCAACTCATTCTCCTTATATGGAACAAGGAAGAATTGCCACAAGAGTGGAAAGAATCAATCATTGTTCCAATTTACTAGAAAGGCGACAAAACTGACTGTAATAATTATCGAGGCATTTCTCTTCTATCAACATCCTATAAAATCCTTTCAAATATTCTGTTAGCAAGACTGACCCCATACGCAGATGAAATTATTGGAGATTATCAGTGCGAATTTAGACGAAATCGATCTACTATCGATCAAATATTTACAATTCGCCAAATACTCGGAAAAAATTGGGAATACAATACCCCGGTACATCAATTATTTATTGATTTTAGAAGGCGTACGACTCGGTTAGGAGAGAAATATTATAATTACAACGTTCTTAAAGAACTTGGAAAACCGAGAAAGCTAATTAGATTAATTAAGATATGTTTAAATGAATCCCAAAGTAAAGTCCGGGTTGGAAAATTTTTGTCCAGAGCTTTCACGTCGAAAATGGCCTGAAACAAGGAAATGCGTTATCGCCATTATTATTTAACTTCGTTCTGGAATACGCTATAAGGAAAATCAAAGATAGCAACCAGGGCCTACAGTTGAACGGTATTGACCAGGTTATGGAATATGCTGATGATGTAAATTTAATAGGGGATGATAGGAGAACAATAGAAAGAAATGCAGAGATCTTATTAAACTCTTGCAGGGATATGGGTTTAGAAGTAAATGCAGAGAAAACTAAATACATGGAAGTGCGTCGGGACCGGAATACAGCAAATTATGGATGCGTTAAAATATTAAATAATACTTTTGGTAAAGTGGATAGTTTAAAATATCTAGGATCAATATTAACAGAGGAAAATCATATTCACGAAGAAATTAAATGTCGACTCAAAGCAGGGAATTCGTGTTACTATTCGGTTCAAAATCTCTTGTTGTCGCGAATTCTGTCGAGGAATTTGAAGCTTAAAATTTACTAAACGATAATTATGCCTGTTGTTCTGTATGGCTGCGAAACATGGTCACTTACTCTGAGGGAAGAACATAGACTGAAAGTATTTGAGAACAAGATCCTGAGAAGAATATTCGGACCCAAGAGGAACGGGAATGGGGAATGGGGAACGGAAACTTCATAACGAGGAACTACACAATTTATATGGTCTACCCAACATTGTTAGGGTCGTCAAGTCTAGGAGCCTTAGGTGGGCGGGTCATGTAGCTAGAATGGAAGAAAGTAGAAATGCTTTCAAAGTCTTGACTGGGAGACCAATCGGAAAACGACCATTAGGAAGACCTAGGCGCAGATGGGAGGACAATATTAAGATGGATCTCGCAGAGATAGGAATACAAAGTAGAAACTGGATGCAGTTAGCTAAGAATAGAAGTCAGTGGAGAGCTTTTGTGAACGCGGCATTGAACCTCCGGGTTACATAGGCCATAGAGTTAGTTAGTTTTTTTAAAGTGTTATAAAAACTTCATGTGTAGAATTCGGTCCAGATACGTCGAACAATATGGCCTCTATTTGAATACATGAAAAAGCGTGACGAACCGACAGACGAACAGATGGACAGACATCAAAATTACTTTTTCGATATGTGGGGGCGTGAAACTTGAATTCATTGAAATCTCGAATTCGATTTTTATCACTATTACTACAATTTCTTCTTTCGTCGCTCGAACGTGAAAGCGAATAGGAATACAACGACACGTAAGGTGATAATTTGTAATTCCCAAAACTTAATGAGTTAAGTTTAATGTTTTGCCGTACTAGAAAAAAAAGTTTATGCCTGTTTGTTATATCATTTTAATATCAGTTTTTCACGCTACTATATAATGTAGAAATATGGTATGATTATTGTTCATATTCATGCTATCTTTTGGAAATATTCGTGTTCCGCATACATAGATCTGTATAATTTAGCTTCGTTCAACGAAGACATTCCTTACACAGACTTATAATTGCATTTTGAAATCGTGTTTTTGTCGTCGTTAGAATTTAGTAAATATAGGCATAAAACTCAAATTAGTTTTTGACTTTTACAGAAAATCAAATTTCTGTAAAAAAATGCCAAAAGAAAAAAACTGCGGCTGACTTAATCCCCACCCTCCTTGTGCAGTGCATAATAAAACGCAAGTGTTATATAAATTATTACCTACTCTCATTCGTTGCCGCTAGAGCAAATTATAAATAAAATTTTTAAAAAAATCATTCCTATAAATCAAACAGGCCGTCTAATCAAAGTAAATAATTTAAAAAAAAAATAAAAATTAAAAATAAAGTAATTGTTTTTAAGCACTCAGGTTGTTAAATATATTATTTGCTTGTAGCTTACTTATTGTATATTATTTGTTTAATCATAATACATAATACTCGTAATTTTAATCTCACGTTAAATTGTTAGCCGTAATCCTTCGTAACTTTACAGTGTATTATAAAGATTTATAAATTATTTGTTTTAATTTGCTTTTTTTTTATTCATTATTTTTACGGCAAGCACTTTTCCCTTCCCCAATATCTTTTCAGCGGCCGGTGAAAACGGGAACTGCTTATATAGTTTAAAATGACCTTTCGTGGGTTCTAAGAGCCACAAAGCCAAAGTTTAAAGCAAATGGTTAAAAAAATGTCGTATGTTAGCAATCCAAAATAAATCGTCCTATTCCCAATAAACCCACAAAGGTCGGTCATAATTTCTTGCAATTGTAAATATGAAAAGGAGAAAGAGAGAGGGAGAAAGTCAATACTCTAAAAAGAAAAAAAAGCAAATGCACACACACACACACACACACAAACGATAATTTGACATCAGCTTTTTCCTTTCTTCCTTTTTTCACGACAACAAGCAACATTCGATGTAACGTCATGTCGATATAACAAGGCGTAAACTTGGGAAGACTGTCAAGGTCGCGTATGTTATTTTTCCTCTTCTTGACACACAAATCCGAAGTGAGTTGTCTGCTGTTCAAGAACGGGCAGGTAACATACAAGACCATAAACTGAAAACAATAACTGTTTCCAATAGTACACGTATTCTAATACTGAATAAATACGTCGATACTATCAATAAGTTATTTCCTTATTATACTGTTTCGGTTCTTATTAACATCAAACTTATACACTTCCAATAATGTTTTGTTAAAAAAAATTGGATGGGATAGGATAGGATGGGATTCGATGTGGTGTGAAAATAATAAAATATCTACGAATCTGCCACTCTATCCACCTAACCACAGAGGCTACGTTGTGTTTGTTCTTTTTTCTTAAGAAATAATCTTCATAACCATGGTGCGTATCGCTTCGAACCTTAACATAAGAGTTTTTCTGTTTAATTCTATATTTTCGTACGACATCTTAGTTACAGAAGCTAATTTATATTTGGCAGGCAATCTACACACTAGGTTTTAACCAATAAATGCAACATTTTAGTCCACTATCCAGTTTCTTGATCCATCTCCTCGACTCCCCTACTTAATTCCCTCCGCAATCGTGCTGTGCTACTGAAAAAATCCCTAGAAATCATCGTTGCCAGTATACACAAAACCGAGCATAATTTTGTTTTTTGTTTATATTTATATTATTTTATTATATTTTTTGGAAATATCTCCTTAGATGGATTGCTCTCTATTATCTCCACATACTAATAACTCAATTTTACCCATAAACGTAAGGAAAAAGGAATAAATGCGGAAAATCGTGAGTTACAGTATACGCGCAATTTTTTTTGCGCATGGGAGTACAATTAGGACATGCATCTTGTCAAAGGAAATAACATATATTGTAACCACCTGAAGTTCTGGTCGCTGTTCGTGGTTCGTGGTCCTACCAATAAGTATTCTCCTGAGACTGGAACTTACCTGGACAGGACGATGAAGGACCTCTCCAAAAAGAGTTACAAACTGTTCCCAAATCGCTCGTCGGTCTCAATAATGAGATGAGCATTAGGCGCCGGGAGGTTCGGGTGTCTCGTCTCAAAAACCTCACGGACGATCAGACGGTCATCCAGACCATAACGCACACAAACATCACTCATACAAACAACGAAAACACACTGGATTAAATAACACTATACTTATTTATTAGAACACTATCATATATAAAAAATAACGAAGCGGAATGAACACAACACTGAACACTGTATATGTATAATAATTTTCGTCGCTGAAATCACACTTTGCCCTTTTCAGGCAATATAGCCCTTTATATATATATATATATATATATGATTATAATTCAGATATCACTACAAACGCTTCTCTCACACCATTGACACACTTGGGGGATTAGCACTGGGGAAAAGTTGTCTGGATCGTCCCACGATGAACCATCCTAAAACGTAGAGGTGAGTCTTCAGCAAATTAAACAAGAAATTCTCCAAAGTAAAATGCTGATGTTGGAGGGCGCGTGTATAACATTTTAAACGCACAAGGTCACTAGTTGGGGCTAGCCGTAATAAAACGTCCTTCACCGGCTAAATAGCTAGTGCTCCTTAACAAAAAGTCAGACTTGAGGCTCGACGCGAGATGCGTGGTTACGGCTTCCAGATCTGTAGTCAAACTCCCTGAGCACCGAAGCTCAAGGTACGGGTTGCAATGGTCAATTAAAAGGGTTGGCAGTTCATTTCAAAAACCACTCAGTTAACTCACCTGTATGCACATACAAACAGAATACGGAAAACAATTTATGTTAATTTTAGTGAACTGCCTATAATGCACTAGACACGGCGATGACACTGGCGTGAGAAAGTACAGATAACGGGCTGGAATACAACGCAGTTGGTGCCACTTTGGTCACTTGAATACCTGTTCTGGTCTGGTCTGCTCCAATCTATTGCAATGTTTCATAAGCGATTAAAGAAAACACTTAATTCAGTTCCAAATAACTGCAGAATATATACTGTGCATATAATAAGTCAGGGAGAAACACTGAAATGGTTAGTCATTCGCTGAAATGTTCTCACCAAATCAACGTTTTAAATATATATATGAAAAAGCGGTGAAAGACTTCTTTGTCCAATTGTGTGGGAAAGAAGCAATTCTAACCAAAGGAAGAAGTTATGTGCGTTGCAGAATAAAGTGCAAATTGAAAATAATGATCACTGTCTTTACGAAATATACAGTGTCCACAAAAAATCCTTCTATAACCTGGTAGCGTTTACAATGTCATCACATAAGCAAGTATACTGATAATGGTACATATCAATTTATGAAGGACGGTTTATATGAAGCTTATCAGTAAGAGAGTGATGAAATCACAAGAGCTGTTCTCGCCTGACACGCTATCATCTATCCTTAATGTTTATTATTCTTTAATACTGTACCAATAATCATTAATAACCTCATTGATGATCTTCTTCACAGGGATTATTCTTGCACGTTCCAAACTCACGCACTAATAATGACACAACAATCTGGAGATTCATATTCATGCCCACAAGAGGAAATAACTTTTCCATATGCTGAATTAGGTTATATTTTGTGTCATTTTCTAACACTTTCTCAACAGTAGCTCACCGTCAAATGGCACATTAACCTAACTACCAACCCCTCGATCTTACTAGACTACTTCACTGATAACGGAGGTACTAGCTAATGAGCTTTCCGTCGTATTTTCTTTCTGCAAACTGGACACACAGTAGGTGGCACGGACTTACCGTTGGTCTTTTCTTTCTCTTTCGTCAATGACTATCTTTCCCTTACTCTCAAATATTCCCCATGTAAACACTACTTTCCTTTGGTCTGTATATAAACCAGAGTCCTCCAAGCTTTAGCGTTTGCGTCATACTGTGAGTCAATATCACAGAATTTATATGAGTCCTTCTTGCATGTTACTTCTCAAATCCAAATTCAAGATGACCACTTTCAATATGGCGACCATGATGTTCATTGCATATAGCATTTTTTGCATCTACTACTAAACATTTAGCTTCATATTTGTGGCCATACACACGCAGAACAAGTGATTCTTTAGCTTTCTCTGTTGCTGATTCCTACGGTCGGCCAAATTTCTTCCGGCTGTCCTGCTTTTCCATCTTGCCCTCAGCCGCTATAAATTTGTATATGTACATAGTTTCACATCCTCTTCCATATTTAATACATGACTTTCGCCAACTCGAGTTCTCCATTGGGGACCATCCCTGGTTAGAGGATACGACTTTTTTCACACGTGAATCGTCAACAATATTTCTACGTAATTATGTCAAGCGCACCATACTTAAATAGTACTGTCTGGGAAAGTTACGTTCTTGGAAAGCAATGGTGAATACAGAAGACATCCTTAGTATGGGTCAAAATGTGACGGATCATGAACAAGCCTTAATGCGTCGTAGCAAATCAAGAATTGATCCTAACGTTCTACTTCTACTTCTCCTACTACAACTGCTACAAATAATAGTAATGGTATTTCCATTCGCAATTTCCGATCCGTTCCATATATCCGTTAAATAAAAACGTGCAAAGATTAACAGTTTTTTTACTTTATTCATTTGTTTCGCGAAAATACCAATCAAATAGGTACCCCAAAATCCGACTTTTTTGTACAAACAAAGAACGTTACTATGTATCACGGTGAAGATAACAAATCCTTCTTATTTTAGTAGCACTATGCTTTGAAACTTAGTATCATCATCAGTGTTCTGCCGCATTGACGGGTCCTTACAGGAAACTACTCTTTCATTTCTCATATCAGGCTTTATTCTAATAAAGGAATCAGACTTTTTATCTGTATATTGTCCAGGACCTGATACCTAATTCTTCCCTCTCTATTTTCTTTCAGAAACTAATCCTTCGACAGTATCTTCTATAAGGCAATTGTACAATTCCCTAATTTCTTTTCCATTCAGGTATCACCTGGAGTATTATTCTTTTTTCTTATATATTTCACCTAATGTTTCACCACTATGTTTTAGGCCTATTATTGTTGCTTGTGTAGCTACAACAATACTCCTTCTCTCAGCCATGGCATCAATTACGTTATAAGGTACATGTCTCTGCTTCTTGATATGAGAGTTAAATTAGTACTCGCAATCTGCACTCACTTTAAACATTTATTACGATTAAGATAAATATTCAAATTGTAGAGGGAATATATTCTTTCGACTTCATTTGATTACAGGATTCACACAGAAAGCTATATCAATATAAGAATCAGCAAAAGGTTCACGTAAGCCTAGAACAAAAAAAGTGATATTAATCCTGATCTATTACAAGTGAGACTCATAAACACAAGTGTATTATCGGTTGATCATTGGTAACTACAAAACAGCTGTCTCGAGTTCAAATCTACATCACCTCTATATATATATATATATATATATATATATATATATATATATATATATATATATATATATATATATATATAAATCCCTCTATCAATATGGAGACCGTCATAAAACGTATCCTTTATGCCACCGGTAGAACGGCTGGAGTATATAAATTTTGAGGGGGATATATCGTCTCTAGACATTGAGTATGAAACCGTAGTCAACTTTTTTTCTTCAAAATCGATGTATTACTGCCTGTTCCCAAACTGGCGTTCTTCTGGAGACAATTCACCCAAGTACCTCTTCGGAGTCCAGTATAGATGATTTTTTGCGTACAGTTTCATGCAATTTCTGCTCCCATTCAAGCAGAAGTACCAACGTTTGCTTAGGCTTCCAATTAGCCTTACAATGAAGCGGACTTCCGGCGAAGCTGTGTATAGATATTTTACGCACCTCTAGTTATGGCAACAGATATGTATGCATTGATCTGATGGAGCAATGAGCTCTATATTGTGTTCGTTCAGCTTCTTAGTATATACAAGGAGTATCAGACCACCCGTCCCAGGCAACTTTCTCGCCTCATAGTGCAGGTAGACACTTCAAACAAAAAAAATGAATGACCAAATCGTATGTGGAAAAATCAAACTGTGATTCATTCATATTCAGTGGTGTAGCGAGAGTACTTCCGCGGGGGATCAACTCCAAAATTTCAAATGCAGAGTGGTACCAATTTCGATTTATTTGGAAGTATTATTGAAAAGGAAACAACTTTTACAATAACATTTTTCGTTAAACTCTACGGTTTGGTATCTACGGTGTATGTTAATTTGCTATTGAAATGCAACTAAGAACAACAGTTTTAGTTGGTAATGACTCCAAAAGAACATCAGATAGCACATGTTCTATTAAATAGTTTTTAAAAACTCTTTACAGCATTCAGTATCCAACGTTAGGGCATATCTCATCTACTTATCAACAAACGAAAACAATATTACTGGACACTACTAGTTTAAATTTCGGAATCTGAACCAATCTAAACAGAAAAGCTGACAAAACACTCTTAGGTTTTAAACTACTTATGAAACAAATTTGAATGTAAAGTTCAACAACAACCCCCATCCCCCAAAAAATCAAACTTACGAAATCACTGCCACTCTCTCAGTCTTCTTAACTTATGTAAACATTTTAATAAATCACTTTTCGGAACTCATTGCACAAACAATTGTGCAAGAATAGTATAAATAAACAAACTGAAGAAATAAATAAATAAATAAAAATGAATAAATAAATAGAACTGAATAAATAAAATAAATAACATGAACTGCAAGTTCTTAAGATTCCCACCAAAATATTGTACTCCCCCCAAAAAAAATTACAACTCACAATAAATGTTAAAAGGATCGTCCAGCACGTGCGTTGCACATTCGAATGCGCACCGTGACATTCTAGATCGCTCTTTACACTTCATTTCCTCATAGTCCATGGTAGACATTATAGATCGTGAGTAGGGTATGTATGTATGTTCTAGAACACTTTTCACCTCCCAATATTTTTTGAGCAGCACACAGGAAAGCACAAAGCATTTTACAGAAGGGCCCAACTAACTATACATAGCGCAAAGTATTTAGATAACTACAATACTAAAGTGAAATTGAATAGGCTTTTCTGACATTTAAAATCATAAAAACTTACATACAAAAATTTACATGTAAAACTACACTGCACTACACTATACTTAATTACATTTTTTCTTTATCTTATAATGGCCCCAAGCTAATGTATTTACACCATCTCGTAATATATATCTTTTATCATCTGAAGAATATAATGCTAGCTTATGAACGGTTATACTATATATATCATGCTTATAACTTCTAATGAGGTTTATGTTTTTATATGTTTTTGCAATTTTCAATAAACTTTCTTTATAATCATTAAATCTCAACCACTTGGTAACCACACATTTAGTTACTCCTTTAGCTTTTTTCTTTTCTTCATTTTCTACTCTATAAGCATACATCTTCGATCTCAATCCAATAAACTCTGTCATTATTTTACCCTTATTCTCATCTTTCATCTTACCTATTACTTTCTTGTTTATTAGTGGTAGTCCATATATGTTATTTTCCTCGTATTCGCTCGTGTCAAATTGGTCAATTATTTCTGCCATACCTTTGTAAAAGTCTTCAGTCTCAATCTCATATATAAAACTATAAGTATCCATGTAACATAAATCTATATTGTTTCCATATTTCGGGTTCATAGTGTTATAGTGAAAATTATACACTAATACTTTTGATAGTTCTAATACACTCATACCAACATATATTGGTTTATTAAATGTCAATCGATCTCTTTTCATATGTATAGCACACAAATTTTCTGTAAATATTGTTCTGTAATCAAAATTTGGTTCTGCAATTAATTTTTCTACTCTTTCAGGATCACATTCTAATTGTATGGGTTGTCTCTTTCGAATATTTTAGATTGTTTTTTTCGGAATACTGAGTTATTCATAAGCTTATAAAAATCTTTTTCAAACTCATTTTTAGCTTGCGTTCTCATATTTGTATTTAAATCAATGTATTTCTTTAACCAATATGATTGTTTGAATTCTAATACTCTACGCACTTTCTTCAATTTCATTCCAAGAGACATATATAGTTTTAAGTTCCTATAGTGAATTACATATCTTTCCTTATTATAAAGTGTTGTTAGTAGTTTTGATTGTTTAGATTCTTTTGGACACATGTTTTCTGGAGCTAATGGTAAATCAGAATGTTTGTTGTGTGGTTATCTTGGATATTCTAAATCTACTTCTAATATGTAACCAGTTTCTGAGTCATCTGGAATGTTCGTTATATCTATGTAAGGTTTAACCTAATTAAAATCTTTATAGGGCATTTATGACTCATCGCCCATCCATATAAGTTGTTTGCGTCTAGATATTCTAAATATCTTGAACACTCATCTTTATTATAATCTTTCATGTATTTGTTGTTAGCTTTTACGTATCTTTTACTACATTGTGAGATTCTACCTCGTATACCCTTTTCTAGCATTAGTATTTTAGCATAATCAGTTAACACTTCTAAGTTAATTTTAGTCATCTTTAACATTGCATCCCACAATAAGCCAGGTGAAATATAATATCATGCAGGATCTAATCCATATGCCTTTAAACACACATCTTTAAAGTTTTCAAATATATCTGCTAATTGAAGGACATCTATTTTGTTATAATGTTCAGTTTAGTGTCTCACTAGCTTCAGATAGAATTCTTTACAAACTCGTACATGAAGCTTATGGCGTTCAGGACTCATTTTTTCTCCTGTTAATCTTTTTTTTTTAATTTGTCTATAGATAATGGAACAGATTCTTCTAATTTTTCAAATGAATCAACATAATCAAATGGATAATCACCTTTAGTATTAACTAGATCAAGTTTATCAATCAGGAAAAACTTTAATTGTTTCTCTAAATTGTTCAGGTTTTATATTACTAGTTAACACTGCTAAACTCTTTGACATAAATCTAAATGAATCAACAAATCCTTAATTTATTCCATCTTTTGGTCCTGCTTTTATATATTTTTTATATGTTATGTACCTTTCTTCATTATTTGCAATCAATATAATTTTCTGCGTGTCATAAGCTAACTCCTTAATAAACAAATGCGTATCACAGCCAGTTAAGTTGTGAAGAATTACTGGGACAAAATTATGATTTTTATAGTTTAAATTGCAATAACTGTGAACTGCACCTCTAAACTTTCCAGCTAAATGATCATGATCTCTTACTTTGACTTTATTTTTATTTATCTTATACAAACATTTTCTTAATTCATATTTCAATTCTTTTATTTTTTCACTTATATCATCTTTATCTGTGTAGAACTGTATTTTCTTCTTTAATATATTTATTTTTCTCTCAGCGGCTGGTGGTAAGTCATTCTAGTTTTTCTCACATATATGGCCAGTATCCGAACTGTTATAAGCTTCTATTTCCTCCTCGGTAAGCGAGCTCATATTAACTATCCTTTTATATATTTTCATAATTTCTATTGCTTCTTTTTGTAACATTTCAATAAATACTTTTGTAGCATCTGGACCTATATAACCAACAGGACTTTTATAATCTCCGTTTGAGTACTTAGCATAGTAGCAGAAGTTCATTGGAGCATGCTTTTGATATTTTACTGTTTTAGTGCAATTATGCTCTATTTTTAACTTACATAAGGTACATTCAAAATCAGCAATTATGACAAATGGAACTCTTAATGATCGATTATAGTTTTGAAACTCTATTTGATTGTCATATGATTTGGGAATTTCTATTCTAACAGCCTCATGCTCTTTACAATATTGCTCATGGTTTTGTAACTGCCTCTCATTTCTAAAATGTCTTGTTAAACATCTATCACAAAAGTAAAACTTCTCGGTTGGTTTTGTCACTTGACATCTTATTAATTGTGATAAGTCTTTTATCCAACAAAAATGATTATTATTTTGATCATTTTTTTCATATAATAAATTAACATGATTTTCTTGCTTTGTTTTTGTGATTTGAAGTGGATATACATTATAGTTCTTGTCATAGCTGTAAGCATTGATAGAAATATTACTACTTCTTTCAAATTTTGGAATATTTTTAATTTTACTGGAAATTCAATGTTATCACAATACTTCGTTTGCAACTTATTAATAAGCTGTTTTTAATGCGAAGGTCTTTCAGGATGTATTTCAACTGGATTTAAATAGCTTGCAGTAGAATTTAAGAAACATTTATTATCTTTATTTTTAATATTAATCACTGCTTTCTTATCTTTAATTGGTTCAATATAGGAAGAAGCTCTTAATGGTACATATATGTTTAATCTGATTTGTAAGTATTTAATTTGGTGCAATGTCCATCCTGATCCTCCACCTTCAAATTCTTCCATTTCTCTAAGAAGTTTTTGTTTTGCATGAGATATATATTCATTTAAGTCAGTTGATTCTGGTATTCTCTCGTTTGATGTTTTGAAATTGCGCTCTTGTATTTCTTTATCTTTTATATAATCACAAATGAAAACAAGGTTAACTTTAACAGGGTGAAATTTTAATTTATCTTTGATTTTGTTAAAAGCAACTCTTCCACTTGTATTTAAAAATTTTATTGGGTCTTTATATCCTCTTATATTTCCAACTTTAATAGTTTGTGAACGCTTCTTTAATGCCGTTTCTTCTAATTTTATTTTAATTGGTATACGTGTTGGTTTCGGTTCTTCAAATACTTCTTGTTTAAATGGGAATATATTTCTAATCTGTCTTCTGCTTTGTTCATCATCATATTGTTTAAGAAGGTTTATTAGTTCATGTTTTCGTAATCAGGATTATCTTTTGATTCCCTTCTGTTTACATTGTCGTTTTAACTCTACTATACTAAATCTATTATAATTACTCATCTTATTTATTATATAGAAAATCTTAGTATCACTCTTCAATTTTTTATCTTCACCAAAATTTTTAAAATCATTTTCATTCATTTTTTTCTAACACATCATTTGAATATCTGTACGCGCCTGCCATTGCTCACATATGTTTACTCGATGTGTTGCTATAGAGCTTTCATTGGAAGACCCATCAAAGTTACATATACACATTTAAAACTGATTGATTTTTGTAAACTTACTCATCATCATAATCATCACTATCATATTCGTATTCATCACTACTCAAATCAGTTTTTTTGTTGTATTATTAATATTTCTTTTTCCTTTAACACTATTTGCTTTTCTATTAACAGTGCTTGCTTCTCTAATAGTGCTGGTAAGAGTTTAAGATCTTCATGAATTAGTTAAAATTATAATGTAATAAATCAAAATGTTTCTCCATATTTATTATATAGAAAACCAAAAATGAAATAAATTTTAGAAATCTAAGAATAAAAACGAACAGGTGAATATGACTAGTGTTAAGGAAATATTATCTTACAAACCTATATTTGATTGTGTATGTAAACATTTAGATATTGGTGGCTATAATGATGAATACAAAATGAATTTTAGCGTGTCCGTAGGTATGTTAGATCATTTGTTAAAAAAGTTACTAAAGAAAAGAACTCGTATCTTATACAAAACATTCTTTATGCAAACGTTATGAACTTGTCCGATTAGAGGTTAGACTTACTGACTGATGAACAATGGTTATCTATAGGTTATGATGATTATGAGGAGGAATATAACTATGATCACATTACAGAAGACTTCACACGTAAATATCTGCAGAAAGTTAATTTGAGTGAAATATGTTCACGGAAAAAGTTATCAGAAGAGTTTATTAGAGAATTGGCTGACAAAGTTGATTGGGAGATTATTTCGGAAAGCCAAGACTTATCAGAATACTCTATAAGGGAATTTGCAGATAGAGTTAATTGGAGAGAAGTATCGTTTAATCAAAACCTATCTGAAAAATTTATTAATGAGTTTATAGACAAAGTTGATTTTGATGGTATATCTTATGGAAGCAAACTCTCTGAAGCTTTTATACGGGAACATGCAGATAAACTTTCTCGGCGGTGTTAATGTGGGACACAGCAATTATTAGAAAACCTTAAAAGATATTACGCTGACAAAGTAAATTGGGCAATGATTTCAATGTTTCAAAATTTAACAGAAGGATTTATTGCAGAGTACAAACACAGTGTTCATTGGCATAACATTTAAATTTATCAAGACCTCTCTGTAGAGTTTATATATTTATTTAAACATTTCGTAAATTGGAGAAATATAATAAGAAGATATAATAATTTCGATTTAGGAAGTATATTGAATTTAGCAGTCGATGTTACAACAGATGGTTTGTTTAATGCTTAACTAATTATTTTTTATGGATATTATACCATAAAAGTCGTAACCTTAACTATTAGATATTAACCTTAATTATCAGATATTAACTGATTATATAAACAATCAATTTCTTTAAACAAATCTTCTTCTGATAGGGATGTAAAAAACTCATTTCCCTTATCTTTACGAATTTCTAGTTCTTGCTGCATTAAGTTGAATTGCTTAATACTGTTAGGATCTCTAAACTTTTCGCATATTATGACATGATTCGGATATTTTCTTCTGCTTCACTAAGAGGCTTATATAGGCTTCTCTTTTGGCATCTGATAGCATAATAAGGGAAAGGATCATTAAGTTTTTCTTCTTGTATATGATTAAGCAATTATCTTGTGAATTATCGTCTGTATATGGTGCTGCTATCTCTCTAAATCTTGTTTTCTTTTCATACATCGTTCATTAATCGTTCTGTCTCTTCTACTATTGTTTGAAGCTCTTCGTTGTTTTCTTGAAGATGTATAAAATCTTGCGTAAAGTAGTTAATAATTATTTGATTGTATTTAAGATAAGACTCAGGAGATAACCATCGTGATATATCTAAAATCAATTCTTTACAAACATATATTCCCCTTAATTCATTCCTTATTTCTCCTTTACCACCTGTTATTTTTTGAAAGATTTGGCCGGGTCGCATGTGAGCCCTTGAAATAAAGTTCTATTAGTTCTTTTGATTCTTTATTTCTAAACCAGTTCTTAAATTCCTTTCCACCATCTTCATATCTATAATAAGTTTAAGATCACCAAAAATACCATACCAGTAATTATCTTTAATCTGCTCGTAGCAAATATCATTTAAACTAAGAGAACTATCCATAGTACTCATATTTATTGTATAGAAAATCTTTATTTTTAACTTATTTTCATCGCTATCTGCAAGTTTTATTTTGTAAGTTCTCGTAACATCTCATTCAAACTAACCTTTTCTGGCTATTATTTGTTCTACCTTTTCTACCTTTCTTTGTAGTTCTTCGCTATTGTGTTGGTATTGCCTAAAACCCTGAATAAAGTAGTCTTCTATAATGTTACTACATTTATCATAAAAATCGAACGACAACCATGAAGATATTTCTAGAAGTACTCTTTTGTAAACATATGTTCCTGAAATTAATAAGTTACTTTTATTCATACCTTTTGGTTCTATCTAATATGACAATTTTTGCCGGCGCATATCTGCTCCAGCTAATTTTTATCATAATCTTCAAGTAGTTTCTTACTTCTTACTAATCTTTGTCAAACTTTAAGTGATTTTCCACTCTTATCACACAACTTAGTAGCATTAAAGTATTTTTTTGACAATTTCTACACCCGGAATTCTGGCATTGAAAATATAATCTATTAGTTCTTTTGATTTTTTTATTTCTAACCAATGTTTAAATTCTTTTCCAGCATCTTGACATAACTTATTAGCATTGAATTAACCTGAGTTCACTTTTATGGTTATTATTCCATAGAAGACAACATTTATATTTACAACATTACTTTTATCTACCCAGCTACTATGTGAATCATCAAATTCTAGCCATTTAACGTATACTTTGTCACTTGTCTTTCTCAACACTTTTTCCACCAAGTATTCATCTTTATGTTTCGTCTTTAATAATTCTGGTTCGTAAAATCTACCTTGTACATCTTGTTCTAAATCTTTAATTCTATACGTAGGTGGATTAGATGGAATAACTTCGCTAATTACAAATTCTTCTTTTGACCAATTAGGAGTATATCCTTTCTCAAATAATCCTTTCGATTTACTTATACGAACATGATCACCTAATTTGTATTTGGGTTCTTTTTTCTTATACACTTTCTCCAATATTGTTCGCTCATTCTTCTTATTAACTTCTGTAGGCTTTAAACCAATTGTTCTATGCATACGATTATTATACTCGCTAACTAGTGTTGGTAATATCTCTATCCATTTATAATTTCCTTGTGTGTAAACTTCTCCCACATATTTTGTTTAAGTATTCTATTAAATCTTTCACCAACCGAAGCTTTATTACCACTATAGGTTGAGTAATGATTAATCTTATTTTCCTTCATCAACTTCTTAAATTCTTTATTGTAAAAGTCTTTGCCTTGATCTGTTTGTAAGTTATTAGGTTTTCCCATTCTTAATATAGATTCAAATGCTTCTGTAACATTGTTACTGCTCTTATCTTTAACAGGAACAGCAAACACATATTTCGAAAACACATATGTAATCGTTAGCAGATATTTATAACCTTTATTTAATTTGGAAACACCTTTTAATACTCCGCTATCCATTTCTACAAGATCAGCCTGCCAAAGATCATTGATACATTTTATAACCACACTTAGTCTCTCAAAGTTTTTTTTTCTAGATGGTTTGTGAATTTCTTCTATAATGTCTTCTCTAACACCTTTACCATCATATAGTCAATCTTTCTTTTTAACGAATTAAGTTTTAGTAACACCACATACAGTCAAATACCTTTCTTTAGATATCTTGCGTTCTTTGTTTGTTCAATTCTAATGGTATCTTTCTTCGTATCTGTTGATTTCTTATATTTAGCACAATACATTAACATTATTGTTTATTGTACAGAAAATCAAGAAAAAATTAAAATTTTGTATTACCTAATACTATACATTTAACATTATCGTCATCACTTGATTCGTTTTCATTTTCATCTTCTCTTTCTAAATACATAATAAGCAATAATAATTTACTTTTTTCCATTTAGAATCTTTGGATGGTCTAATTTTTAACTGATCATTTATATTAAAGTATAATGGAAAACTTTCAACTAAAGCGTCAATTAAAAATAAGTCTGTAAGATGTTTATTAAGACTCGATTCTATATGCATTAACCTACCTCTATAAAGAAATTTGTAGGCAGCAGCTAAATTATATACAAAAAAGACTGGTTTCCCAAGATCATCTTCTTCCAATCTACATGGAAATTCAAAAATTTCTTTTCTTGTAAGTAAATTAAACTCTTCTTTCACTGATTCACTCTGTTCTAATGTTACAACATATTGTTTATCAATAGCATTAGATACATTAACCAATCTTTTACACTTAAAATCAACCCAGGATTTGTAATTTGATGTAAAAACTTTATCTATTTTATATTCTTTTGGTTCTTCTTTTCTACTTTTAAAATTACCAAAAAATCCATATTTATTATATAGTAAGCGTCTTTACGAAAGCTCTCTTTCTATATACAATACAATAATTGTCCTTCTTCCATAGCAGAATGTTTATTTGGTTTAATCCTAATTATATCGTTCTTCTCAAAGCTAAAATGTAACTGTTCAATGAAAGTATATATATATCTAATATATATCTCTAGAAAGTATATATCCAAACTTAATTCCATGTGCATTATTGTACCATTATAGAGAAATTTGTAGCCGTTAGAGAGATTAAATATACTAAGGATTGGCTGCTTAACGTTTTTAGCTCTCAATAGACATAAAAAGAGTGTGGTTTCTTTCTGCATAATCAATTTAGTAGTATCCAGCTTAATATTTCTAATACATTCATAATTGTAACGTTTCTAATACATCTTCAAATTGTTTTCTATCCTTCTCTAATTGAGCTTTTATTGACTTAAGTTGACTTACACTAACAATATCATTTAAATTCTCCAACAATTTTAATTTTTCTTCACTAATATTAACATCAGCTTTTCTATCTACAACATTACAAAATATATCCATGCAAATTTATTATCAAATGTCCATTCTAATTTTTCAAAACATTTCTTTAAAACCTCTATTTTTTTAAGTGAGTGTTAAAAATCAATATCAATATGAGCATTATGCTTTTTCAACAGATAGTAAAATACACATTTTATGTTAATATACAATACTCTTTTCGGATACAGTTCTCTAAAGGCCTCGTGTAAGTTTACGAACTAGTTTATAAGTGTTTCTTCCATATGTTGTAATTTTAATGTTTTTTTGATCGGTAACGTGGTGATGTATTAAATAGACATCATCATAATATTTTGTGTATTTGTTTTTCTTTAGTACTTCTATCACATCTTATGTTGATATTAAATCTTTTGGTATATCTCTAAATTCATCATTTAACACCTTAAACACATCTTTGGAAATAAATCTATCCTGTAAAGCTTGTAAACGAGATAACTGTAACTTAAATCTTTTTGTAGTATCATACCATAGTTTCCTTGCACAACCAGCTTTCATTTCTTCCTTAGTACTGTAAACCCAACCACTCTCTATAGAACAATCATTACAAATGTAGCTATTCATCCCTTTGTTAATGAGTTACTAGCACAATTACTGCATTCTAATGGTCTAGATTTATAATTTTACAACACCTTTATGGTAATTATTGGACGTAACTTTTCAACTCTTCATCCGTGTACAAAAATTTAGGTATTAACGTTCTCCATAAATCAATAAATTTATATTCGTTGTTTTTACCTTTTAAGTCTATCTCACTAAGATACTCAAAATACTCATAAAAATTATATCTATCTAGTGCATCTAATTCATCCACATGCTTCTGAAAATAATCTAAAAATCTATTGTGTATAGGTTCCATATTTATCTTAAACAAAACTTTTATAAATACAAACCATAAAAGCACTTAAACTTAATAATATTTAGTCATTTTAATCATATGCATAACATCACTAAAAGAATACCCTTGATTTAGAAGATTTAAAACCCTAACACAAAGATGACCGTATATAAATGAACTAAAGTCTTGTATTCGTTCGTAATTGTAAAATAAGTTTTCGGTACCAACATATTGTACTACTTGTTTATGAGAAACACCGCCATAAGAATCGAACACGTACTTTTCGTTGTTATCTTTCCAAATCAAATCCAATGAATACCAATGTTTTCTGATTTATCGAAGTTAACTATAGCACACTCATTTCCATAGGGTTTTTGTGGAAGTTCGTCACTCATAAATACACCTCTAAGTCGTTTTATCTTTAATTCTTAACCAACCTCTATATCGAAGCCACATTGTGCCTTTTTTGTTCTTCAAGTCCTTGTTTATTTTTCTTAGCATCAAGTACAGTTTTAGTAATCGCTGCTGAACCATATGCTAATGAACCAACTGCTCCTAAAGCTGCTAGAATGGCTGGAATTGTAAAGATAAAACTACCCATATACTCTTTCTTATTTTTTTTCATTTGTTCAGCAGTTAAAGTTAAATCCATTCCTTTACATTCTTTAATTTTCTTGGATTTATCGTTGTTTCTTTATTAGTACATGATCGATATTTAAATCCTTTAGTTCACTGTAAGGAACACTAAACATACAACCTTTAATAGAACACTACTTCCTATTTATTTAAGAGACAATCTTGGTTTGTAAAAGTACAGTTGTTGTAGCTCCACCAAAATCAATTAAGGAATCATTCTCATCTGTTATCCTTATCTCAAAATTATCAACCTTGTGTTTAGATATGACTAAAAATAATGGATAAGTAGGCTCGTAAATAATACCATGTTTAAAATCAGCATCTGTTTTAAATGATGCTATAATTCCTGTTTCTCTATCTGCTATCATTCTCAGCATCTTTAACAAACATACCATCTGCTACATTACAGTGAACATTAATTGTGTCGAACGGATGAAACTTTGATACCTTATCTCCAACATGTTCTATGTTACTAGCTAAGTATTTCTCATTAAACCTAATATAGTATTAATGATGCCTAAGGTTATATCACAATGCCCACTAAAAAGTTTAACTCTATTTTATTCTCTGTCGTCAGTAAATTTAATATTTTTAAAAGCATTGGTTAAGTATGGAAGATTTGATTTAAAATATTCTTCTAATTCTTTTAAATTATATTCACCAGGTTGAACTGTGAGTTGTTTTGAAAATTCAGGATAGTCAGGAAAGTTACTACAAAATGTTAATTTATTATTTCTTTCTGTAATGTTTGGAGTTAGATATGTACTGTAAAACCCAACTAGTCCTATACTTAAATAGTTCTTACTGTTGTCTAATACGTAATGGAGTTTCTTTTTTAAAACAGAAGTATTACTCGTTAACTTAAATACCTTAGCCATTTATTATATAATAAATGAACGAGTGTGATTTACCTAGTGATATTCCAAGAGAGAAATAATCAAATTAATAGAAGATATCATTCAAAAGTTAGAATACAGCTTAAAGAAGAAAATATAAAACTACGAATTGTTAGATATGCATACTACACTCTGGTCACGTTATCGGTTATACTTTCTGCAACAACTGGGTTTATTAATATTTTTATACCTGTAACAATTTACTCAATATCAACAACGTCTCTTGCAACTGGAAGTGCTATAATAACCGGTTTGTCTTCTAAGTTAAACATAAGCAAAAGAAAAGATGAATATAAAACCATTGTCACTTGTATTAACTCATTTAAAGAACAGTTAAAGATGATATTAACATTAAATGGCGAAATGGATGAAGAATATATAAAAATACGTTGCATAAGATCAGAGAACAATTTAAAGATATAAGATCATAAAATATGCTGGCACCCAGGGCTTAACTTATAATATAATTACTCGACGATTTACCGGGTCTGAATCAAAATTTTCTCTATAATAAATGAGTAAGAGAACTATTAATTAGGATGTAAAAGAGATGATAAAAGAAACAATAGCTAAGAAAAGAAATGGATAACTTTCACCTGGTGATATTCGGTGTCTTATTGTGGGTCCCTCTCGTTGTGTTAAGACTTTTCTGTTATTTAACTTCCTATACAGCCAGGTTGGTTAAACAATAATTACTTTTACATATATTCTAAAAGCATGAATCAGCCAAAGTATGAACAATTCAAAGAAAGATTTGAAATAGCAGAACTAAAGTTCAAGAAGCAAATAACAACGTTCTTAAGCAGTAATGATTGCATTGTACCTATTGATGAATGTGAAAAATACTCTGTCGTTGTGATTACATTTTAGAGAACCAAGATACTTTTAGAAATTACTTTACGAGAGGTAGACATAGACATTTAGGCTGTTTCTATCTTGCACAGACATATTCAAAAGTACCTAAACAGCTTATAAAAGATAACGGTAACTTCCTATGCGTATTTATACAAGATGATACTAATCTTAAACATGTGTATAATGAGTTTGTTGGAGGTGATATGCTTTATGATAAATTTAAAGAGATATGTTCAAAATGTTGGCAAGAAGATTATGGTTTTATAGTAATTGATATGACAAGGAAGGTAAACAATGGTAAGTATAGGAACAAGATAAAGCACTTTATAAACGTTTGATATTTTAACGGCTTACGTTTTTTGACGTTTTTTGATGTTTGTTCGTTTTCCATAATATAAATGGATGGGAAAGAAATTAATAAGAATATTAAGTTAAAGGAGTTCTTGATAAATGGCTTCAAATCTTGGAAGAAAGAAAGAGCATGTATATACACAAGAACAACCTGTAATTGATGCTATCCAAAATTTAGGAAGTGAGATCAAAGAAGTAGCAGAACCAAATAAAAATCTAATAACCGAACTTGTTCCAGCTGTTAATAAGACGCCTTCTGTAGATCCTAGTCTACTAGAAACACCTAAAAGGATAACTTATGATAGTCCTCCAAGTAGTAGTGATACACTTATATTAGAACAAATGAGAAAACAAATTAAAGGCAAGGTCGAAGGAGTAGAGCCTTTAATAACAGCACAATCATTTACTAAGTTTGCAACAACATATTATAGTAGAAGAAATGATAGTGTAGTTGGAATAAGAGCTGTTGAAGAATATGGAAGAATAATAAATAAGATAGGAAATTCTGAAGTTAAAGTGAGTGGTGATGATTTGATTTGATAATTAATGGTAAAACTTATAAAGGAACTGAAGGTGTATGGCAATTGTTAACGATGAATACTAATAAAATCATTGAAGATTATGATGATGATTTTGAACAGTACAAGGAAATAATAATAGAATCTGATACTGCCTTCCAAAAATATAATCGAGGTAAAGAAAAGTAGCATAGAAGTAGATAGAAGTTCTACGTACTAATAGATGTTCTAAGTACATTCATATTATCAAGCCTATTTGTGATGATTATGTTAAGCCATATTTACCTCCAACACCAACAAGAAAGAAAACACCAAAGTCTGGGGAAGGAATAAAAATATACAACGAATTACCTAAAGAATATATATGGATGGACGATGTGAGAAAGTTAATTGATTGGTTAATAGTTATAGATGGAGAAGAAAAGGCTGGTAATAATAACTTTTATAATGAGAAAGTAGGTATAGTGCGTATGATTAATAATAAGCTTTCGCAATTTATTCCTAATGATTCGAGGTATAGGTTATTTGATTAAGATGAGTTTTGTATCGATTAAGATTAATTCCAGGCTTTTTAAATGATTATAAAGAGGTTATGTGAAAATTCGGATTGAGAATAACATTTACAAAAGCTAACAACAATAACAATGTCTTATACAAATGGGCTGGAACAGGAGCAGGTGCAACAGCTCCTCATGGTGGAAAAATAACAACAAAAAAAAGTATGGAGATAAGAATGCCTATTATTGAATACGAATCTAATTACGAAAACCAGTTAAAGTTCAATATTCTTAAAGAACCTAAAATCATGTTTTCGTTCCATACTTATCAGTGTGATCAGAAGACTGTCGTTGGTTCTTTCTTGTAGTTCGATGTTACTACTCAATTTAATTCTAGACAATTTGATATGCCTGGTTTCGTAGTTGTAATGTTCAAAACTGATAGAAGTGGTAAACAAACAGCAGATGCCAGTAAGTTCGCTCATTGTAAGGTAAAGAATATCTATCTTAAGAATGGAAGGAATGAGGTATTTCCAAAAGAATCAATAAACTTAGATATTACTAACAGGGATTATTTTATGATGTATGAAGATTATACTGCATTTAAGAGAATAGCATGTGGTAATACCGAAATGTACTATGATCCTAAAGAGTTTATAGATAACAGGCCAATGAATGTGACTAATTGTAGTAAGAGGAAGAATGTATCGGTAAATGAGAGAAAAAAATTTAAGATTGTAGTAGACTTTGCAGAAGCTGTAGCTAATCATACTATATGTTATGCGATTTTAATTGGACAAAAGAACTTTACATATGACCCTAAGAATGAGAAAGTAATAGAAGAGTTTTAGATACTTAAATGTATTTTTTGTAATGTTTATGGAGGTTTTCCACAAACGTTACTCTAAAATTAGCAAAGATGGTTAAACTTTTTTTTGTTAAAGATAGAAATTGAAGAGTGATCATTGATTTTCTATATAATAAATACGATGTCGAGTCATATTTAGCTTTTAAATAAACTTGGAAGTCTTGTGCAAAAACAAGTTATTGGATTAAGATAATTATAATTAGATACAGAATATAAGATTGTGAAAATGGAGAAGATTAGAACTAAGTTTGGAAAGAGCATTTTAGTTGAATGCGAAGAGTTTAAGGAAGGATTTTACAGCTTATCGTAATTCAGAAACTGAAACTCTTGGTATTTTAGGGGAATCTTTAGGAGGGTCTGGTAATGAAAAGACGTCTGAATGTGAAGGGTGCTTCTCCTTAAGTGCTTCTAAAACAGATGCATTAGGTGTGGCGATGATATCTTCAGAAATTAGTAATCTGACTGCACCTCTTATGTCTCCATCGTTGAGTTTGTTTTCGACTCTTTTGGTGTTAAAGGATGCTGAGTCAGAAGAATGTTGAGATTTGCGTTTGTATTTTTTTCGAATAATCATGAGGTAACGCATCTTGGTGAGAATCATCCCATTCGCAAACTCGTTGCTTAACCCAAGTCGTTAAGTTGTTAATATGATCTGATTGTGACGGAACATTGAGTACTGCATACGGGAATAACAACAGATCCATCCATGCGTCTAGGTCATTTCTGTTTACAATACGACGGATGACGTCATAGAGAGAGGTACCTACAGATGACCGAGCACCTCTTGGGACTCTTCTTAGTAAAGGAACGGAGGATTTTAGTTCGGCTATTAGGTTGGAAAAGTCGGAGATCAGATGTTTTTCGTTGTGATTATCGCATTCAATTCCATTTGATGAAGAAGGATTATAATTTAGAGATGACTTATGTTTTGATATGGAAGGCTTACTTTTTTTACGGAGAGTTTGGTGACTTTTGCTAATGTGGATAGGAAGTCCTCTTTAATTGGCCAGATGTCTTTCACAATGACTGCAGGATACATATTTTTCATCGTAGGATACACATTTTTCATCGTATGAAAAATTATCTAATTCTTCGTTGTTTGTAACTGACACGCTTCCAATGTCAGAAACTTCCTCTATGTTGTGACTCTCCTGGCAGCAATCATTGGAGATTAGATGATTTACGTCATCATAACTTTGACCAAGCCTCTGCTGGTCAGCCGCTACGCTGCGCAAACACAATTCTTGATTGTTATATTCATGAACCGACTCCATCCACCATTGTTGATTAAAAATAAAATATAATTTTAATCACTTAAACAATAGAAAATTTTAAATCTGTTTAAAATAACAATTTAACGGATTTTTTTAACGAATTGGAAAGAAAATATAACAGAATCAAAGTTTAAATTATAAAAACACCTCAATAGTGAAAAATATGGTTTGTTAAAAAGCACTCCTCCGGAAGCAAATCTCTTTCTGCTCACACATATACACAGATACAATTCACAAACGCGATATATATCATCTAATCCAACTAATTTCGCGGAGCAAACCTTATATGCACACTCACTCTTTTCAACAATCCAATCCAATGAATTATTATATATAATTATTTCCTTGCTGGACTACATATACTTTTCAGTGGAAAATAGGATGAAATTTTAAAGTCTTAAATCAAGGTATAGTAGATCAAAGTAAATGTGAGAAAATATGTAAAGTTTTCCATATAATTAAGTATACATCGAAAACTTAAAGACTTCCATGTAATTAAACTTACAGTACAAATTTTGTATTTATATTTCTCGCAACCTTACAGCTTCAGTGCCTTGTGCTGAGAAGGCTCCAATTAATAAACATAAGATTCAAAAATTATTATATTAGAAAGTAGTGGATATATGATACCACTGCTTTCTAATTATTATTGCTTTCTAATTAATTGAGACTGTATTTTTTGTGTCTCAATTAATAATTTTTTCTTAATTTTTCTCAACTAATATCGATCATTTTTGATTAGTTTTACACCCCATAGAGGAGAAATTTAAAAAAAATGCTGGAACACGTTCTGTTTATTTTTAATAAAGGGTTAATATACTGAATTTCACTCCCTATGTTGAACGGCTTGTGAGATACTCAATTTTTCGTAAAAACTTGGACCTCCTCTCCCCCTTTAGTACATGTATTATAATAAAAGTGATATCATAACATCCCAGTTGGGATTAAGGTCTAACAATCTACCAAAATTCATTTCATTTGGCTTTGCCTATTGTCCGTGATCATCACTCACACATAGTTACATTCGTTTTTATGTAATAATTCATGTATTACAGGTGAATCAAAAATGTATTTTTTTCAGAAGTTAGCTCCTCTAAAAACTCTCAGGCTGTATCTCGAAAGCCAGGTAGTAAGTCCTATTGTTGTTACAACAGTTACAAATATCAATATCCAAATTACCTTTAGTTCTTTTTTCACATAGATATACTCATCTCAGATAAGTTAACAGAAAAAAATGAAAAAGGAATACAATGGAGGCCTTGAAAGTGAAACACATGCACATTCACCAGTGTTCAGAAGATGCTGTCTACTATGGACTGAATAGAGTGAGTCAGTCGGTCTGAGTGTGTCGGTGAGTCAGAGTGGGTCACGGTGGGTGGTAGGTAGCAGTATATCACGTCCTGCTGACCACGACTCACTGACCCACTCACAAACCTTGACCTACTGACCTACTCCATCTATGGTGCAGACATATCCTTTGGGGACTTTCCTTGAAAAAAAATCATCATAGTCCAAGTCTTCAAAAGTGTGAAGGCTGATTGAGATTCAGACATCACTTTAACAAACCAGAAAACAAGATACAGTAATCACAAGAATTTTATTGAATTTGCGAAGTTAGGACAACAAGGATGTAGCCATGAGGGCCCATCGTTGCCAGGCCCCCGAATGATTTCCTGGCCCCCTAATGACCAGATGTTAAAAAATCATCGTGAGATTACCTCGCTGCAGCCATTTAAAAATAACAAAGTTTACATATAATTTACGGTAAAATAGTATGGAAAAATAGTATTTTACCATAGTGATAAAAAAATATTATGATATTTCTGACTTATAGCGATCCGAAAATAGTATGGTATACTTTTTGTGACAGGAGATTACACAATTTAAGGCGATTTGTATTTGACAGTTTGAAAGCAAACGTTTTGACAAGGTACTGTAAATTCTACCATAAAACAATAGTACTGAACTAAATTGTAGGTACATTATACTATTTATATGCTGTAATTAGTGTTTTAAAAAACCTTTTTTTATCAGATGGAAAATTTGGTGAAAAACGTTTTTATTCAGTTTTTCAGTTTGGATTTCATTCGCTTTTTCAAATGCTATTTCGTGTAAAACAGGAAGTGAGATATAGCTGTTAATAAAATAATTATGTCTTTGTAGTTACCAATAATAAATTAACATTTTTATCACAAAATCTTAAATAAATTAAGTGCAATTTGAAAGAAAATCAGTCTTATGTATGAAAGTAACCAAGAAAGTTCTGTCGCTTTTTGTGGAGGTCTGTGATAATTGGACCTCACACTGTGAGTTGAATGTGAATGGAGATAAGGCGAAAGTCAGTTCTTGGTGTTTATATATCCAACATACTACCTGGTTGTGGCAGTTCAGTTACACTTTGAACTTGCGTAAGAACAGAGTAAACATGGATCTACCTCAGAGCGTCATAGGGCGTGTATGCTGTCGAGTTCAAACTGGGGTCAAACGCCGCAGCAGTGTGGCGGAAAATATGCCAGGTCTTTGGTGAGGGTGTCGTGACTGAGCAGACAGTGCAGCGGTGGTTAACAAGTTTAAGGACGGTGACGAGACAGTCGAAGGCACCACGTGCCCGAAGACCAAGACATGTAAAAAATGTAGATTTTGAGATAGCAATTGAGCCAAACAATTGCCATACATGTGAGAAACTGCACTGCCCTCATGCCGTAAACATCGACAACACCTAGTGGCCCACTTGCGGTAAATGTTGATCGTTGCTATAGCGATGCGTCCAAGAGTTGCCGCTAGTGTCCCACTGGGGGCAGGGTTTCGTCGAGTCGAAACATATATCTCTAGTCGGGGTGTTGAAGTTACCACCACGTAGCAGCAAGAACTTTGTTTTGGTCGGGCTACTTAGATTCTTCGCGGAAAATCAAGAAGGGACCAACACGAACTATCACCAGTCATGTGCATGCGGCTATTATTATATATTATTTTTTCCTGACGAATTGTTTCTAAAGTGAGCTCCGAGGGTCAAGAATAACCTCTGCCTCAACATCATCTAGAAATATCTTGAGAGAAGTGCGATAATTGTATGAATTTAGATGGCAAATGCCGTCGACCATTAGAAAGTGAGTATGCGAGAACTATGAAATAGAGTAAACAGACATGCGTCATTTTGTTACATAATTACATGGAGAACACAGTTTATCTAATGTCAAACAGTTATCGTCGAATATACACGGATGAAGGAGCACTATGATTGACCAAATTAAAAAGATCCTAACGATTTATCCCTTTACAAGCGACGTCTCCTTCATCGCCTTGGGAAGAAAACGAAGTAGGAAGTACACTCACCTAGTAATGATAAGATTACTGGTTTGAGTCCCCTTCGGGGTAATTTTTTATTCTTTTTTAGTGTTTGTTGACTCACCTTAATGTAAAGAAATCACACATATAGCCGATTTAACATATTTTGGGGAGTAATTTTGTAGTTCATTAGCGTTTTGTCTCGTGTCTGCAGCTGGTGGTATAATCTTCAAACTGGAAGAGGGGCCCCCGGGGATCTTCGTTGCGGCGCCGCCAATGTTTGGCGAGATGTCTCTAATTGCCTATTTCTGGTCCACCGACACTTACGGCATGGGGACAATTCGGTGTGAGTGGCGAAACCATTCGGTAGCACCTTCATCAACTGAGGAAACGTTAGAAGTTGGGTCGATGGGTCCCACTTAACTTGACTCTGGGCCAAAAGGCAACGCAAGCAGACACCTGTGTTTCTTCACTGTCTCGTCTGAGGAAGGAGCCATTTCTGGACAGGGTGTTAGCATGTGATGAGAAGTGGGTCCTGTACGAAGTTCCACGGTGCCGTCATAATTGGTTAGCATCCCATCAACGGTTACAAGACAGTCGAAACAAGCAGTGCACCAGAAAAAAAGTCCTCCTGTGTGCTGATGAACTGCTCGCCGCATCGTGCATCGAGAACTGCTACCAGCTGGTGATAGCATCAATGCAACTGTGTACTGTCAGTAGTTGAGCCGTGTTCAAGAAAAACTCAAAACTCTGGAGCCAGCACTTCTGAATCCCAAAGGGATCCCTATTTTACAGGACAATGCTAACAAGGTAACGGTCCCAAGTGTAAATAACCGATTTGGCTGGGGTCCGGATATATGTTACGGGAGACCAAAGTAGGAGACACGTATTTTGGCGTTTGAGCCCATACGCAGAAATTTCCGAAATACGAGGCCCCAAAGTGCCCTTACATGCTATAACTAGGAAGCGAATGACGTTACTTGTACACAACGGATTTGGCTGGGGTCCGGATATGTGTTACGGGAGACCAAAGTAGGAGACACGTATTTTGGTGTTTGAGCCCATCACCTTAAAGGATGCCAGCTCAAATCCTTAGTAGAGGTGCCAAATGCCCTTAATATCTTCTTCGTTTCGCGGTCCAGTAACCTCTACCGCGATGGAATCCATGGCCTTCCAGAAGGTTGTCGATCTATTCTTTATCTTCCAGTCACGTGTTCGGAGGTGGTGGGTGAAAGCCATAGAACATTCTTGGTTACCTTTATAGATAGGTTCTGTGTATTGAAATAGTTATGCACAAAGGTATAATATTGGTCCGGGGCAGTTGTTCTTGGTTAAACATAAGAACTACATGTATTATAACATATAAATAATAATAGTAATAATAATAATAATAATAATAATAATAATAATAATAATAATAATAATAATAATAATAATAATAATAATAAGTTAAAGAAGGCGTAAGGCGTTTTTAATTTTCCGGAAGGAAACCAAATTTTTCCAGTTTTTTTCAGGCTTCAAAAACACTATCTTCAACACATTTTTTTGTAGGTTGTAGCTTGCTCCCCTTCAGAAACGACGGGCCCCACCTACAGAAACCTGCTGGCTACAACCCTGGAGGACAACATAATTAAAATTTCGTACTCATCAAGATTACTCGAGAAAAGTATAAATAAGTCATGAAAGCTGTCAACGGAAAAAATCTCTTCTTCTTCGGTCGGGGTAAAATGGAACTAGTGTATCAAGTTGAATGTGAATGTTCAACTTTCTAAATTAAAACATTCTGATTTGCTCAGTGTTTATATAAATGTATATTAAGTAAGCAAAGCTAGTAACATGTACAATGTCACAAACATTATCACAAAGACATACTTTAAATGAATATTCAGATATTGATTAATTACTTTCTTATTGGAAAAAGTTTCTTCAATTTAGACACAGTATGAAAGATTATAAGTTACTTTGAATAAAACCGTCAGTAATAGAACTTAATTACTTGACCAATAATTATGTAGTAATGTTTACAGTAAATTATTTTGAGAGCAAACTTACATCATTTACTTCAATTATTTTAAACCCAGCCAAAAACAAAGAATAATTAAGGAGGAAAATGAGTGATTGAACAACGAGGAAGAGTTGTACCTAAACACATGAAATTACTCGTACTTTTAAAGAAGCTCGAAAGCAGTTGACTGTACCAGTAAATATATCAGCAAAATCTTCCTGTCTTTACCCAACAGTGAAAAATTAAAATTATCCTTACCAATTTCAACCTAGAGATTACAAATGTTCAGAAAAGGAAGTTCATATCTCATTTAAGGGTTTGATTGTGCCGACATTTTAAAGTTATTTGCCTTTCTCATTGTTAAAGCATGCCATACACCATGAATGAGCTCGGTATTCCGTTTTGTGAGCACTCCGTTCCAACTTTTTACTTGTCAAAAGAGTTTTTTTTTAAATACCGTCAACCAGAGCCGTAAATAGAGATTTCGGCGCCCGGGGTGAAGCAGAATTCGGCACCCAGTACAGACACCTTACCAAACTTTTTTTTTTTACATATGAAAAGCAGCTTTTGTTATCATGCTACACTGAATTTTTAATAAGCTGCTCAGAAGAGCATTACCACAGCCAAAAGCGATCATTATGTATTCTTTTACAAATAAGAGCTGCCTTCAAAAGATTTATTTAGGAATTTTTGTTAAACTTGACAAAACTACCTTTGGTTCTATACAAATCCACTTGGAGGACAGTTATGGAAACTTACAGTACAACTATTTGCAATATTTCATACTATATATAAGAAATAGCATTAATTTCCAGTAATAATTGTAAAGTTTTGTAATTTTATTCTGTAGATAAATAGGATTTTAATTTCAATTCTTTTGCGGTGAAATGTAATGGACATTTAGAAGGAGCCTTCTTTGCAAATTTCTCAATATTGATCTATGGAGCCAAAGAATGTTTAATGCTGTATTTCAAATCCAAAATTAAGTTGTTCCCTAGAACATTTTGAAATAATAGTAATTACTTAATCTCTTAATGAATAGAAGTTCTGAATTTAAGGTTGCTTATTATTAATTAACATATTAAGAATACACTAATTCACATACACACATGTATATTAAATATGTGTATACGTTTGATATGTATGCTGATTGAAACACCACAAAACTAGGTACGTATGCACAAAAGAAAATATCCTGACGATAGAAGTGGTTGATGGAGAAATGCTTCCAACAAATTCCTTCAAATTGGAAGCATTTAATATAGCCTATCAAAGGAATCCCGGGTTCGATTCCCGGCGAGAGCTCATGTGGTTCGGATTCCACGTTAATCAGTAGGTCCACGTCTCATATAGCCTCGCTGCTGAACGGGACGATAAACAAAATCAACTCAACCCTATCAAAGGAATAAAAAAAATACACTGGTAGTGATCAGTCTTTGAAAAAGAGGGAATTCGCTGACTCCTTTTTCACAACTGTTTAAAGTTCGAAAGTGTTATTATTCCTCTTGTTTACCTACACTTTTAATATTCCCGCGCAAACAGGAACTTGCATGTCCTCTCCTGTCTCTTCACTCCTTTCATTTTCGTATCTTCATTCTCACAGAAATATTAATCCCATTGGGTAGAAAAACATGATTGAGTAAGCAAACTCATCACCATTAACGTATTTCAGACTGAGGCTTTGACAGTTTCTGATTTTGAAAACGCTCTTGTTTACATTATAAATCATTACTTAGCATATATCAGATCGTCATTAAAAATCATATACAGCATTAACTTTCTTTAAGTAATAAAACATGTAACACTTCCCAAGTGCAACACTCCGATTTTGATAAAATTTGTCAGGTAGATATTACACATGAAATAAATGAATACGTGTTTTCTTTTTATGGGAAAACAGTTTTAGGGTGCAGAAGCCCCAACCCAAAATTTTGAAAGTTGGCGCTCGAAAGGCAAGAAGAAGTGGAAGAAGTAAATGAAATTATGCATAGATAGCGTAGACTTAAAACGAAGGAATAAGTATTTCCTATTTTTTAAACAAGATACAAAACAGGTGGGTGGGGCACAGACCCTTCCAAACCTTTGATTCCGAAATATCAGAAGTGCGAGTAAGTATATATTAGAAGTGCCTAAAAGATAAGGAGAATTACTACAACACTTTGTGCAGGGACAATAGGCAAAAAATAAACGAACACGTATTTTTAGTTTCTGCGGAAAAATAGTGTTGTGGCCAAGGCCTCTCCGAAGAAAATAAATATTACATCAGAAGCGCAGGAAGGAGTGGACCGATGCGAATGAAATTGTGTAGATATTGTATATGTAAAATAAAGCAATTCGTGTTTCCCAAGTGTCCCGTACTGATTTGCTTCAAATTTGCACATCAACAGTAAGCAGCATATAAATCGACACGTGTTTTTATTTATGGGAAAAACACTGTAAGGGTTAAAGGGACACCCCGAAATACTATAAAATACGCTACAGGTAGAAAAAAAACTAGTGTGAAAATAGTGAAATTTTACCAATAGATAGATGATCTATAAGTAGGAATCAATACAGTGAATTTCTAGTGTTTCGTGTTTCTGCCCTCAAAAGTTCAAGTTCAAAGACTGAAGTTAGCGCCCCCTTGCTACTTGCGAAACACGTATTGCCTTATTTTACATATACAAGATTTAGGTATAGTTTCACTCGCCTCGGTCCACTCCTTCCTGCGCTTCTCCTTTATTATGTACTTTTTTAGGAGAGGACCTTGGCATCCACACAGTTTTTCCGCACAAACTACAAAACACGGGTTAGCTTATTTTTTGTGTATTGTTTCTTAACACCTTTCGTTGCGATTCTCTAATTTAGGCCGGCGAAAGTATATTCATTATCGCTTTCATATCTCGTAATCAAATACTTGGAAGGGTCTTTGCCCCATCCATTTATTTCTTTGTTTCAGGAAAATTCACGTATTTATTAATTTGGGATAGCGGATACTGGACACTGTAGGCAGTGTTGTTAGAAGTCATATGGTTTTACACTTGTTTAGTCGTACTTCTGGTCATTCTAAGCTATGTTATCGGATGCCTGCTTGGTTATCTGAAACCGTAATAATGCGAATAATCGAATGAATCGCTGATTAGAATATCTGAGGTGTATTAGTCTACTGGTACTCATAGCGAAAATACATGCAATAAAGCTAGTCTTAACACTGCAACATAATATCGGTTTATGAATAGCCTAACTTAAAAGGACATGGATGTTTGTTCCAACTACATCTTCAAAGCGTGCGAAAATATAACGATGTAAAATAATATTATCAGTCAGTACCTATTTTATGAATATGATCAGAGGCGCAATAAGTGAGCAGAAATGTATATTGAAAAAGAAAAAGTTTGTTGATTAGGTTGTCATGGATATATGGTAGGTTGCCAAGAAGGTATGGTTGTTATGAAGACAAAATATTTTGTGATGTGGATACTTGTAATCATCTGTCAAAATAAAAGAATTGTAAGATTCTAATTAATACTATCTTATAATAGTCTTGCTGCTAACATTATTATTTAATAATATATATATTCTCGTTATATAATGGTGCGACGAAACCCAGGAATCCTGTAAAAGTCTTGAAGAATAGTAGATACATGGTTCAATTCTAATATCAAGGGACCTATGAACTTAAATTATACTTGTTTGCGTAGTGGAAGAAAAATTGAGCGCAAAAATAATATGGTCAATGTACATAATGATGGTAGGTTAACGACGGATAATACAGAAGAAGCCATGTCACAAATTGTAACTACTAATCAAATCTTGGATATGTTTATGCAATTAAAGCAGCAAATAAGCAGTGAGCTTACAACGAAAGTCCAAGAAATGATACTTAACGGAAGTCAACAGCTTACAACGACAGTCGAAGAAATGGAAACGGCAGTCGAAGAAATAAAACTTAACCTAAGTCAACAGCTTACAACGACAGTCGAAGAAATGAAACTTAACATGAGTCAACAAATACAGCTGATGTCTCAAGAAATCACTCAACAACTGACGCAGCGAATTGATTCTAAGTTAGACTTAATGAACGAACATTTTAATGCAAAATTCGAATTGGCGGAAAACGAAGAGGGTGTTGGCTAAGAATCGTCTGCTAATTTACTTCCAGAAACACATGATATAGACATAAAAGAGCTGGATGATGCAGAATATGACATTCCACCAGTTGATAAACCTCCAACACTGGAAAGCATTTTGAATGAACTGGACGACCAAGGATCCCTCAGTGATGATGAAGTTTCTTCTCCTTTGCAACAAGTCGAAGAGTTTGGCTACGTTCAAGAAAGTAGTGAAACTTTATCGCTTACCTCCCGAGGAAGCTCTGATGCCAGAAGTCAGTGATCCTCCGAGAGGAAGAAAGAAGAAGCCTTAGCGGTGGTACTTCATATGACGCCATATCTTGAGACATCTAATTTTAAAAGGATTACCATCGCAATTAATGTCAGAAAGCGAACGAGTCAACGGTGGCCAGCCATCAGCAATGGTAGTTACAACCATGATCGCCGTCGGCACGTCCCATGGTTTGGTGCCGGTGTTTGATGCTACTCAAACCTTGAAATGGTGTTTAGGAACAACTGCGCTTGGAGAGGAATATGGATCTGTGTCAAGTCTCAGCTTCAACTATGATTGTAGCAGAATTCTGGTTGGCTTTGCGAAGGGGCATATTTTAATGTATGATCTCATCAATGAGAAACTTGTAAGAACTATGACGGATGCCTATCCACCTGGGACTTCCGTTCTTCATGTTAAGTTTACGGATTTGCCAGCGTTAGCGTTGTACAGCGATAGTGGTGGCTCAGTGTTCGAATTAAATTTCAAACGAACTATGGGAGTACGTGACTCTGATTCCCGATGCTTGTTTTCTGGGAACAGAGGAGAAGTGTGTACCATGGAAAACTTGCTGCTTCATAATTTCCAAAATCATTTACTTCATGATGTTGTTATAGTTGCAATGGCAACATTATCCCTTAACGAGTTTTCGTAACCATTTGGTTAAACATTTTTTTTTTATTTTGTCTATAGGGTTGAAGAGTGTTATATTTCGGTATTGTTCTTTGTAGTTATTTGTGTACATACTTTATGCGATGGGAGAGCAGCTATTGCCCCCTTGTGACAACTCTAGTGAATTTTATGCATGGAGTAGTGTGTGGATATGTTGTAGTTTTGCAAGCAGTGCTGGAAGCAGACAGAAAATATTAAATACTGAAGGAAAGCAGTTTATGTTTTTATTTTTCTCGATATGTCCTTCTTTGTAAGTCATTGCCCAACAATGTGCAAGTACGAAAACGGCATAATGTCAAAAATTGATTACTATTTACGGTAAAAATATACTACGTAACCATTTGGTTACATTATTCGCTAACGGATCAAACGGATACTTTGTACAGGAAAAAATACAAAATATTGGACTAGCTTATGTTGATGTATCTTTTGATATTTTTATAGAAAATCTAACGTGAAAAATAAGCATAGTACTCTGTTTATTAGTCAAATTTTAAATTCCATTCAGAGGCTCAGTATGGGATATATATATATATATATATATATATATATATATATATATATATATATATATATATATATATATATATATATATATATATATATAATATTTAAATATAGAGAGTAGAAGGATATATATAACTCTCTTGGAAAACAAACTATACAAGGAAGACAAAACCATAATATTTATTGGAAGCCGCAAGCGACATCTACCGTCCTACACAATATAGTGTGACGAAATTAGGCTAGGTAGTACCACGAATATCTTGGAGACGGATTATCCAAGATAGATGGTTCTCAAAAAATGTTGGGAAGATCTTAATCCAGCAATGGATCAACACTTTATTATTGATTATGATACGTATGCCTTTCATATATAAATTACCCTCACCACTACAATTATTTGATTCCAGTTCCCATTCTTGATATCTGAGCTTTTGAAATTAAGAAATACACGGTTTTACCTTGTTTTGACAGATCATATGTTTAACCTTGTAGATATAAGAATTTCTAGAAACAAACATGCTTCAACTAAAATTTTCTGCTCCTGGATATAATTGGTTGAAAAACCGGCCGAATAGCACCACTGCATATATATATAAATGATCGAAAATTACCGATATTAATGTCCAATCCATAGTTTTCGGGGTCACGGAAACGAACAGTGACACTTCCGATGCCGTTTGAATCCAAAAGCATCCCCATTAGTGCTTCTAAGGGGAGACGGTAACATGTAAAAATAATTGAAATTTATCGATATTAGTGTCGAATTCCTAGTTTTTGGGATCCCTAAGTTGATTGGTGACAGTTTTATTGCCTTTTCTTTCCGAATTGAAAAGTTGAGTTGAGTTGAGTTTAGTTGATTTTAGTTTAGCGTCCCGTTCAGCAGCGAGGCTATATGAGACGTGGACCTACTGATTAACGTGGAATCCGAACCACATGAGCTGAGTTGAGTTGATTTTGAGTTTTACGTCCTGCTGAGCAGCGAGGCTATATGAGACGTGGACCTACTGATTAACGTGAAATCCGAACCACGTGAGCTCCAACCGGGAATCGAACCCGGGTATCCCATGCCAAAGGTGCGTACGCTTAGCCACGAAGGAGTTCCGTAATGAAACGTATTCTCCCTATGCGAAGAATGGGTATTCTGCTAGTTATAACCGAAAAAAAGAAAAAAGGATTCTTGAAACTAAACGTTATACAGATCAGCAACTATCTTTTTGGAAAACAACATAAAATACCTTCTTTTCACCCTTCTTTTCAACCTTCTTTTCACCTTCCTGCTTTCGTTTGTTCAATAATTCCCACCTTCACCTAATAAGCTAAGAGAAGAAAGTTTTGTACGGCTTCAAACATGGAGTAACACTCCAATATGGAAAGTAGCAACACTCTCTTTATTAAAGAAAAAAAAGAGGGCTACCCTTTAGAAGAAGCTCAACAGACTTATCTAACCGTAAGTGCAACACTGTCCCTATGCTGCATATAAGGCAGGCCGCGGTGGCTGAGCTACAAAGCGTTCACCTCTTGTGGGAAGGGTCTATGGTTCCACCTAAGTTCTACCAAATAGAATTTGTGGTGGATAAACGCTTTGTGCGTGGGTTCTCCCTTTTTCTTTTACGTTCTTCATTCTACTTCGTTCCTTATCATTGTCACCGCCGTCTTAATCTTGAAGCAATTCATGAAACGATAAAGTACAGAAGAGGAAAACGATGCTATAGGACTGCCTGTGATCTCAGCTGATTGTGAAAGGAGCTTTTGTGTTATGACACTCACAAAACATCAATAAGAATTATGTTAAATGGTACATTTTCGATGTTGGTTCTGCTTAACATTTAGTCACATTGTTAAGCGTAATTGAGACTCCAATGGGTATTTGCAGAAAGGGAAGAGGCTAGTGGAAACGTCACCTCGGGCGCTGATTGCAAGAGGCGTCTAACGAGTAAGAAGGAAAGAGTGTTGGAAATGAATAAACACCCCCCAAACAGTATTGGCGCCCTGTTAAAGCCATATTGTAGTCAGTTTGCAAAGAGATAGATTTGTTAAAAATTTTCTTCTAAGCTCCGCTTGGAATCCAAACTTCTTAATAAGAATCAGAACAGGTCTTTACATATTACTTAAAAAGAAAGTCATTATATACATAGGTATGAGCCTACGTCATCGACAGAGTCGTAATTTGTGGGGGGCAACTTTCCCCCAGAGAGGCTTCCCGCCGTTCGAAGGGGCTCATTTTCAGACAAAAGTTTCTTACTCCATATACGATAGGAACATAAAGTTAGAAATGAAGTATCAAAGCTGGTCGCTACAGTACATAAACAAAACAGCACAAAAAAGGTAAATACAACAAAAATGAGTCGTAGACCCATTTGAGTAATATTTATTCGTATGGCTTTGAGATTTATCAATACTGTCCCCTTAATAATTTTGCCAAGTTAATAATGGGCCCAGCCGTCAGGGAGGGACACACAGGCTCCAATGGGTCCATAAAGATTAAGAAAAAGTTGGGGAGAGGAGGCCCAATAATTAGAAATAAACTTTTTCTAAGGGACCTAATAAGCTTATTAATTCTTGACCCCAGAAAAAAGTTGAGTCGATTTTGAGTTTAACGTCCCGTTCAGCAGCGAGACTATAGGATACGTGGACCTACTGATTAATGTGAAATCCTAACCACATGAGCTCCGGTATTGAACCTGTGTCTTCCGCGCCAAATCCCCCCTTCCCCCAGGAAAGAATCTAAGATACGACGCTGATCATCAGTTGCAGGGATGGTCCCGACTTACATTACATTTCGTCTTTAATATAACTTCCAAAGAAGAAAAGACGACAGAAATTATTTTCACATTCTTTAAGTTGTAACAACACGTGTAGAAATAGACAGTTCTATGTTTATGTTCCATAACTACTAGTTTATTTTCTTATATTCATATGAGGCTGCTGATCAGAGGCGCAATCCACAAAAGGTTCGAATTCCTCTGAAGAGCAAGGTCGGAATTTTAATTGTCCTCAGTATTCCTGTGTTCCTTTTCCTGTAATGTTTTGAATACCTCGAAAGGAGATGATGTGTCAGTGGCTAACAATACTCCGGTTGGGGCGATTTGTTTAAAAGAACTTGTTAAAGCAGGAAACTTCCATTGCAGCTACTTGGGTTCAAATCCCGTCGTGGTAATTATTAATTTTTCTGAATGGGAAGGTAACGTTTATATAATTGGTATTATAATAATGTTATTCATTTTATTATTATTGTTATTATTATTATTACCATAGAATAAAAAGAAAAAAGTAACATACTCGAAGATATTCACAGAAACAGAAAAGATATAGAGTACGTCAGCAGTTCCTTAGGTTTATACATGAACGCAAAATTATTATTACGTTTGCGGATTTAAAGATAGAATTATTGTTTTATGATAACAAGAAATGGAATATAAAGATATGTTAGCTGATGATAGTCATGCATTTTGTTTTGCCCTTCTTCTAAGCAGAAAGGAGAGATGACATCTGAAATAGTATCAATCTCGTGACTAGCGATCCGTATTATAAGCTCGATCACTATTAGCAATTTGTGCACAACTACGAACAATTTTTTGAAACTCATTTTTGGCCCATACTACAGCAGTGAGGACGTGTTTAGCCCTTATGTGTTTATCAATTCTTGTGCAAACACGTTCCTTGCTGGACAGTTACGAAGGTTTATACAGATGACGTAATTTTGTGTTATTGGAGTTTCATCTGTAAAGGATATTGCCTCAACTCTTAGATCCAGAGAAATTGAACATTCTTCATGTTAGTATACGTCAGAATTATCAGTTTTGTAGATTGTAAAAATTTCTGAATTGCCACACCCGGAATCGATCTCGCGTCTCAAACATTACGAAACTAACGCTTAAGCCACTACTCTAAAACATCACTCTTATGGCAGAAGGAAAAATGGAGCTGTAGTGAATTCAGTAATTACACACTTTTACGATTCAAGTGTAATAATGCTGAAACTTTCTGACTTCAGTCGTGATAAAATAGTAAAGTATTATGCAGAAAGATTAGTCCAGAGAAGTCAACTTTAATTTGACAACTCATATGTACGGAGGCGCTGCCATATGCTCTCACCTTGGGCCCTGATTTTTCACGGCAAGGCATTGGAACTATATGGATTGAAATTTGGTGTTTCAGGGCACTGAATTATTTTTTAAAAGTTAATTCATTTAACGAACCTCTCTGCTCATTGCATTTTAGACAACATTTTCTGACGCGACAAAACGCCAATGAACTACAAAATTACTACCCCAAAATATGTTAAATCGCCTATATGTTTGATTTGATTACATTAAGGTGAGTCTAAAAAACACTTAAAAAAGTACCAGAAAATGACCGCGGAGGATGTGCGAACCACCAGCGTTATGATTATTGGGCGGGTGCTTTTCCGACTTCGCCACGGAGACGATGAAGGATACATCACTTGTAAAGGGATAAATCGTTGAGATCGTTTTGATCTGGTTAATCAGAGTGCTCTTTTAACCGAATATATTAGACGATAACTGTTTGGGATGAGACAAAATGCGTTTGCCATGTAATTTTATAACAAAATGACGCATGTCTATTTACTTTATTTCATAGCTCTCCCATACTCACATTCTAATGATCGACGACATTTGCCATCTAAATTATCGCACTCAAGCTTTTTCACTTCATGATGTTGAGGCAGTGTTTATTCTTAATCCCCGGAGCTCACTTTAGGAACAATTCGTCAGGAAAAAATAATACATAATAATATCCGCATGCACGTGACTAGCGAAAGTTCGTGTTGGTCCCTTCGCTATGCTCAGCGACGAATTGAAGGAGCGTGGACCAAAACGAAGTCCTCGCTGCGACGCGGTGGGAACTTCAACACCCAGACGCGAGATATCTGTTTCGACTCGACGAAACCCTGCAGGCAGTGGGACACCGTCTTGTCTCTATATTGACGATCGACGTTTACCCGCAAGTGGGCCACTAGGTGTTGACGACGTTTACGGCATAGGGTAGGTCCATTTTCATATAGCCTCGCTGCTGAAAGGGACGTTAAACTCAAAATCAACTCAACAAAAAATACAATGCTTCGCATCATATATCGACATATGCTTACCGTGCACTTGATATTTAATTGCTAAAAGCTTGTTTATTATATGGAGCGCTTAGAGCACTGAGCAATGAACCCATTAAGTTGTGAGAAAAATATATATAAAATTTCTAATGTAAGCTTCTGTATGTTGGTCTACGTACCTTGATTTGGGAGTTTCAAATTTCCTCCGCTTTTAAACTGAGAAGTATCGATAATTCAACAACGAAATAATTAGACCATGATAATTTAATTGAAATTCATCGTAAGTTTGCCAATGACGAACACTTTACTATTCTATATCGTAAAGGTCAGATCCATCATTATTGTGTAGAGCGGTACTTCAGGGATTGACCGTAGAAATTCAAACTCCGATTAGTTAGAATTTGACAACCTGGTTTAATTACAAATATAAACTCTTTAGTCAGTAGAAACGATGACGTGGATCATGTGTCAGAGTTGACGACGATGTCTTTTATTGGGTCAGTGGTTCATTGTGGGTGGTAGGTCGGAGTGGGTCATGGTGGGTAGTGGGTCAGAGAGGGCCAAGTTGGGTGGTGGATCATGGGTCAGATGCGCTCGCCGTAGAGGTGGGTCAAGTTTTCATTGACCCACGCCATCTCTGATCAAATCTGTAAAAGCAAACCAAATAAAGAGCAATACTACTACAGAAAACGCTCAATATCTTAGCTATTCATGACAAACTATTGCATGATCCGAATGACTCTAGTATACCCACAAACCATCATTTGTCATACTTTACCAAAATACGTCATGACTTTTCTGACAACCTGATACTTTCAATGTTTTTAATACGCAAAGTTCATTGATCTCATCAGTTATTCACTTATTCTCTTATGATCATCACAATCTTTAGGGTGCTTCCCGTAGATATAGCGAGGACAAATGTAGATTCATGCTTCGTGTAGCGTGCAAGCAATCCAATGAAAAGCAACAGGATAATATTTCCCTCCTCGAAACCCCTGAAGTGGAATGTGTTGATTATTCAACAAAAAGACTTCAAATCCAATCGGAAAGTTCATAAGATATAAACTATGTAGCCAAGTCTCGACTTTGCAATAATAATAATAATAATAATAATAATAATAATAATAATAATAATAATAATAATAATAATAATAATAATAATAATAATAATAATAATAATAATAATAAATCTTATTATTATTATTATTTATTTATTTATTTATTTATTTATTTATTTATTTATTTATTTATTATGAGAAATTGCGACCACAGCCGAAGCCATAATGGTCATATATACAAATATATACAATGGAATATTACAGGAAAAAATACAACAAAACAAAACAAAATTAAAATACATGAAATCATGACAATCAAGAAAAGCAAAGGAAAAAACATTAACACAAGTTTAATTCAAACTAAATTACAAGATAAAATTACAAACATATCCTCATTTCAATAAAGATTCAATCAAGTAGGATGTATTACTAAAAATTTACATAAGTAGATTATGAAATAAACAAATTAAAAAAAATTAAAACACATGAACAAATATACACCATATGGGTGAAAAAAAAAGAAAATTCAATAGACAATATACAAAAAAGGGTTAAATTAGGTATTTTAATTAAATATAGCAATCCAAAAACTGTTTTCTAAGCGCCAAAAAATTCGAATAAAAAAAATCAATTTTGAGTGACTTTTTGTTTATGTTGTCAACACAAATAAATAATGGCGAACCAACTAAATTACTATTACACAATATAGGACGGTAAAGCCTAGATTTATACAAGGGAACTTTAATAAGCAAATATTCAATTAAGTTCAGTTTCGCATGTTTTATATCATGAATAAATTTAATTTGCCTTAAATTACGACAAACTTCGAGAGCAAGTAAATCCAATCTAGCAAGAATCACCCTATTGGGCAGATCATATAGTTTAAATTTATATTTTAACCAGGCCACGAAGGAAATCTGGACTGACTCCTAAACTTGAGTAATACTAATGAGCTTTCGGTTCCAAATCAAGCTAGCAAATTCCAAGTGGGAACGTACATATGCACAATATAAAATTTTGCAAGCTGTAATATCCTTAAAATGTCTAGCAGCCCATTTGATGAGTCCCAGATTCCTTCTAGCCTTGGAAACCATGGTTGAAACACGATGGTCAAAAAGTAATTTAGAATCAATCATAACACCTAAATCTTTGTTAATTGAAACAGGTTGTATTCTATACTGATTTATTGAATAAGAAAAATACGATATATTCGTTTTCCTGGAGAACGCTATACTTTTTGTTTTATTCATGTTTAATGCAAGTAAATTTTGACGCGTGTCAAGTTAGACCAACCACCAACACCAAAACGACCGGAACATATCTCAGAATTATGGGTTATTTATGGGCTAATCAGTTGCTCTAATCCCAATTTTTGGGCTCCTACTGTTTAGCGGGAAATCGGATTAAAAGTGGGCGAGTCCAGCTTGACATCAAGCTAAAACCCCCCATATTGTTAGAATGGTCCCATCGAAAAAATTCAAACGCCAGAATTATGGGCTATTTATGGGCTAATTAGTTGCTCTAATCCCAATTTTTGGGCTCCTACTGTTTAGCGGGAAATCGGATTCAAAGTGGGCGAGTCCAGCTTGATATCACGCTAGAAGCCCCCATATTGTTAGAATGGTCCGATCGAAAAAATTCAAACGCCAGAATTATGGGCTAATTAGTTGCTCTAATCCCAATTTTTAGGCTCCTACTGTTTAGCGGGAAATCGGATTCAAAGTGGGCGAGTCCAGCTTGATATCAAGCTAGAACCCCCCATGTTGTTAGAACGGTCCGGTCGAAAAAATTCAAACGCCAGAAGTATGGGCCATTTATGGGCTAATTAGTTGCTCTAATGCCAATTTTTAGGCTGCTACTGTTTAGCGGGAAATCGGATTCAAAGTGGGCGAGTCCACCTTGACATCAAGTAAAAACTCTCCATAAGGTTAGACATCTGGAATCGAAGAAAATCAAACGTCGGAAATATGGGCTATTTATGTTCTAATTGATGCTGTAATTCCGAGTTTGGGGCTGCTACGTTTTAGCAGGAATTCCTTATCAAATTGTGAGATTTGGCTTAACTTCTTGCTATAAACCTAGGGCTATAATACTCCGATCAAAAGGATTAAAACGTCGGAATTATGGGTTATTTGTATTGCTAAATTGTTGCTCTAATGTCGAGTTTTTTCTTCTATCGTTAGCAAGAAATCTCAAGCAAGATTAGTATTGATTTTTAGATAAGTTGGGATGATACTTTCAAAGTTGCAGTGAGAAAACATCGATTTTTATTAACTGAAAATTAATTTATTTGCACTCTCCGCAAATGTAAATCTATATTTCTAAAGTAAATCCATGAATTCATTTTTCACGTGTATATGTTCATTATGTTTTGAAGTAAATAGTGTACAATTTATATAGTGAAATATCATTATTTTTTAAATCAATTTTTTTTTCTAAGGAAATGTCTCTTTGCCGTTTCTGGGGGCCGCAGTGGCACAGTGGTAGAGCGTTTACCTCTTGTGCGTGTGATTCCTGGTTCGATCCCAGATCGCGCCAATTGATCTTTGTGATTGACAAACACCATGTACTTGGGTTTTATCGGCATTCTACCGCTGTGCCATTGCGGGCCCCAGCAACGATGAAAAGGCATTTCCTATAAACTAAAAAAGTATTTAAAAAACAGTATGATATTTCACCATATAAATTCTATATATACACTACTTGCTTCCAAACATACTGAACATATAAACGTGAAAAGACATTTCATAAATTTACTAGTAGAGATATATATTTGCATTCGCGGAGAATGCAAAAAAATCAATTTTCAGTAATTATATATCGAGGTTTTCTCACTGCAACTTTGCAACTATCATCCGACGTTATCTAGAAATCAATACCAATCTTGCATGAGATTTCTTGAGAACGATAGAAGAACTAAAATCGACATTAGAGGAACTAATTAGAAAACAAATAAACCATAATTCCGACATTTTAATTATTTGATTATTTATAGCACTAGGTTTATAGCTAGAAGTTAAGCCAAATCCCACAATTTGATGAAGAACTCCTGCTAAACGGTAGCAGCCCCAAACTCGGAATTGGAGCACAAATTAACCCAAAAATAGAACATAATTCCCGCGTTTGAGTTTTTTGGATCGGACCATTGTTACCGAATCGGAGGTTCTAGTTTGATATCAAGCTAGATTCGCCTGTTTTGTTTCCGAATTCCCGGTAAACATTAGGATCCAAAAAATAGAATAACAGAAACACATTAACCCATAAATAGCCCATAATTCTGGCGTTTGAATTTTTTCGATCGGACCATTCTAACCCTAACTACATGGGGTTTCTGGCTTGATATCAAGTTAGGCTCGCCATTTTGAATCCGATTTCCCGCTAAACAGTAGGAGCCCAAAAATTGGGATTAAAGCAACTAATTAGCCCATAAATACCTCATAATTCTGGTTTTTGATTTTTTTCGATCGGACCATTCTAACCGTAACCGAATGCGAGGTTCTAGCTTGATATCAACCTAGACTTGCCCATTTTGAATCTGATTTCCCGCTAAACAGTAGGAGCCCAAAAATTGCGATTAGAGGAACTAATTAGTCCATAAATAGTCCATAATTCTGGCGTTTGAATTTTTTCGATCGGACCATTCCATCCGTAACCGTATGGGAAGTTCTAGCTTGATATCTAGCTAGACTCGCCCATTTTAAATCCGATTTACCACTAAACAATAGGAGCCCCAAAATTGGGATAAGAGCAAATAAGTAGAACATAAACAGACCATAATTCTGGAGTTTGAATTTTTTCGATCGGACCATTCTAACCGTAACCGAATGTGTGGTTCTAGCTTGATATCAAGCTAGACTTCCCATTTTGAATCTGATTTCCCGCTAAACAGTAGGAGCCTAAAAATTGGGATTAAGCAACTAATTAGCCCATAAATAACCCATAATTCTGGCGTTTGAATTTTTTCGATCGGATCATTTTAACCGTATGGGGGGTTCTAGCTTGGTATCAAGCTAAACTTGCCCAATTTTGATTCCGATTTTCCGCTAAACAGTAGGAGCCCAAAAATTGGGATTAGAGCAACTAATTAGCCCATAAATAGCCCATAATTCTGGCGTTTGAATTTTTTCGATCGGACCGTTCTAACAATATGGGTGGTTCTAGCTTGATATCAAGCTGGACTCGCCCACTTTGAATCCGATTTCCCGCTAACAGTAGGAGCCCAAAAATTGGGATTAGAGCAACTAATTAGCCCATAAATTGCCCATAATTCTGAGATATGTTCCTTTCGTTTTGGTTTTGGTGGTTGGTCTAACTTGACACGCGTTAAATTTTGTACAGACCATTGGAAAACAGAGGTAATATCAGCTTGTAATTTAAGGTAATCCTGATTACAAGTTATTTCAGAAAATATCTTGAGATCATCAGCGTACAGTGAAAAAGGACATTTCAAATAATTACCAATATCATTCACATATATTAAAAATAATAATGGACCCAAATTGGATCCTGGAGGAACACCCGAAGTAGTCTTGAAAACAGATGACTTAGAACCCATATATCTAACTACGAATTTACGATCAAACAAGTAAGAAGCGAACCAGTGAATCAAGGATTTGGAGATTTCAAAGAAATGAAGTTTATTAAGAAGCTTATGATGGGATATTTTATCGAAGGCTTTAGCAAAATCAAAATAAATAGTATCAACTTGACCACGTTTATATACAACAGGAGAAACCAAAGTCAGAAATTTATTCAAATTTAGTTCAGTTGATTTACTCTTTAAAAAGCCATACTGTTCAGGTATAATAGAATGTTCAACAGAACTATAAAGATAATTGTAGAATAATAATAATAATAATAATAATAATAATAATAATAATAATAATAATAATAATAATAATAATAATAATAATAATAATAATAATAAAGAAATAACAGAATTACAAAATCAATTAGGAAAACAATGCCTTCCAATTAAGGAAACATGATGGCCACCACGACGGGCCGTAACTTGTGGGGACAGGGGAGCCACTACCTTCCACCCACAGGGAAGCTCCCCGCCCTTCAAGGGTTTCCCATTTTAAGACAAAATTGTCTTACTCCATATACGATACGAAAATGAAATTATAAGTGAAGCATCAAACAGGTTCACTACATTACATAAACAGAACATCACACTAAAAGTAAATAGAACAATAATGAGTCGTGGGCCCATTTCCGTAAAAAGATGTCTACTATTACGACACTAGAAACAATATATATTCGTATATTATTGTCAGATTTGTCGTGTATGGAACGGGCCCAGACGTGTAACTAACGACCCCGCAGGCCTTGGTGTGCGGTAGATTCCAAGAATTTCAGATATCCTCTGATCTTATTGGCCGATACAAATAGGACATCAAATGTCATGACCTACATATGGTGGAAATTAAGGCAATCTTCTGTTGGCCTTCGTGGCCGACTGTTCAAGGTCAACATTCTTGTAATGAAAATACTTTTTTCGTGGGTTCAAACCCTCCTCAAGGATTTTTTAAAATTTTCATAACACTTTTTTCATTAAAATAACCTTGCAGTTTTACTATACGGATCCACAGTAAAACTAATAATAATAATAATAATAATAATAATAATAATAATAATAATAATAATAATAATAATAATAATAATAATAATAATAATAATAATAATAAGTAGAAGTAGTAGTGCTAGTAGTATTAGCATCATTGATAATAATTGTATTGTTTATGTAGGATACTTGAAGAAAGTACTTAAAACTACACACAGCATTTGGCTCGATTTTCTTCGTTTTGACTCGACTCGAATAGAAACTCCAGTCAAATTCGATTTACGTTGGAGGAAATTTTTGGAGTTGAGTTCTCGAGTGGAACTCAAAGGTGTATTTTTTGAGTCGAGTCGAATTTGAGTGAAAACCACTCATGCCCATCCCTACAATTCTTCTTTACCTTCTAGTTTCCAAATAAGAAAAGACGATAGAAATTATTTGCACATTCTTTGAATTATACCAACACGCCTAGAAATAGTGTGTGCTATGATTATCTAACAAAACTACTAGTTTGTTTTCTTGTCTTTGAGGGATTGATGGCAAAGCATGATAGCAGAGAACTGCCATTTCAATCACCCGGATTCGAATTTCGGTGTGGCATTTATTATATTTTCTTGATGGGAAGGTGTTTACGTAATTGATATTGCAATTCTGTTATTCCTTTACTACTACCACCACTACTACTACTCCTATTATTATTATTATTATTATTATTATTATTATTATTATTATTATTATTATTATTATTATTATTATTATTATTATTATTATTATTATTATTGTTGTTGTTGTTATTATTATGATTATTACTGCAAAGTCGACACTTGGCTACATATTTTGTATTTTATAATTTTCTGATTGGATTTCACGTGGTTTTGTTGAATAAACAACACACTACATTGAAGGGGAGTTGGAGGAAGGAAATATCATCCTGTTGCATTTTATTTTTTTACTTGCATGCTACACGAAGCCTGGCTACTACATTTCACCTCTCTATACCTACGGGAAGAACCCTAAAGTTTTAGATGATCATAAGAGAGTAAGATTCGTTAAATTAATTAACTTAAAAGAAAGAAGCCAGTGCCCTAAAACACCAGATTCCATTCAATATAAGTATCTGTCCAATGCCGTGCCGTGAAAAATCAGGGCCCGAGCATATGGCAACGACTTCGTACATATGAGTTCTCAATTTAAAGTTGACTTGTCTGGACAATTCTTTCTGCATTATACTTTACTATTTTATCATGTCTGAAATCAGAAATTTTCAGCATTATTACACTTGAATCTTAAATGTGTTTAATTACTGGATACACTACAGCTCCATTTTTTCCTTCTCCCAAATCAGTTATGTCTTAGAGTAATGGTTTCAGCGTAAGTTTCATTATGTTGGGGACGCGAGTTCGATTCCGAGTTTGACTGGTCAGTAAATTTTTACAATCTACAAAACTGATACTTCTAACGTATACTAACATGAAGAATATTCAATTTCTCTGGGTCTAAGATTTGAGACGTCCTCCTTCACAGGTGAAATGCCAAAAACACAAAATTACGTCACCCGTATCAACTTCATTCGTAACCATTTGGCAAGTAACGTGTTTGGGCAAGAATTGATGAATACATAAGGGCTAAACACGTCCTTACTGCTGTAGTATGGGCCAAAAATCAGTTCCAAGGAATTGTTCGAAGCTGTGGACAAACTTTAAATTGTGATCGAACTTACAACGCTAGTCACGGGAATGATCCTTTTTAAGAAGTCAACTCATCTTTCTACTTAGAAGAAGTGCGAAACAAAATGCATTGCTGTTATCAGCTAACAAATATTTATATTCCATTTCTTGTTATCATAAAACGATAATTCTATCTCAAAATCCATAAACGTAATAATATTATTGCATTCATGTATAAACCTAAGAAACATCTGACATACACTATATCTTTTCCGTTCCTATGAACACCTTCGACTATGCTACTTTTTCTTTCCTTGTCTGGTAATAATAATAATAATAATAATAATAATAATAATAATAATAATAATAATAATAATAATAATAATAATAATAATAATAATAATAATATTAAAGGAATGACATAATTACAGCAGCAATTATATAAACATTATCTTCCCATTCAGAAAAATTAACAACTGCTATGACGGAATTTGATCCCAGGTAGCTGCATTGAGAGTTTTCTGCTTTCACATTTTTTTTTTTTAACAAATCGCCAAAACCGGAGTATTGTTCGCCCCTGGCACTATATGTCCTTTCGACGTATCCCAAAGACTACAGAAACACCAACACAGAAATACTGATGACAATTAAAATTCCGACCTTGCTCTTCAGAGGAATTCTAATTCCTAGTGGATTGCGCCTGATGATCAGCAGCCTCATGATCATGTGGCCTCAATTTGCCAGAAATTCCTCATATGATCATAAGAAAATAAACTAGTAGTTATACAGGAGCCATCCGAAAAGTGGTACCCGTTTGCGCCGCCGCTGACGAATCGTGGAGCCGCTGGGCGAGGTCAGGCAGCGTCAGTGGCAGTGTAGCCAGACCTACTAATTTTGCAGGAGATCTCCTGCTTTTTCTACGTTCTATTGATCTGTGAAAGAAAATAAAAAGTGAACAATCTCCGGTTTCTTCGTACTTCGAGAAGTTACAGAATTATATTAATATTAATAATCAATTTTTATTTTTTCTTACATAAAAAGAGGAAATCTCTCTGTATCCATACACAAGGCTCTGTAGTGCAAATAGAGTTTTGATATATATAATATGAATACAAGGATAGAAATGTACGTCTTCTTTCATATGCATGATGGTTGGCTATCATGTGTATGATTTACGAGTAAGTGTTGTTTTGATTGGGACCTGGGTTGGAAGCAGGGTAAAATTGAGGGGTATGCTGGGGGGACGTCGTTACCCCACTTCCAAAAATATCTATGGCGTCCCCCACTTCCTAAAAAAATACAGTAAATAAACATAGGCAAGGAGAACGGCCTATCATGCGTCATCCGACTATTTCAGAACCACTTTTACCCTGGTTGGAAAAATAGCTTTTAGATCACTTCTCCCCGATCGCCAGCTCTTATTATGAAGTAATTAAAATTCAAATGTATGTTTTGTATGTATTGTTTTATTTTGAAATTAAAGTAATAATGAATTCTGGTCCTATTGTTTTGACCGCCGTCCCCTTAATAATGGCAAATTTTTTGGTCCCCCTAAAATGACGCAACTTTATGTGTCTACTGCTTTCTCCTGTTTTTTTATGTTCGAATCTTCTGCTTTTCCAGCTGATCGGTCTGGCAACACTGGTCAGTGGCTTGTCTGTCTGCTCTGTGCGATGTTGCGTGACGCTAGCAGTGCCTGTGTTGCCTCTGTGCTCGTTTATAATGATGAAACGAATTGAGAACCCCGCCAGTTGTGAAGTAAGGGCCGTGATTAAATTCCTTAATGCACGAAACGTTCGACCTTGTGAAATTAATTGCCAATTAAAGGAGTTGTATGGAGACAATGTGATGGACGAGTTCGTCTGTTCGGTACTGGTGTCGCAACTTCAACCTGGGAAGGGGGGTACACACGACGATGAGCGTTCAGGGAGACCATTTGTCATTACAGACGAACAGCTGAGGTCAGTAGACGAACACGTGAGGAACGATCGACGCGTCACAATTGATTAAATCTGTGAACATTTTCCTAATGTGTCTCTAACAATTGTTCATGAAATTGTCAACGACCATCTGCATTATTCAAAAATCTGTGGGTCCCTCGCATGCTCACAGATAGAGCACAAAACCAAGCGTATGGCTGCAGCACTGACGTTTCTGGGACGTTATTCCTATGAAGCAGACTCTTTCCTGTATCGCATCATTACAGTGGACGAAACGTGGGTTTGTTATGAATCACCTGATCATCTGAGAGTAAACGACACTCTATGGAGTGGCATCACTCTCATTCACCAACCAAACCAAAAAAAAAAAAAAAAAACAAGACAGTTCCGTCCACCAGGAAACTCATGGCAACCATATTTTGGGATCGACGAGGTGTACTGCTCATTGATTTTATGGGCCGTGGAGACACAATTAACGCTAATGTATTGTGAAACAGTAAAGAAATTACGGTGGGCAAAACAAAATCGACGGCGAGGTATGTTGTTTACAGGCGTCATTCTACTTCATGACAATGCCAGGCCCCATGCAGCTGCGAAAACACAACAACTTCTGCACCAATTCAAGTGGGAAACCTTCGACAATCCACCGTATAGGGCAGACTTGGCCCCTTCGAATTTTCATCTCTTTACAAAGCTCAAAGCCTTTCTGCCGGGAAAAGATTTGACAGCGATGAAGAATTTAAACGAGGCGTGAGTACGTATCTCAATACGCTGGCGGCGGAGGACTATGACGCTGGAATACAAAAACTCGCCACACAGTTTGAAAAATGCTTAAATTTGCTTATTGATTATGTGGAGAAGTAGTGTAAAGTATGCTCTTTCCAATAAAAATGTTTATATTTGTTAACATGTACTACTGTGTCTTTATTGCACAAACGGGTACCACTTTCCAGATGGCCTTCGTAGAACTGTCTATTTCTAGACGTGTTGGTACAATTTAAAGAATGTGAAAATAATTTTGTTCTTTTCTTCTTTGGAAATTAGAAGTTGTGGTAAAGACGAAATGTAAATAAATCGGGACAATCCGTGCAACCTATGACCAGCGCCGTAACTTACATTTTTTTCTGGGGGTGCAAGCATTAATAAGCTTATTTGGGCCCCTAGGAAAACTTGTACTTCTTGGGCCCCCTTTTTCCAATTTTCTCTTATTCTTTATGGGGGCCCCAGAGCCTGTGGGTCCTCCCGCACGGGAAGATCTGCGGTTCCGTTAGTTACTACCTGTGCCCATTCCGTACATGACAAAATTATTAAGGAGACAATATTGATAAATCTCAAAGCCATACAAATAAATATTATTTGTTGAGCCGCTAATAGTAGGCATTTTGTAATGAAATGGTCCATGAATCATTTTTGTTCTAGTTACGTTTGGGGTGCGGTTTTGTTTATGTAATGTGGCGACCCTATTTGATGCTTCATTTCTAATTTTATGTTCCTATCGTATATGGAGTAAGATAATTTTGTTGGAAAATGGGGCCCCTCGGAAGTCGGGGAGCTTCGCTGGGGGGGACAGGTACCCCGTGCATCCCATAGCTTATGGCTCTGCCAATGGCGTAGTCTCAACTTGAAGAACGTTTCGTGATATTTTCCTCATTGAGAAACGTCTATGTAACTCGTTTTTGAGTTAAGCAAGGAAATCTCGAGTAAGTCATTAAGACACGCAAATTGCTTATATTTTATTGTTTATATTTTTATTTTTATTTTGTTTATATTTGTTTTTTTTCGTTATATTTGAGTATCTTTTTTATATTTTTCCATAAAAACGACTTTAACTAGGTATTAGTTTGGATGGAAGCTTAAATGGAGTGGTTAACGCATTGAACTTTTATTTGGTGGACCCGAGTTCGAATCCCGGCGAGGTTGAACTTTTTTCAAGTGTTTCTGTTTCAATTTCAATTTCAATGAATACTCAGTGTGACATGCAAGATCTTCTCTCCTCCAGAAGGAAAAAGATGTTGGAATGAGCAGAATTGAAGAAGGACTCTGAACGGAGGCAATTATTTACAAAGTTATTTCCAGTAGTTGTTCCAGATTTGATATTTTCAGCTACTTTCAAGCATTTTCTGATTCATATGTGATCAGTGATTATATCTTTGAATATACAGTATATAATGAAAAATACACTACATACACAACAATATTGAAATTAACATATGATGTTCATTAGACAACACACTCTGAACCAGGGGAAATTGATCTCGGAAAGTAGAAATGTTTCGTGCGTAATCTTCTCACAATTTTACTTCCATACAGACTTCACTCAGCGGTACCAACTGCTGTCAGTGCCGAGATAAGTTACATGTAAGTTGGGTTTCATCTGTCTAAGCGTTCTCAAAACTGCAAATGACCTGGAACCCAAGTAATGAAATTAGAGCGCTTAGGGGGGATTTACTTTTGTGGCTGGGTCTACCAGTGCATACACTGTATGATTATTTTCCCCTTCCCTTCAACTCTCAAATACTGATAAAGAGTTTTAAGCATAGATCAAAATATGAAACATATACTTACTATAACAGTCTTACGTCATTTATTGGGTTCTCAGCATTTTTTAAAATGTCATTTCCGTAAAGTAAAGAATTTCAGATAACATTTTAGATGCATAACAGATGAAGAAAAAATCATTCTTTTATTAATGTGCGCCTATGATCTGTCGCTTGAATTCAGTCCGTTTTTTTCTGAATTTTCCAGGGGGTTTGTCCTCTTGAATTTTGTCCTCCATTCGTAATAACCTGTTTGGTAATTCTAACTGAGAGTGTAAGAAGAATTACTATTTCTTCAAGTTTCATTATAAATTTTAGATTTTATTCTTTATGTTCTTCTCGAAAAAATTGACGAAAATATAGTTCTTTATCAGCAGTGTTATTCAAAAAACTTTGGTAAAGATGAATGAGATTTAAAAAAAATACTCGCGGGCAAATGGAAAATTGTTTGACTCAGTTGCAAGAAAGCCGTTTGACTGAAACTCCCGCCGTACCTGAAACGAACATAAAATAAACTTAATTTGTCATAATATAAAATTATTTCACATCAAGATTTTATTAACTTTTTCAGTAGTTCATCTCCAACGTGTTAACAAGTAAGAATCGCAGTATGCAAAAGGTGCCACAGTTCACATCATCAAGACATGATTGGACATATATTAAGTAAACAATGCAAGAGGATGCATAAGACAAATCTTAAGGTACAATATTAGTGTTCTGCATCACAACTCCTTTTTCGGCATCATCTTAGTAGTGGAAAAATGATCGATCTGGCTCATAGTAGCTCAATTCAGGAGTCCATGGGAAATTGAACACCCTGAACAGTCCACCCACGTTCTTTTACGACCTCCATTTTAGGGGTGTATTTGTTCCCTTTTATGAGCACTTTTAGGGGGTGTGCTCGTTCTCTTTTATGAGTACATTTTAGGGGGTGTACTCGTTCTCTTTTATGAGCATATTTTCCAACCCCTATTTTAAAATAAGTAGTGTCATTGATACCAGTCCTAGCGCACCCCATATTTTTGACAAGAACAGAAAAATAGCACATAATATTTACATAATTGCAACTCCAAAGTAGATTGGGTAGTGTCTCTGCGTATTCACTTTTATCACATTTAAGATTATAAAAACTTACATCTAAAACTTATAACTTATTGTGCTGTCTTTGATAAAAAAAAAAATAGCTTTTGTTTGGTGCAAATCGGTTCAGAAATAAGCTAAATTATAAGAACATAAAGTTTAGTATGTTGCATAAGCTTTTATAACATCTAAAACTCTGTAACATCTAAAACCTTACATATAAAAACTCTGTAACATAAATAAATTTTCAAAGTAAAAAGCAGCAAAACCTGTGCACAGGTGGACCTGAGAGAACTTACGCTTTTCTCTTATTTGTTTGTTTGGTTTGCTTTTGGCTGCCTCTCAGGCTCCTTTTTCTGTTTTTTTTTTTTTTTTTTTTTTTTTTTTGCTGCTGCTATTGTCGCTGTGCTGCTACACCTCTTTTCTTTTCCCGACTAACGCTAGCCTCCAGTCACATCAACTCCCTCTGACTTCTTGGCTTGTAGAAGAGAGAGTGAAAATCCTTCTTCCAGCTTGGAGGCGATTCGAACCTGCGACGTTAGGCACGTCGGTAACTACACACAGTTGGCCAGATCATGAGCGAGCACGCTTGGCTAACACGTACCCAAAGAAATCGAGAGAAAATTGGTCCTTATATATGAACAAATACTTCTACAAGTAACGACATCTATTAGCAAAGTGATAAACTAAGATCACATGTAACGCCATCTATTGAGTAAGAGAGTAACTGCTAGAACATATTCTCCTAACCGGCAAATTTAGTTTAATCATCAATGTTCAAAAAGAAAAAATGTCAGTGCTGCCAACCCACTTATCCAATATTATAGTGTTTACCCCAAATATTTTTAAGAGGATAGTTTTACCCCTCAATACTTACAATGCGCTAACTCATAAAATAAAAAAGTTGGCAAATTTCAGAAATAAAAATTGCGTTTGCAACTCTGCAAAAAATAAAAATTCAGATATTTGAAAAATAAAAAAATACTAGCATAATCTACATAAAATTCTAAGACTTTTTCAAAGAATAGCATTCTCCTGAAACCTCAAAAATAAACTCGCAAGAAATCCCAAACTTTTCAAATCGCTATATTTTCGTTATCTATTAACCGATTTTCAAAATTCAAACGACAACCAATAGTGAAATATATATGCAATTTTTTGAATTTATCGTGGGTAGTATAACTCTAAAGATACTATTATAGAACTCAAATAAATCTCTTATTTATGTATAGAACTTTAAAAATCGAATAACATAGCGCTGTGTTTGTCTAAAGATCTCAGTTTTATAGTTTTTATAGTCTTGAAACCATAAAAACACTTATACACTTAGAACATATTTAAAATTACAAGTTTGGATACTGATAATGGAATCTTCTGTTAATCTCGTTTTATATAGGAAACAGTGATTTCTTAAACTCTGTCCACTGATCATAGTTCAAGCTGAATGGACAACCGTTAATATCAACTACTTGGAATTCGGTTTGCACATTTTTCACAACTACACTGAAATTATTAGTAAGTATAAACTTCTTTTGGGGATTCCTACTAACCACTCCATTTTTATTTTAGAAAAAAATAATCATTTCTGTTACTTCTTAGAATCCTTTTTAAAGAATAGTTGATGTATTTTGTAACCATTAGAAAGATCCTTCATTCTATTATATCTCATAAACAGTTTCTTAGTTTTCATCTCTTTTAAAACTTGATCAGTATCTTCATTATATCTCTGTGGCAATAAGGTTTTGTATTTCTCATTTAGATGTACTAATACTCTTTCTCCAGTTTATTTTGTTTGTATCAATTTCCATGAGGTCATTTCGTATGATTTTCCCTCTTCCAGATCTTGCAATTTAACAAGGTTTAAAATGTTAATATTGTTTTTCGTGTTTAATTGTGAGGTCATTTCTCACTTATTGTATAAAACTTTTAAAAAAATGTTCATTTTTGTAGTGATCTTATCACGTTCTATATATAGTTAATTCTATGAACAATGCCTTTTATGTTCGTCTTTTAATTCTCCATTCATGACTAATAACATTAAGCTCATCCTTAAACATAGCAATTTGAGTAACCATATTTTTATAATACTCTTTCTTCCAAGCTATATTAAATCGTGTTGATAAAACAGAGATAACGGCAGAAGTAGATGCAAATGCTGCTGTAATAATTGAATAGACTGTAACAGGAATAAATATATTGATAAACCCCGTTGAAGCAGAAAGTAGTAACGAAAATACAATAAAAGTAACATAAATACATTTTAACCTCCTAAATTTTCTCTTATTTTTTGCTAATAAGTTGTAGAGTGTTAATATTGTATCCTCAATTAATGCAATTAGATTCTCTCGTGGAATGTTATCTGGAATATTCATTTTATTAAATAAGTTTTTATGGTCATATTTTAAATTATCGGTTTCATTAAATAAACAAAGTGGAACGTTTCGTTCCTAGTAAACACAATTCATCATTCATCTGAGCTTAAACACAGGTGGAACGTTTTGTTCTTATTAAACACAATTCATTACTCATCTTAGCTTAAACACAAGTGGAACGTTTCGTTGCTAGTAAACCCAATTCATCATTCATCTTAGCTTTAACACAAGTGGAACGTTTCGTTCCTACTAAACACAATCATCATTCATCTTAGCTGAAACTCATGTGGAACAATTCGTTCCGTTTTGTACGGTTTGGATCACAAAATGTTTATCTTGTTGGTCTATATAAACGTTTTTATGATAGTTATCATAAAAACACTTTAAAAACTAAAAAACATCTAATTGAATTTAAATTTTCTCAATCATCTTTTCTTTTTGAACATCATATTCAAGGTTTTTCTTGCCAATCATTACAACATAACAAATCGTTTTATCTGGTACATCGTTTTCAAAATTAATAGTTATTTTCAAATTGGTTCTATCACTTACACTTACTGATTTATACTTGCTTGTGTTAATTACGAACATGGGTCTATTTTCTAAAAACTCTTTAGGATAATAAAACATCTCAGTGTTTCCATTTGTAACTCTTTTGTATATCGTATACATTTCTTAGGCTTTGAAATATTTATGCTTTTCAAAATATAAGTTCAAAGATTCTAAAGGAAAAACTCATTTCTAGAATTACGAAAATGAGTTTTCTGTACTTTACAATGATCAAAATAACTTGAATCATTCTTGATTATAATTCCTATCAGTTTTGAAAATGCAGTTACAAAATTAGGCATATCAAATTCACTTGAGTTAAATTGTGTGGTTAGATCAAATTCCAAATACTTACCTGTAACTGATTTTTGTAAACATTGATATGTGTTGAAGGAAATAGGAATCTTACCCTCTTTTAACATGTTAGTTCTTAGCAAGGTAGCATAGTTACGTTCATAATTAACAATAGGCATTCTCAACTCCATATTTGTAATCTTAACTTTACCTGGATGTGGTTGATCATTCTCATACATTCCATCCTGTTTTTTAGTTTTCCAAATACCAAATGAATTATCATCAGAACCACTTCTTTTAAATGTATATTTCAATCCTCCTTTCCACATAATGACTTTATAATCAGAACAAAATCCTGGTAAAAGTCTTAGTAAAATACTAATTCTTCATCTGTTCTTCGCCATGTAGGTCTAATTCCTTCCCATCAACATTGATCATAATTATTTTCTTCTGGTTTTGAAATTGTACATGTGTTTACAGCTGTCGAATTTAAACCAGGATAATCTATAATATCTAATATTTGTCCATGTTTACTAACTTGTATTTGAGAAAACAGATGTGGGAAGAAGTTATTAACAAGTCTAATATTTTGACCAGCAGTATTTTCTCTATTAGCATCTCTACCTCTAATTTCAAAAGTTACATAAATATCAGCATAATAAGCATGAACGAACCCATCCCCAACATCTATATCAAACTCAATATATCTGTTGGGCTTATTTAAATTTTCGATTGTCTTTTCATTAGGTTTAAAGTATTGTAATCCATATAACACAATTTTATCCATATTTATTATAAAGAAAAAATATTGTTATCGTTTTATGAGTTCAATCCATAAAACAAACTTAAATGTAACTTCTCCAGATATCCTTATTTCTATTCACCTGACTAATGATTTCTGAAAACCTATATCCATCTGTAAACATTTTTAATACTACAATACATAAATACCCACAAATTACCTCGTTAAAATGTTGTATACTATTGCCACTGTACTCTATATTATAACCAAGATATTTTACATGTGTTTTTGGTGGATTATCTCCGAATGAATGAAACACGTACTTTATATTTCCTTCTTTCCAATAACAAATCCAATGAGTTCCTATATTTTTAGACGTATCAAAGTTAACAATACCACACTCATTCTTCTTTGGTTGTTTAGGTAATTAATCAGTCATAAATACATCTCTAAATTTTCTTATATTAGGCTGTTTAACAAGATGAATTAGATCCAAGGTACTTAAAGATTTAATTTCTTCTTTTTCTTTATTTTTTGGGGCTTTTTGTTTTTTTAAGCTTACCAGCTTGTTTCTCTTCCATTGCTGAGTTACGTCTCTTTTGTTCTTCTAATTCCACTTTATTCTTTTTCACATCTTCTACCGTTTTGACTACAGTAGCAACTCCAGCAGCAGCAGACCCAAGAGCACCTATTAAAGGTAGAATGGTTGGAATAGTAAACATAAAACCTCCATATTCAACTTTATTATCATTCGCCTTTGTTTCTTTGTTTATTTTCTTAACTTGAGGTATAGAAAGAGTTAAATGCATTTTTGTACCCTCTTTCATCTTTTTAGCTTTATCATTTATCTTTTTTTTAGTTAAAATGTGATCAATATTTAATTGTTTAAGCTCCTCGTTAGGAATTGTGAATTTAAACTACTTAACATCATACTTATATTTATTACAAAACTTTTATGGAAAAACCCATAAAAAGTAAACATAATACTTATAAACCTAAACCAAACCTTACTTTTGTGTTCATAGTTAAAGCAGTTCCAAGAGCAGGTAGTTTCTCACTTATGAAATTAGCATCTTTAGCAAAAACACTTTCCCATGCTTTATTTTCTAATTCTTTTTCTGCGATATGTGTAGAAGCTGTATCTTCATTATCTCTGTAGTAAATATCATGTTCTCTACAAGCTTCATCTAGAGGGTTAATACCTTCATCACCTCCTTCTAACCTACCTTGTAGTTTAGTTCCCCGACCACAGTACGAAAATCCTGGAATATGTAATTCAAATGGAAGTTTAATAATCAAATCATTCAGTAGTCCTTTTCCATACCTCTCACTATTCCAAAATTTTGGTGGTATCGTATTCAAAATCCTTATCAAATAACCTATACTATTTGGATCATTAGCAATAAATTTTGTCTGTTTAGAATTAATCATATATATTATGCCTAATTTCTCATTATAAATGTTATCATTTCCAGCTTTTTCTTCTCCATCTATAACTATTAATCGATCAATTAATTTTCACATCATCCATCCATATATATTCTTTAGGTAATTCGTTATTTATTTTTATTCCTTCTCCAGACTTCGGTGTTTTCTTTCTTGTTGGTGTTGGAGGTAAATATGGCTTAACATAATCATCACAAATAGGCTTGATAATATGAATGTATTTAGAACCTCTATTAGTACGTAGAACTTCTATCTATTTCTATGCTACTTTTTTTTTTACCTCGATTATATTTTTGGAAGGCAGTATCAGATTCTACTATTATTTCCTTGTACTGTTCAAAATCATCATCATAATCTTCAATGGTTTTATTAGTATTCATCGTTAACAATTGCCATACACTTTCTGTTCCTTTATAAGTTTTACCATTAATTATCAAATCATCACCACTCACTTTAACTTCAGAATTTCCTATCTTATTTATTATTCTTCCATATTCTTCAACAGCTCTTATTCCAAATACACTATCATTTCTTCTACTATAATATCTTGTTGCAATCTTAGTAAATGATTGTGCTGTTATTAAAGGCTCTACTCCTTCGACCATGCCTTTAATTTGTTTTCTCATTTGTTTTATTTCTCCTAATATAAGTGTATCACTACTACTTGGATCATAAGTTATCTTTTTAGGTGTTTCTAGTAGACTAGGATCTACAGAAGGTGTCTTATTAACAGCTGGAACAAGTTCGGTTATTAGATTTTTATTTGGTTCTGCTACTTCTTTGATCTCACTTCCTAATTTTTGGATAGCATCAATTACAGGTTGTTCTTGTGTATATACATGCACTTTCTTTCTTCCAAGATTTGAAGCCATTTATCAAGAACTCCTTTAACTTAATATTCTTATTAATTTCTTTCCCATCCATTTATATTATGGAAAACGAACAAACATCAAAAAACGTCAAAAAACGTAAGCCGTTAAAATATCAAACGTTTATAAAGTTTTAGTGTTGGTGTTATATATTCATCCGAAATAGGTTTGATAATTTCTTTGTATTTTTCACTTCTTCTTGATTATTGTTTTCTTGTATTTGGATCATTGTTATGAAATACTACATTAGAATCAATAACTATTTGTGTATATTTTTCTAGATCATTTTCATTATAGTTTTATCATCATCTAGATAAAACTTCTGCTAAATCATTTATTTGAATTACGTTTTTTTAGCAATTCACATAAACCTTCTGTTCCTGTGTAATGTCGATTGTTAATAACTATATCATCACCATGAGCTTTAACTTCCGTATCCCCAATCATGTGTACGATTTTCTATCTTCATCCTATGGTTGATTCACAAAACTTTTAACATCTCTAGTTACATAATATCTCGAAGCAATCTTACCAAAATGGGTAGCTGGTAAAGATTATATTCCTTCTACTTTATACTTAATTTGCTTTTTCCTATGTTTGATTTCCTCTGTTATAGGCGTATCACTTTCAATTATTGAGCTCTCATACATAAGAGGAGTTACTAATAAGCTTAAATCTACCTTCTCGCTTTTATTTACAACTGGAACTAACCCTTGAATTAAATTTTAATTTTCTTCTGCTACGTTTGATATATTTTGTCCCAAGCCTTCAATTGCATCTATAACAAGTTGATGTTGTTCTTTATATTTTTCATATTTACTTCGATTAGCTTGTTTAATTTTATAACCGCTACCAGGTTATAGAAGGATTTTTTGTGGACACTCTATATATTTCGTCAGTACAGTGATCATTATTTTCAATTTATACTTTATTCTGCAACGCACATAAGTTCTTTCTTTGGTGGGAATTGCTTCTTTCCCACACAATTGGACAAAGAAGTATTTCATCGTTCTTTCATATATATATTTAAAACATTGCTTTTAGTGAGAACATTTCAGTTAGTGACTAACCATTTCAGTGTTTCTCCCTGACTCATTATATACACAGTATATATTCTATAGTTACTGGGAACTGAATTAAGTGCTTTCGTTAATCGTTTATGGAAACATTACAATAGATTAGAGAAATACGGGCTGACCAGATGTCCCAGTAGCCAAAGTGGCACCAGCCTCACATTTTTCGTAGTTCGTTATCTGTACTTTCTCACGCCAGTGTTATCGCCGTGTCTAGTGCATTATAGGCAGTTGAATAAAATTAACATAAATTGTTTTCCGTATTCTGTTTGTATGTGCATACAGGTGAGTTAACCGAGTGATTTTTGAAATGAACTGCCAACACTTTTCCGTTGACCATTGCAACCCGTAGCTTGAGCTTGGATGCTCGGGGAGTTTGACTCCAGGTCTGGAAGATGCAACCACGCATCTCGCGTTGAACTTCAAACATAAGTTGTGTTAAGGGGCACAAGCTATTTAGCCGGTGAAGGACGATTTCTTACGGCTAGCCCCAATCAGTGAAATCCCAGGTCCTCAGACCTTGTGCGTTTAAAATGTTACATACGCGCCCTCCAGTATCTGTATTCCATTGTGGAGATCTTCATTTGTGTGTTTGCTGAAGATTCACCTTTACGTTGCAGGACTGTTCAGCGTAACAACTGGATTCATCGTGGGACGATCCAGACAACTTTTCCCCAGTGCGAATCCCCCAAGTGTGTTAATGGTGTGAGCAAAGTATTTATAGTGATACCTGAATTATAATCATATATATAGAAAGGGCTCTATTTCTCGAAAAGGGCAAAACGTAATTTCAGCGGCAAAATTTATTAGTGTCCAGTGTTGTATCCATTCCTCTTCGCTATTTCTTTTTCAAAATAGTGTTCTAATAAATAAGTATAGTGTCAATTAATCCAGTGTGTTTTCGTTCTTTGTATGAGTGATGTTTGTGTGCGTTATGGTCTGGATGACCGTCTGATCGTCCGTGAGGTTTCCGAGACGAGACACCCGAACCTCTCGGCGCCTAATGCTCATCTCATTATTGAGACCGACGAGCTTTTTGGGAAATAGTTTGTAACCTTCCTTGGAGAGGTCTTCGTCGTCCTGTCCAGGTAAGTTAAAGTATCAGGAGTATACTTATTGGTAATACCACGAGCCGAGGACAGCGACCACGAACAGAACTACAGGCGGTTACAAATAAATAGGTGCCCGAACATGGACCACGAACCTGAGCCTGGTTACAAATAAATGGACTCCCGAACAGCGACTCGACCTACGGTTGGTTACAAATAAATGACGCCCGAACTACCGACCCGAATCGAGACCGTTGGTGCTCGAATACTTATAACATAAATATTTTAATATATAACTTCTTTTTCAGCTTAGAACCAGTAATCTGAAAAAAAAAACTTCTCTTTCAGGTGATTTTAATCATGTTTTTGTGATAGCCTAGCTTATTTTGTTCAAGATGCCATATACGCAAGCAGAATTAGCTTTATTTAATGAAAAACTAGATTTACTTTTACAAAAAGCAGATAAAAACGAAGAAAAGTTTGCTAAATTGTTAAAGCAAAGTCAAGACTACCATGCTGAAATTAAAGAGACTTTTGCTGAGGTAAAGGGCGAATTAGGTCAGAAGATAGACGGTTTACGAGATGTGTTTCGTGAAAATAGCCAAGAAACAGAGAGCGCTGAAAATAAAACACCGGAATGTGAACCCCAGTTACAGTCAGATGTTCCTACTGCATACGAAACACCGGAATTTGAACCTCAATTAGTGACTGATATTCCTAGCGTAAACAAAACATTGGAATTGAAACCTGAGCTAGAGACTAACATTGCTAATGAATAGGAAACGCAGGAATCTGAACTCCAACCAGAGACTGGTAGTCTAAACCAACCTCGAAACAAATCTGGCAACGATTTTATCTATTCAGAATCTAGTGACGCCGCTTGTAGTAGAAGTAGTGAAATCCACGAACATATGATTGTAGACGACAGAGGTCGTAAGCGCATAAAAACAGCTGTCACAAACCACAGAGAGAAAAAGCGTAAACGAAGTTACAGTTATTGTAATAAGCAAAGATACCAAGTTCAGATCGTAAACAATACGAAATTTAAAGGGAATCAGAACCAAGATCGTACACGAAAAGGCAGTAACAGAAACAGAAGGAGTCGTAAATCACGGCCACGTAACCTGAGTTATCACATACTAGACAGGAACCGTAATTTGTGTGACATTAAGCATAGATTTGTACGGAGAGGTAACCATCGTAGAAATAGACAAACAAACCGTAATTATCAAAGCAGAAACAGTAATCATAGAAAAAAAGTAACCAAGACTTTGTGTGTTGATACAATTTTTTCTCCTAGGAGAGCGACCATTTTAAGCGATAGACATTCATTCATTTTTCTTCCTTCTTGCTTTTAGTTTTTGATAGAACACCTGGATACGAAAAGAAGAACTACGCATTTCTCTCAAACTTATTTTTGCTTCTAGCTTTTAACTGTTCGGCAATAAGCAGATAACACGTTTTTCTTTCTTTATTTTGATAAGATAGTCGCTGCATTCTCGACCACCTGTGCTTATGGTTACGAATGACGAACGACACACAGCTGATTCTTTTCCGCTTTTGGTCTTTACTCCGTGTCGAGCCTCACAATTGAATACTAATGTTGCAAACCTTATCACTGACTTACTATTAGTTTAATGTCATTAATTTTTTCTTGTTTTCATTTCAGATGTTTGAATTTAGATCTTTTAGTAAATAATTAACGTATCACATACGTAGGGGAATTGCATTTTAAAAGCAATTTGAAATCTTGGCGCGATTTCCGTATCCCCAGCAAGTGGGAAGATGTTTTGGCGTTATAATATATATTTTTATTGTGTTCTAAAATTTAAAAAAAAATCTTTTAGGATCCCTTCCCACTTTCGAAATTCTTAAATATGCTATTACACGTTATTTACAATTAATGTTTGATTTTCTTTTAGAAAAAAAAGAAGAATGTATCCAGATGCGCAGGATCAGAAAATTTTAGTTGTTATTTATATACATAGTTATACGTTTATAATTAAAATTTAGTATGTAATCACATACGTAGGGGAACCGTACTTATCTAAAACGGTTTGAAATCTTGGCGCGATTTCCGTATCCCCAGCTAGTGGGAAGATATTTTAGCGTTATAATATATTTCTATTGTTTTTTAAGATTAAAAAAATCTTTTTAGAATCCCTTCCCATTTTCCAAATTCTTAAACATGTTATCATACGTATGACTCACAATTAGTTTGACTTCCTTTTAAGAATAGGAGAATGTATGGATAAGAAAATTTTTAGTTGCTAGTTATGTATATATTTCTGTATTTGTAAATGAAACTTAGTACGTAATATCATGCGTAGAATATAAAACTTTATACTTATAATCAATGTTAAATTTATTTTTCAGTGTAAATCTTAGATTTTCGTTTTCATTTTGAAGTGTTTACTGTAATTTTATTGAACCTCATTTACGTCATTTACCCGATTTTGACTTATTTGAATTTCCAGGATGTGACATGATATATTTTGTTCTAAAAGAAAAGTTTAGAACGGAAAGTAGGCTAAGCCTTAAACAAGTGATAACAGACATTTCCTTGTTGGTAATAGAATGTGCAGGAATGTCGTGTGAATAGTATAATTCTCCGAACGAAAGCAGTAATCTTTTTATTTTAGAAGGAACTATATGAACAGATATTCTGATGGTGAACGGTCGTTTTTTCCCTCATATTAATATATATGCGGAAACATGTTTAACTTCTATATTTTCTTGTAATTTCTAATTAACATTTTTTTTCGTCTTCTCTAGACCACTGAACGACCATAGGGGAACTTCTTCGGGTAGGATATTTTATGGGGATAAAGATAAATATTTTTTCAGGGAGGCAATATTTCCTGGAATTGCAGATCTGTTGCAAAAATGGATGTGGCTAATCCATTGGATATTCCAGAGCTAACTGTATTTTCGCCATCAATCGCAAAATATAGTTTTCATTTCCCTTCTTCCTTTATGGTATCCGTAACTAAGCATGTGTATTCTTAGGTTCGATTTTTTAAGTATATTTTGATGTCTAGCAACATTTCAGTGAATATTTTAATGTTTATGAACCGTAATTCTATTAAGTAGATTTGTGTGCTAATGTGTTACAATGTTTAGTTTATACATTGATTTTCAAAAAATTATATTTTAGTTCCAGTATGTCCTAGTAACTATTCGAATTCGATATAGATCCCGAATAATAAACCTATTTTCTTTCCAACAGCGTGAAGCCATAACGATTTTTGAAAATTATTTTGTTGATTATTTCGTATGCTCGATGACTGAATTTTAATATGTTAATAAGACCATTTTGAATATTTGTATCGAAGATGCCTAAGGAAGCTTGTTACAGCTGTTTTGTAGGGAATTTAATTTGGATGTTTTCAGACCGACCAGAAATTTGTAATGTCGTTGACTATACTCTTGTTTGTATCTCATGTTTTTCTCTTAGTAGGTCTCATGTATTTTGTCTTATAGAGACATATCTTTACGATGCTACGAGAGCATTTGTATTTTGTGTGTTTACACATCTTTTCCCAGGTGGATGATGTACGTTATGTTCCAGGGAACATACGTGTATTTTACTGAATATTAGTGTTGATATTTCAGTTATGTATAGAAACATTTTGTAAGTGCCTATGGTCGCAGGCCTTTCCACGTTTCTAGTTTTTTGCCTCGCAGGTGTCGATGGCATATTGTGTGTGTAAGTACGTGTAGTATTACACATTTTTCCCACCTATGCTTTTGGTCAATTCATGGTGTAATGACCATTTATTTTCAGGAATATTTGGACTAGTGAGTCAACTTCCTTGATTCAGACTTTTGAGAAACTTGGATCAACACCGTATAGTTTTCAACGCTTTATTAACAAATTTTTTGCAGATAGTAGCCACATTTTCTGGTAACCCTACAATGTTTACGTTTATGGAAGTGAACAACAATCATTATTCTAGGCCTAAGCTAATAATAACTTTGTTTCAGACTGAAACCATTAGTTGTATTGAGCATTATTGAATTAAAGTCTCGATTTTCACGACGAGCAGATGGCATTTGATCTTATGGCGTGCCAAATTTTCTTCATGCATGTCAACGAAATCACAATCTTTTCTTTGATATGCAGAATCATGCTTATTTCTTGGAATTACTATAAACGTCAATTTTGACACTTAAGTTTATTTTTTTTATTTTTGAAAAACGATTTTTCGTTCTTTTCTGCCAAACAACACGAGGCACAGTTAAAAAAAATGGACATACAGGTGAAAATCTTATTTTGTTTATATATTGTCAGTTTATCATGTGTTTACATTTCAATTCATTTTACTTTTTCAATGATTTTCATATTTTTCAAATATATTAGAGAGATATCGAAACTTTAACAATAATTTTAATATTTTAGTACCTTTAACATGTTTTGCTATTTGCTTATTCATTCATATTATTATATTTTAAATACAGATATCAGAATATTTAAAAAGAAGACATTTAAAAAGTTTTTATTGAGATATTTGATAATTCTTCAAGTCGATGCTTTCATGAATAGTTATCGTGTGTGTATATTTATTTCATATTACACAAAATAAAGTGATCGAAACGGAACACTTAAACATTTTACGAAAAGAATTTGTATTAAAAAAAGGTAAGAATCTTAATAGCCCTATAAACGCTTTCTGCGAACTTAAAAAAAAGTTATCATACAGGTGTTGTAACCGTACTTCGTTTCTCACACCAGTGTTAAAAAAAATCTCCCCTTCTTCCCTCATCAACTCATCGTTGGAGAATCCTGGAGGATACTCACACAGGAAGACAGCATGGTTTCAACATGTGAAGGAACGGAAGATAAGGAAACCCAACTGCACCAGTTGTTCAAGAGGATCTTATTACTTTATGGAACATTTGGATTGGACATTGCTCATGCAGGAACCTCATCATGTTGTAGTGAGTGAACAAGATATTTAACTGTTTTAATAGCCCTTTTTCAGGTGAAAAACCATTCATCGTTTATACACGTAAGTCTCACACCATATGACAGTGTTGCCAACTAACTTATTTTAAGTTTTCAGGTGAAAAACCTAATTTTATTCATACCTCGTCAGACGGCCAAGGGTTCTCAACCTGTCCACGTGTGCACTTGACAGGTCGTTCCACTTTCGGACACCATATATAACCGCTACCAGGTTATAGAAGGATTTTTTTGTGGACACTCTATATATTTCGTCAAGACAGTGATCATTATTTTCAATTTATACTTTATTCTGCAACGCACATAAATTCTTTCTTTGGTGGGAATTGCTTCTTTCCCACACAATTGGACAAGGAAGTATTTCATCGTTCTTTCATATATATATTTAAAACATTGCTTTTAGTGAGAACATTTCAGTTAGTGACTAACCATTTCAGTGTTTCTCCCTGACTCATTATATACACAGTATATATTCTATAGTTACTGGGAACTGAATTAAGTGCTTTCGTTAATCGTTTATGGAAACATTACAATAGATTAGAGAAATACGGGCTGACCAGATGTCCCAGTAGCCAAAGTGGCACCAGCCTCACAATTTTCGTAGTTCGTTATCTGTACTTTCTCACGCCAGTGTTATCGCCGTGTCTAGTGCATTATAGGCAGTTGACTAAAATTAACGTAAATTGTTTACCGTATTCTGTTTGTATGTGCATACAGGTGAGTTAACCGAGTGATTTTTGAAATGAACTGCCAACACTTTTCCGTTGACCATTGCAACCCGTAGCTTGAGCTTGGATGCTCGGGGAGTTTGACTCCAGGTCTGGAAGATGCAACCACGCATCTCGCGTTGAACTTCAAACATAAGTTGTGTTAAGGGGCACAAGCTATTTAGCCGGTGAAGGACGATTTCTTACGGCTAGCCCCAATCAGTGAAATCCCAGGTCCTCAGACCTTGTGCGTTTAAAATGTTACATACGCGCCCTCCAATATCTGTATTCCATTGTGGAGATCTTCTTTTGTGTGTTTGCTGAAGATTCACCTTTACGTTGCAGCACTGTTCAGCGTAACAACTGGATTCATCGTGGGACGATCCAGACAACTTTTCCCCAGTGCGAATCCCCCAAGTGTGTTAATGGTGTGAGCAAAGTATTTATAGTGATACCTGAATTATAATCATATATATAGAAAGGGCTCTATTTCCCGAAAAGGGCAAAACGTAATTTCAGCGGCAAAATTTATTAGTGTCCAGTGTTGTATTCATTCCTCTTCGCTATTTCTTTTTCAAAATAGTGTTCTAATAAATAAGTATAGTGTCAATTAATCCAGTGTGTTTTCGTTCTTTGTATGAGTGATGTTTGTGTGCGTTATGGTCTGGATGACCGTCTGATCGTCCGTGAGGTTTCCGAGACGAGACACCCGAACCTCTCGGCGCCTTATGCTCATCTCATTATTGAGACTGACGAGCTTTTTGGGAAACAGTTTGTAACCTTCCTTGGAGAGGTCTTCGTCGTCCTGTCCAGGTAAGTTAAAGTATCAGGAGTATACTTATTGGTAATACCACGAGCCGAGGACAGCGACCACGAACAGAACTACAGGCGGTTACAAATAAATAGCTGCCCGAACATGGACCACGAACTGAGCCTGGTTACAAATAAATGGACGCCCGAACAGCGACTCGACCTACGGTTGGTTACAAATAAATGACGCCCGAACTACCGACCCGAATCGAGACCGTTGGTGCTCGAATACTTATAACATAAATATTTTAATATATAACTTCTTTTTCAGCTTAGAACCAGTAATCTGAAAAAAAAAACTTCTCTTTCAGGTGATTTTAATCATGGTTTTGTGATAGCCTAGCTTATTTTGTTCAAGATGCCATATACGCAAGCAGAATTAGCTTTATTTAATGAGAAACTAGATTTACTTTTACAAAAAGCAGATAAAAACGAAGAAAAGTTTGCTAAATTGTTAAAGCAAAGTCAAGACTACCATGCTGAAATTAAAGAGACTTTTGCTGAGGTAAAGGGCGAATTAGGTCAGAAGATAGACGGTTTACGAGATGTGTTTCGTGAAAATAGCCAAGAAACAGAGAGCGCTGAAAATAAAACACCGGAATGTGAACCCCAGTTACAGTCAGATGTTCCTACTGGATACGAAACACCGGAATTTGAACCTCAATTAGTGACTGATATTCCTAGCGTAAACAAAACATTGGAATTGAAACCTAAGCTAGAGACTAACATTGCTAATGAATAGGAAACGCAGGAATCTGAACTCCAACCAGAGACAGGTAGTCTAAACCAACCTCGAAACAAATCTGGCAACGATTTTATCTATTCAGAATCTAGTGACGCCGCTTGTAGTAGAAGTAGTGAAATCCACGAACATATGATTGTAGACGACAGAGGTCGTAAGCGCATAAAAACAGCTGTCACAAACCACAGAGAGAAAAAGCGTAAACGAAGTTACAGTTATTGTAATAAGCAAAGATACCAAGTTCAGATCGTAAACAATACGAAATTTAAAGGGAATCAGAACCAAGATCGTACACGAAAAGGCAGTAACAGAAACAGAAGGAGTCGTAAATCACGGCCACGTAACCTGAGTTATCACATACTAGACAGGAACCGCAATTGTGTGACATTAAGCATAGATTTGTACTGAGAGGTAACCATCGTAGAAATAGACAAACAAACCGTAATTATCAAAGCAGAAACAGTAATCATAGAAAAAAAAAGTAACCAAGACTTTGTGTGTTGATACAATTTTTTCTCCTAGGAGAGCGACGCATTTTAGGCGATAGACATTCATTCATTTTTCTTCCTTTTTGCTTTTAGTTTTTGATAGAACACCTGGATACGAAAAGAAGAACTACGCATTTCTCTCAAACTTATTTTTGCTTCTAGCTTTTAACTGTTCGGCAATGAGCAGATAACACGTTTTTCTTTCTTTATTTTGATAAGATAGTCGCTGCATTCTCGACCACCTGTGCTTATGGTTACGAATGACGAACGACACACAGCTGATTCTTTTCCGCTTTTGGTCTTTACTCCGTGTCGCGCCTCACAATTGAATACTAATGTTGCAAACCTTATCACTGACTTACTATTAGTTTAATGTCATTAATTTTTTCTTGTTTTCATTTCAGATGTTTGAATTTAGATCTTTTAGTAAATAATTAACGTATCACATACGTAGGGGAATTGCATTTTAAAAGCAATTTGAAATCTTGGCACGATTTCGGTATCCCCAGCCAGTGGGAAGATGTTTTGGCGTTATAATATAATTTTTATTGTGTTCTAAAATTAAAAAAATCTTTTAGGATCCCTTCCCACTTTCGAAATTCTTAAATATGCTATTACATGTTATTTACAATTAATGTTTGATTTTCTTTTAGAAAAAAAAGAAGAATGTATCCAGATGCGCAGGATCAGAAAATTTTAGTTGTTATTTATATACATAGTTATACGTTTATAATTAAAATTTAGTATGTAATCACATACGTAGAGGAACCGTACTTATCTAAAACGGTTTGAAATCTTGGCGCGATTTCCGTATCCCCAGCTAGTGGGAAGATATTTTAGCGTTATAATATATTTCTATTGTTTTTTAAGATTAAAAAAAAATCTTTTTAGAATCCCTTCCCATTTTCCAAATTCTTAAACATGTTATCATACGTATGACTCACAATTAGTTTAATTTCCTTTTAAGAAAAGGAGAATGTATGGATAAGAAAATTTTTAGTTGCTAGTTATGTATATATTTCTGTATTTGTAAATGAAACTTAGTACGTAATCTCATGCGTAGAATATAAAACTTTACACTTATAATCAATGTTAAATTTATTTTTCAGTGTAAATCTTAGATTTTCGTTTTCATTTTGAAGTGTTTACTGTAATTTTATTGAACCTCATTTACGTCATTTACCCGATTTTGACTTATTTGAATTTCCAGGATGTGACATGATATATTTTGTTCTAAGAGAAAAGTTTAGAACGGAAAGTAGGCTAAGCCTTAAACAAGTGATAACAGACATTTCCTTGTTGGTAATAGAATGTGCAGGAATGTCGTGTGAATAGTATAATTCTCCGAACGAAAGCAGTAATCTTTTTATTTTAGAAGGAACTATATGAACAGATATTCTGATGGTGAACGGTCGTTTTTTCCCTCATATTAATATATATGCGGAAACATGTTTAACTTCTATATTTTCTTGTAATTTCTAATTAACATTTTTTTTCGTCTTCTCTAGACCACTGAACGACCATAGGGGAACTTCTTCGGGTAGGATATTTTATGGGGATAAAGATAAATATTTTTTTCAGGGAGGCAATATTTCCTGGAATTGCAGATCTGTTGCAAAAATGGATGCGGCTAATCCATTGGATATTCCAGAGCTAACTGTATTTTCGCCATCAATCGCAAAATATAGTTTTCATTTCCCTTCTTCCTTTATGGTATCCGTAACTAAGCATGTGTATTCTTAGGTTCGATTTTTTAAGTATATTTTGATGTCTAGCAACATTTCAGTGAATATTTTAATGTTTATGAACCGTAATTCTATTAAGTAGATCTGTGTGCTAATGTGTTACAATGTTTAGTTTATACATTGATTTTCAAAAAATTATATTTTAGTTCCAGTATGTCCTAGAAACTATTCGAATTCGATATAGATCCCGAATAATAAACCTATTTTCTTTCCAACAGCGTGAAGCCATAACGATTTTTGAAAATTATTTTGTTGATTATTTCGTATGCTCGATGACTGAATTTTAATATGTTAATAAGACCATTTTGAATATTTGTATCGAAGATGCCTAAGGAAGCTTGTTACAGCTGTTTTGTAGGGAATTTAATTTGGATGTTTTCAGACCGACCAGAAATTTGTAATGTCGTTGACTATACTCTTGTTTGTATCTCATGTTTTTCTCTTAGTAGGTCTCATGTATTTTGTCTTATAGAGACATATCTTTACGATGCTACGAGAGCATTTGTATTTTGTGTGTTTACACATCTTTTTCCAGGTGGATAATGTACGTTATGTTCAAGGGAACATACGTGTATTTTACTGAATATTAGTGTTGATATTTCAGTTATGTATAGAAACATTTTGTAAGTGCCTATGGTCGCAGGCCTTTCCACGTTTCTAGTTTTTTGCCTCGCTGGTGTCGATGGCATATTGTGTGTGTAAGTACGTGTAGTATTAAACATTTTTCCCACCTATGCTTTTGGTCAATTCATGGTGTAATGACCATTTATTTTCAGGAATGTTTGGACTAGTGAGTCAACTTCCTTGATTCAGACCTTTGAGAAACTTGAATCAACACCGTATAGTTTTCAACGCTTTATTAACAAATTTTTTGCAGATAGTAGCCACATTTTCTGGTAACCCTACAATGTTTACGTTTATGGAAGTGAACAACAATCATTATTCTAGGCCTAAGCTAATAATAACTTTGTTTCAGACTGAAACCATTAGTTGTATTGAGCATTATTGAATTAAAGTCTCGATTTTCACGACGAGCAGATGGCATTTGATCTTATGGCGTGCCAAATTTTCTTCATGCATGTCAACGAAATCACAATCTTTTCTTTGATATGCAGAATCATGCTTATTTCTTGGAATTACTATAAACGTCAATTTTGACACTTAAGTTTATTTTTTTTATTTTTGAAAAACGATTTTTCGTTCTTTTCTGCCAAACAACACGAGGCACAGTTAAAAAAAGGACATACAGGTGAAAATCTTATTTTGTTTATATATTGTCAGTTTATCATGTGTTTACATTTCCATTCATTTTACTTTTTCAATGATTTTCATATTTTTCAAATATACTGGAGAGATATCGAAACTTTAACAATAATTTTAATATTTTAGTACCTTTAACATGTTTTGCTATTTGCTTATTCATTCATATTATTATATTTTAAATACAGATATCAGTATATTTAAAAAGAAGACATTTAAAAAGTTTTTATTGAGATATTTGATAATTCTTCAAGTCGATGCTTTCATGAATAGTTATCGTGTGTGTATATTTATTTCATATTACACAAAATAAAGTGATCGAAACGGAACACTTAAACATTTTACGAAAAGAATTTGTATTAAAAAAAGGTAAGAATCTTAATAGCCCTATAAACGCTTTCTGCGAACTTAAAAAAAAGTTATCATACAGGTGTTGTAACCGTACTTCGTTTCTCACACCAGTGTTAAAAAAAATCTCCCCTTCTTCCCTCATCAACTCATCGTTGGAGAATCCTGGAGGATACTCACACAGGAAGACAGCATGGTTTCAACATGTGAAGGAACGGAAGATAAGGAAACCCAACTGCACCAGTTGTTCAAGAGGATCTTATTACTTTATGGAACATTTGGATTGGACATTGCTCATGCAGGAACCTCATCATGTTGTAGTGAGTGAACAAGATATTTAACTGTTTTAATAGCCCTTTTTCAGGTGAAAAACCATTCATCGTTTATACACGTAAGTCTCACACCATATGACAGTGTTGCCAACTAACTTATTTTAAGTTTTCAGGTGAAAAACCTAATTTTATTCATACCTCGTCAGACGGCCAAGGGTTCTCAACCTGTCCACGTGTGCACTTGACAGGTCGTTCCACTTTCGGACACCATATATAACCGCTACCAGGTTATAGAAGGATTTTTTTGTGGACACTCTATATATTTCGTCAAGACAGTGATCATTATTTTCAATTTATACTTTATTCTGCAACGCACATAAATTCTTTCTTTGGTGGGAATTGCTTCTTTCCCACACAATTGGACAAGGAAGTATTTCATCGTTCTTTCATATATATATTTAAAACATTGCTTTTAGTGAGAACATTTCAGTTAGTGACTAACCATTTCAGTGTTTCTCCCTGACTCATTATATACACAGTATATATTCTATAGTTACTGGGAACTGAATTAAGTGCTTTCGTTAATCGTTTATGGAAACATTACAATAGATTAGAGAAATACGGGCTGACCAGATGTCCCAGTAGCCAAAGTGGCACCAGCCTCACAATTTTCGTAGTTCGTTATCTGTACTTTCTCACGCCAGTGTTATCGCCGTGTCTAGTGCATTATAGGCAGTTGACTAAAATTAACGTAAATTGTTTACCGTATTCTGTTTGTATGTGCATACAGGTGAGTTAACCGAGTGATTTTTGAAATGAACTGCCAACACTTTTTCGTTGACCATTGCAACCCGTAGCTTGAGCTTGGATGCTCGGGGAGTTTGACTCCAGGTCTGGAAGATGCAACCACGCATCTCGCGTTGAACTTCAAACATAAGTTGTGTTAAGGGGCACAAGCTATTTAGCCGGTGAAGGACGATTTCTTACGGCTAGCCCCAATCAGTGAAATCCCAGGTCCTCAGACCTTGTGCGTTTAAAATGTTACATACGCGCCCTCCAATATCTGTATTCCATTGTGGAGATCTTCTTTTGTGTGTTTGCTGAAGATTCACCTTTACGTTGCAGCACTGTTCAGCGTAACAACTGGATTCATCGTGGGACGATCCAGACAACTTTTCCCCAGTGCGAATCCCCCAAGTGTGTTAATGGTGTGAGCAAAGTATTTATAGTGATACCTGAATTATAATCATATATATAGAAAGGGCTCTATTTCCCGAAAAGGGCAAAACGTAATTTCAGCGGCAAAATTTATTAGTGTCCAGTGTTGTATTCATTCCTCTTCGCTATTTCTTTTTCAAAATAGTGTTCTAATAAATAAGTATAGTGTCAATTAATCCAGTGTGTTTTCGTTCTTTGTATGAGTGATGTTTGTGTGCGTTATGGTCTGGATGACCGTCTGATCGTCCGTGAGGTTTCCGAGACGAGACACCCGAACCTCTCGGCGCCTTATGCTCATCTCATTATTGAGACTGACGAGCTTTTTGGGAAACAGTTTGTAACCTTCCTTGGAGAGGTCTTCGTCGTCCTGTCCAGGTAAGTTAAAGTATCAGGAGTATACTTATTGGTAATACCACGAGCCGAGGACAGCGACCACGAACAGAACTACAGGCGGTTACAAATAAATAGCTGCCCGAACATGGACCACGAACTGAGCCTGGTTACAAATAAATGGACGCCCGAACAGCGACTCGACCTACGGTTGGTTACAAATAAATGACGCCCGAACTACCGACCCGAATCGAGACCGTTGGTGCTCGAATACTTATAACATAAATATTTTAATATATAACTTCTTTTTCAGCTTAGAACCAGTAATCTGAAAAAAAAAACTTCTCTTTCAGGTGATTTTAATCATGGTTTTGTGATAGCCTAGCTTATTTTGTTCAAGATGCCATATACGCAAGCAGAATTAGCTTTATTTAATGAGAAACTAGATTTACTTTTACAAAAAGCAGATAAAAACGAAGAAAAGTTTGCTAAATTGTTAAAGCAAAGTCAAGACTACCATGCTGAAATTAAAGAGACTTTTGCTGAGGTAAAGGGCGAATTAGGTCAGAAGATAGACGGTTTACGAGATGTGTTTCGTGAAAATAGCCAAGAAACAGAGAGCGCTGAAAATAAAACACCGGAATGTGAACCCCAGTTACAGTCAGATGTTCCTACTGGATACGAAACACCGGAATTTGAACCTCAATTAGTGACTGATATTCCTAGCGTAAACAAAACATTGGAATTGAAACCTAAGCTAGAGACTAACATTGCTAATGAATAGGAAACGCAGGAATCTGAACTCCAACCAGAGACAGGTAGTCTAAACCAACCTCGAAACAAATCTGGCAACGATTTTATCTATTCAGAATCTAGTGACGCCGCTTGTAGTAGAAGTAGTGAAATCCACGAACATATGATTGTAGACGACAGAGGTCGTAAGCGCATAAAAACAGCTGTCACAAACCACAGAGAGAAAAAGCGTAAACGAAGTTACAGTTATTGTAATAAGCAAAGATACCAAGTTCAGATCGTAAACAATACGAAATTTAAAGGGAATCAGAACCAAGATCGTACACGAAAAGGCAGTAACAGAAACAGAAGGAGTCGTAAATCACGGCCACGTAACCTGAGTTATCACATACTAGACAGGAACCGCAATTGTGTGACATTAAGCATAGATTTGTACTGAGAGGTAACCATCGTAGAAATAGACAAACAAACCGTAATTATCAAAGCAGAAACAGTAATCATAGAAAAAAAAAGTAACCAAGACTTTGTGTGTTGATACAATTTTTTCTCCTAGGAGAGCGACGCATTTTAGGCGATAGACATTCATTCATTTTTCTTCCTTTTTGCTTTTAGTTTTTGATAGAACACCTGGATACGAAAAGAAGAACTACGCATTTCTCTCAAACTTATTTTTGCTTCTAGCTTTTAACTGTTCGGCAATGAGCAGATAACACGTTTTTCTTTCTTTATTTTGATAAGATAGTCGCTGCATTCTCGACCACCTGTGCTTATGGTTACGAATGACGAACGACACACAGCTGATTCTTTTCCGCTTTTGGTCTTTACTCCGTGTCGCGCCTCACAATTGAATACTAATGTTGCAAACCTTATCACTGACTTACTATTAGTTTAATGTCATTAATTTTTTCTTGTTTTCATTTCAGATGTTTGAATTTAGATCTTTTAGTAAATAATTAACGTATCACATACGTAGGGGAATTGCATTTTAAAAGCAATTTGAAATCTTGGCACGATTTCGGTATCCCCAGCCAGTGGGAAGATGTTTTGGCGTTATAATATAATTTTTATTGTGTTCTAAAATTAAAAAAATCTTTTAGGATCCCTTCCCACTTTCGAAATTCTTAAATATGCTATTACATGTTATTTACAATTAATGTTTGATTTTCTTTTAGAAAAAAAAGAAGAATGTATCCAGATGCGCAGGATCAGAAAATTTTAGTTGTTATTTATATACATAGTTATACGTTTATAATTAAAATTTAGTATGTAATCACATACGTAGGGGAACCGTACTTATCTAAAACGGTTTGAAATCTTGGCGCGATTTCCGTATCCCCAGCTAGTGGGAAGATATTTTAGCGTTATAATATATTTCTATTGTTTTTTAAGATTAAAAAAATCTTTTTAGAATCCCTTCCCATTTTCCAAATTCTTAAACATGTTATCATACGTATGACTCACAATTAGTTTAATTTCCTTTTAAGAAAAGGAGAATGTATGGATAAGAAAATTTTTAGTTGCTAGTTATGTATATATTTCTGTATTTGTAAATGAAACTTAGTACGTAATCTCATGCGTAGAATATAAAACTTTACACTTATAATCAATGTTAAATTTATTTTTCAGTGTAAATCTTAGATTTTCGTTTTCATTTTGAAGTGTTTACTGTAATTTTATTGAACCTCATTTACGTCATTTACCCGATTTTGACTTATTTGAATTTCCAGGATGTGACATGATATATTTTGTTCTAAGAGAAAAGTTTAGAACGGAAAGTAGGCTAAGCCTTAAACAAGTGATAACAGACATTTCCTTGTTGGTAATAGAATGTGCAGGAATGTCGTGTGAATAGTATAATTCTCCGAACGAAAGCAGTAATCTTTTTATTTTAGAAGGAACTATATGAACAGATATTCTGATGGTGAACGGTCGTTTTTTCCCTCATATTAATATATATGCGGAAACATGTTTAACTTCTATATTTTCTTGTAATTTCTAATTAACATTTTTTTTCGTCTTCTCTAGACCACTGAACGACCATAGGGGAACTTCTTCGGGTAGGATATTTTATGGGGATAAAGATAAATATTTTTTTCAGGGAGGCAATATTTCCTGGAATTGCAGATCTGTTGCAAAAATGGATGCGGCTAATCCATTGGATATTCCAGAGCTAACTGTATTTTCGCCATCAATCGCAAAATATAGTTTTCATTTCCCTTCTTCCTTTATGGTATCCGTAACTAAGCATGTGTATTCTTAGGTTCGATTTTTTAAGTATATTTTGATGTCTAGCAACATTTCAGTGAATATTTTAATGTTTATGAACCGTAATTCTATTAAGTAGATCTGTGTGCTAATGTGTTACAATGTTTAGTTTATACATTGATTTTCAAAAAATTATATTTTAGTTCCAGTATGTCCTAGAAACTATTCGAATTCGATATAGATCCCGAATAATAAACCTATTTTCTTTCCAACAGCGTGAAGCCATAACGATTTTTGAAAATTATTTTGTTGATTATTTCGTATGCTCGACGACTGAATTTTAATATGTTAATAAGACCATTTTGAATATTTGTAGCGAAGATGCCTAAGGAAGCTTGTTACAGCTGTTTTGTAGGGAATTTAATTTGGATGTTTTCAGACCGACCAGAAATTTGTAATGTCGTTGACTATACTCTTGTTTGTATCTCATGTTTTTCTCTTAGTAGGTCTCATGTATTTTGTCTTATAGAGACATATCTTTACGATGCTACGAGAGCATTTGTATTTTGTGTGTTTACACATCTTTTTCCAGGTGGATAATGTACGTTATGTTCCAGGGAACATACGTGTATTTTACTGAATATTAGTGTTGATATTTCAGTTATGTATAGAAACATTTTGTAAGTGCCTATGGTCGCAGGCCTTTCCACGTTTCTAGTTTTTTGCCTCGCTGGTGTCGATGGCATATTGTGTGTGTAAGTACGTGTAGTATTAAACATTTTTCCCACCTATGCTTTTGGTCAATTCATGGTGTAATGACCATTTATTTTCAGGAATGTTTGGACTAGTGAGTCAACTTCCTTGATTCAGACCTTTGAGAAACTTGAATCAACACCGTATAGTTTTCAACGCTTTATTAACAAATTTTTTGCAGATAGTAGCCACATTTTCTGGTAACCCTACAATGTTTACGTTTATGGAAGTGAACAACAATCATTATTCTAGGCCTAAGCTAATAATAACTTTGTTTCAGACTGAAACCATTAGTTGTATTGAGCATTATTGAATTAAAGTCTCGATTTTCACGACGAGCAGATGGCATTTGATCTTATGGCGTGCCAAATTTTCTTCATGCATGTCAACGAAATCACAATCTTTTCTTTGATATGCAGAATCATGCTTATTTCTTGGAATTACTATAAACGTCAATTTTGACACTTAAGTTTATTTTTTTTTATTTTTGAAAAACGATTTTTCGTTCTTTTCTGCCAAACAACACGAGGCACAGTTAAAAAAAGGACATACAGGTGAAAATCTTATTTTGTTTATATATTGTCAGTTTATCATGTGTTTACATTTCCATTCATTTTACTTTTTCAATGATTTTCATATTTTTCAAATATACTGGAGAGATATCGAAACTTTAACAATAATTTTAATATTTTAGTACGTTTAACATGTTTTGCTATTTGCTTATTCATTCATATTATTATATTTTAAATACAGATATCAGTATATTTAAAAAGAAGACATTTAAAAAGTTTTTATTGAGATATTTGATAATTCTTCAAGTCGATGCTTTCATGAATAGTTATCGTGTGTGTATATTTATTTCATATTACACAAAATAAAGTGATCGAAACGGAACACTTAAACATTTTACGAAAAGAATTTGTATTAAAAAAAGGTAAGAATCTTAATAGCCCTATAAACGCTTTCTGCGAACTTAAAAAAAAAGTTATCATACAGGTGTTGTAACCGTACTTCGTTTCTCACACCAGTGTTAAAAAAATCTCCCCTTCTTCCCTCATCAACTCATCGTTGGAGAATCATGGAGGATACTCACACAGGAAGACAGCATGGTTTCAGCATGTGAAGAAACGGAAGATAAGGAAACCCAACTGCACCAGTTGTTCAAGAGGATCTTATTACTTTATGGAACATTTGGATTGGACATTGCTCATGCAGGAACCTCATCATGTTGTAGTGAGTGAACAAGATATTTAACTATTTTAATAGCCCTTTTTCAGGTGAAAAACCATTCATCGTTTATACACGTAAGTCTCACACCATATGACAGTGTTGCCAACTAACTTATTTTAAGTTTTCAGGTGAAAAACCTAATTTTATTCATACCTCGTCAGACGGCCAAGGGTTCTCAACCTGTCCACGTGTGCACTTGACAGGTCGTTCCACTTTCGGACACCATATATAACCACTACCAGGTTATAGAAGGATTTTTTGTGGACACTCTATATATTTCGTCAAGACAGTGATCATTATTTTCAATTTATACTTTATTCTGCAACGCACATAAGTCCTTTCTTTGGTGGGAATTGCTTCTTTCCCACACAATTGGACAAAGAAGTCTTTCATCGTTCTTTCATATATATATTTAAAACATTGCTTTTAGTGAGAACATTTCAGTTAGTGACTAACCATTTCAGTGTTTCTCCCTGACTCATTATATACACAGTATATATTCTATAGTTACTGGGAACTGAATTAAGTGCTTTCGTTAATCGTTTATGGAAACATTACAATAGATTAGAGAAATACGGGCTGACCAGATGTCCCAGTAGCCAAAGTGGCACCAGCCTCACAATTTTCGTAGTTCGTTATCTGTACTTTCTCACGCCAGTGTTATCGCCGTGTCTAGTGCATTATAGGCAGTTGACTAAAATTAACATAAATTGTTTTCCGTATTCTGTTTGTATGTGCATACAGGTGAGTTAACCGAGTGATTTTTGAAATGAACTGCCAACACTTTTCCGTTGACCATTGCAACCCGTAGCTTGAGCTTGGATGCTCGGGGAGTTTGACACCAGGTCTGGAAGATGCAACCACGCATCTCGCGTTGAACTTCAAACATAAGTTGTGTTAAGGGGCACAAGCTATTTAGCCGGTGAAGGACGATTTCTTACGGCTAGCCCCAATCAGTGAAATCCCAGGTCCTCAGACCTTTTGCGTTTAAAATGTTACATACGCGCCCTACAATATCTGTATTCCATTGTGGAGATCTTCTTTTGTGTGTTTGCTGAAGATTCACCTTTACGTTGCAGCACTGTTCAGCGTAACAACTGGATTCATCGTGGGACGATCCAGACAACTTTTCCCCAGTGCGAATCCCCCAAGTGTGTTAATGGTGTGAGCAAAGTATTTATAGTGATACCTGAATTATAATCATATATATAGAAAGGGCTCTATTTCCCGAAAAGGGCAAAACGTAATTTCAGCGGCAAAATTTATTAGTGTCCAGTGTTGTATCCATTCCTCTTCGCTATTTCTTTTTCAAAATAGTGTTCTAATAAATAAGTATAGTGTCAATTAATCCAGTGTGTTTTCGTTCTTTGTATGAGTGATGTTTGTGTGCGTTATGGTCTGGATGACCGTCTGATCGTCCGTGAGGTTTCCGAGAGGAGACACCCGAACCTCTCGGCGCCTAATGCTCATCTCATTATTGAGACCGACGAACTTTTTGGGAAACAGTTTGTAACCTTCCTTGGAGAGGTCTTCGTCGTCCTGTCCAGGTAAGTTAAAGTATCAGGAGTATACTTATTGGTAATACCACGAGCCGAGGACAGCGACCACGAACAGAACTACAGGCGGTTACAAATAAATAGCTGCCCGAACATGGACCACGAACTTGAGCCTGGTTACAAATAAATGGACGCCCGAACAGCGACTCGACCTACGGTTTGTTACAAATAAATGACGCCCGAACTACCGACCCGAATCGAGACCGTTGGTGCTCGAATACTTATAACATAAATATTTTAATATATAACTTCTTTTTCAGCTTAGAACCAGTAATCTGAAAAAAAACTTCTCTTTCAGGTGATTTTAATCATGTTTTTGTGATAGCCTAGCTTATTTTGTTCAAGATGCCATATACGCAAGCAGAATTAGCTTTATTTAATGAGAAACTAGATTTACTTTTACAAAAAGCAGATAAAAACGAAGAAAAGTTTGCTAAATTGTTAAAGCAAAGTCAAGACTACCATGCTGAAATTAAAGAGACTTTTGCTGAGGTAAAGGGCGAATTAGGTCAGAAGATAGACGGTTTACGAGATGTGTTTCGTGAAAATAGCCAAGAAACAGAGAGCGCTGAAAATAAAACGCCGGAATGTGAACCCCAGTTACAGTCAGATGTTCCTACTGGATACGAAACACCGGAATTTGAACCTCAATTAGTGACTGATATTCCTAGCGTAAACAAAACATTGGAATTGAAACCTGAGCTAGAGACTAACATTGCTAATGAATAGGAAACGCAGGAATCTGAACTCCAACCAGAGACAGGTAGTCTAAACCAACCTCGAAACAAATCTGGCAACGATTTTATCTATTCAGAATCTAGTGACGCCGCTTGTAGTAGAAGTAGTGAAATCCACGAACATATGATTGTAGACGACAGAGGTCGTAAGCGCATAAAAACAGCTGTCACAAACCACAGAGAGAAAAAGCGTAAACGAAGTTACAGTTATTGTAATAAGCAAAGATACCAAGTTCAGATCGTAAACAATACGAAATTTAAAGGGAATCAGAACCAAGATCGTACACGAAAAGGCAGTAACAGAAACGGAAGGAGTCGTAAATCACGGCCACGTAACCTGAGTTATCACATACTAGACAGGAACCGCAATTGTGTGACATTAAGTATAGATTTGTACGGAGAGGTAACCATCGTAGAAATAGACAAACAAACCGTAATTATCAAAGCAGAAACAGTAATCATAGAAAAAAAAGTAACCAAGACTTTGTGTGTTGATACAATTTTTTCTCCTAGGAGAGCGACGCATTTTAAGCGATAGACATTCATTCATTTTTCTTCCTTTTTGCTTTTAGTTTTTGATAGAACACCTGGATACGAAAAGAAGAACTACGCATTTCTCTCAAACTTATTTTTGCTTCTAGCTTTTAACTGTTCGGCAATGAGCAGATAGATCGTTAAGAAACCATACTCTTTTTCCCAACACTTATTGCATAAAGATTGTTATTTTTCAAACGACATATCCGATCCAACGAATTCATCATATATGTGTTTTAAATTTTGCGTTATCCTTCTAAAGATGCAAAGAAAATTTAAGTTGTCTCTTATTAGCTGTTTTGGTACTATAGAATACGTTTGTCCCAGATAGAAACAGTTCAAACCATTATGACGATCTCAAAGAAAATATTCTTTAATGTGGTTTTGTTGTTCTAAAATGAAATCATCAAACACTACCACAGAATTGTTCTCACAGTCATCTAACGGAATAATCTCTTCATTGTTTCCTTTTACTAATGCAATTGTGTTATTAATATTACATTCTATATCTCGAAAAAGTGTATTAGCTGCTGGTATTTGGTTGATGTAGGCTTTTACAATAGATATATAAATTTGCATATTTTAACCATTCAGGTGCTAACAAAAATTATCAATCATTAACGTTGTTTTTTTACCACAGCCACTAGGCCCAACTATTAGACATCTTATATCATCAGGTAACAATATACCATTCTTCTTCTTTTTTATAGTTTTGTCTGATAACCTTACTCGGATATCCCATTTATTCATTTCAACTTTTATTATATAATAAATGAAAGTATTTAATTTAAATGGTTATTCATCTGTATTAAACATGTCTTTGCATTATCCATTTGCACACAACTTATAAATAGCTCTTGCAGGGTTTTATACAACATATTTAACTCCAAACATTACAGAACGAAATAATAAACTAACATTTTGTATTAACTAACCTTATCCTATTCTTATAAAAGAACTAATAGTTCAACCTGACCAATATAATTTAAAAGAATTAGAAGAATATATTAAATCAAATCTTCCATACACCGTCCATAGTTTCTAAATTTTAAATTTACTGAGGACAGAGAAAAATTAGAGTTAAAATATTTAGCGAGTGTTGTGATATAACCTTAGATACCATTAATATTGTATTACGTTTTAGTAAGAAGAAGTTACTTAGAAACTCAAAACATGTTGGAGATAAGCTGCCTAGGTTCCACCCATTTGATACTATAAATATTTACTGCGCTTTAGCAGAAGGTATGATTTTAAAAGTTGAAGATACAATACAGAACGAAACAGATTTAATAGCAACGTTTAGAACAAATGCAGAATTTAGAGAACAATTATTTTCGAGCCTAAAGAAAAATATTTTTCGCAATACATCACAACAAATTTAATAATATTAAAGTGTCAATTCGAGATGAGAATGGTGATTAAATTGATTTTGGTGGAACTCGTATAACTGTTCTTCTCGCTGTTAAATAGATATAAATTTTGTATATAATAAATATGGATATCTTCTGTAATGTTAAAAGTAGGGAAAACAACATCATTAGTAAAGAGCTCAAAAACCTTAGTGATCTAGATAAAGTTTTCACAACATATACTACAACATGGGTTAATTTTAAAAACAAGACTTGTTAACATAGCTGATGCTATTGATCAACAAGATGTAGTAACTTTTCTTCAGCTTGAATCAATAAATAGCAAATTAGAAAGTGATAGAAACAATTTGAGGATTTATTAAAATCATTACAAAACACATACATAAAGATAAATTATGTTAATGCCTTGAGGACAAAATATATGGAAGAACTCCAAAATACTAATAATAATGAAGTTCTTTTGTTTAGTGCAAAGATTTCTATATCAGAATTCAATAAATACAAAGCCGAAACGTCATCACATTTAGAGAATGTTGTTAGAAAGAATGATATGGATAAATTTGTTACAAAACCAAATTTCCAAAAATCAAACAAAGAAGCAAATATGTTCATTATGAAAAAAGAAACTATAAATATTTTATGTCGATTGAGAACTAAGAATGTTAAAGATCCAATCTTTAGAATATTTAATCTGTCGAATGGTTATAAGTTTCTTTATAATGGAAAAAAAGCATATGGAATTAAGCTTGCATAAATATTATCTACATATATTTTTAAACGATACTTTAGTTGAAACTTTTCCTTTAGACGTTAAAAATGGTGATATAATTATGTTTCAAGCATATAAAAATTCAGCTCTTGAAGAAAGGCAATTAGTATCTGTTATTATGTACGTAGAAAGAGAAATTAAATGATTTTCTATATAATAAACAGGATGTATTGTGTTCAGTGTAAGAAATCAACAGGTGCGAAGAAAAGTATCATTAAAATAGAACAAACATAGAATGGAAAATATATTAAGAAAGGTATTTGTTCTGTAAGCGGTGTTACTAAATCTCAATTCGTCAAAAGGAAAGATTGACTAGAAGAAGGTAAAGGTATTAGAGAAGACATTATAGAAGAAATTCACAAACCTTCCAGAAAGAATTACCCTAGGTTAAGTGTTATTGTTTAAGGTATAGATGACTTATGGCAAGCAGATCTGTAGAAATGGATAGCGGAGTATTAAAAGGTGTTTCCAAATTAAATAAAGGCTATAAGTATTTGCTAACGATTATTGATGTGTTTTCGAAATATGCGTTTGCAGTTCCTGTTAAAGATAAGTGCGGTAACAATGTTACAGAAGCATTTGAATCCATATTGAGAATTAGAAAACCTAGTAACTTAGAAACTGATCAAGGCAAAGAGTTTTACAAAAAGAATTTAAAAAGTTGATGGAGAAAAATAAAATTAATCATTACTCAACCTATAGTGGTAAGAAAGCTTCTGTTGTTGAGAGATTCAATAGAACACTTAAACAAAACATGTGGAAGAAATTTGCAACACAAAGAAATTATAAATGGATAGAGATATTACCAACACTAGTTAGCGAATATAACAATCAGCTGCATAGAACAGTTGGTTTAAAGCCTATAGAAGCTAACAAGAAGAATGAGCGAACAATATTGGAGAAAGTATATAAGATAGAATATAAGCGTGTTAAACCCAAATACAAATTAGGTGATTATCTTCGTATAAGTAAATCGAAAGTATTATTTGAGAAAGGGCATACCTAATTGGCCAGCAGAAGTATTTGTTATTAGCGAAGTTATTTCATCTAATTCACCTATGTATAGAATTAAAGATTTAGAAGAAGAGGATGTACAAGGCAGATTTTACCAACCAGAACTATTATAAACGAAACAGAAAGATGAATACTCAGTGGAGAATGTGTTGAGAAAGAAAGGTGACAAAGTATACGTTAAATGTCTAGGATTTGATGATTTACATAATAGCTGGATAGATAAAAGTAATAATGTAATGTAATAATAAATGTTGTTTTTTATGGTTATTATTCCATAAAAGGCTAGTATATTATAATAACAAACTAAGTGGACCGAATTCGAACTACTTTGAAAACTCATCTTACACAGTAACGAAAAAGTTTATCCTTCTAATTCTAGGAACTTTATTAAAGCAACTTACCAAATAAAACCTGCAGATACCGAGGAAAAATAAGTTAAAACATTATTTTCTAAACAATAAATATGGGTAGTATGGATAGTTCTCTTAGTTTAAACGATATTTGCTACGAACAGATTAAAGACAATTATTGGTATGGTATTTTTGTTGATTTCAAATTGATTATAGATAAGAGTACATGGTACTTTAATGCTACAAAACTATTTAATGATGGTGGTAAAGAATTTAAACATTGGTTAGAAAAAACAATCAAAAGAAGTAATAAGGTATTATAAAGAGAAAACCAACCGCCGGAATTCCGTCTGTTGCTCCGTATATCTAATAAAAGGAGGAGATAAAGAAACAACATCAATTATCTCAGGAACGTATGTATATGGAAAAATATTTCTTGCTATTGCTTTATGGATATCACAAGACTTCTATTACAAATGCTATGACATTATCGAAAACTATTTCGTTTCTAGCTTTAAACAGATACAAGAAGATCAAGAAGAGTTGAAAACGAGAGTAGAAAAATGTATCAAAATTGAATGGAAGCACGATATACAGACGATAATTCAAAAGATAATTGCCTAATCATATACAAGAAAAACAAACTTAATGATCCTTTCCCTTATTATGCTATCAGATGCCAAAAGAGAAGCCTATATAAGCCTCTTGATGAAGCAGAAGAAAAATATCCGAATCATGAGGTAATATTCATGAGATAATAAAGTTTAGAGATCCTAACAGTATTAACTTATTTAACCTAATGCAGCAAGAACTAGATATTCGTAAAGGTAAGGGTAATGAGTTGGACATCCCTATCAGAAGAAGAGTTGGTTAAAGAAATTGATGGTTTATATGATCGGTTAATATCTATTCCTATGTAAAAGCTTTAAATATAACTTCTATGATTATTATTCATAAAAGCTTAACATTAATCTACACTAACGTAATTCCAGTCTTGTTCTTCATAAGAAAACGTGCTATCAATATCAGGACTTTCAGAATTATTTGAATAAACCGGATTATTAAAATCAAGTTCTTGTGCAGAATATTCAATATCGTTTTCGTTGTCCTCTTTGTTATGTATAACCGCTCTACACAAAGGACAAGTGTTATTATTTCCTAACCAGGTAAGCATACACTCAACACAGAACACTTGTTCGCATGTTGTTTTACACAATTGAGTTTTTGTTTCTTTGCATATTGGACATTCTTCTGAGTTTTGTATTAAGTCCAAACCTGATGATAGTAATATTAGTTTGTTTCTAAGGGGATTGCTAACATGCTTATTTACTCTTAAGGAATGAACTATATTGATCTTGTCTTTGATCGCCATTAAAAAGTTTCAGAGAACCTCTTATTCCAACAAGTATATACTATCTTGCTTAAATCTAAGCCTTTCCTTTCAAATTCGAGAATGAATTTTTCGCTTTTATCATCTACACTAACTTTTAGCCAATAAACTTTATTTTGGTATTTTCTCACATGTGTTTCATCTATTTGTGGTGTAATAGCTTGCCAATCGATAAGAGAATTAAATTCGCTCAAGAAGGTTGTTAGTTCTTTTCTTTCAACGTAACACCTTTTTGAAACAATATTCCAACTGAGTTTATCTTTAAAGGTTCTTAGGAACGCAAGTTTGAGAAAACTTGAATGATGAGAGATTATATCCCAATGTAAGTATTCTTTGAATTGTGTACAAAACTTAATAGCTTATTTCTGTGTATACTTTTTCCAGTTATTTTGTTTACTGAACGCATGCCAATCAATCTCTTTTTAACCATATTATGAAAATCTTCACTCATTTGTCGAGCATATTCGTATGTGTAGTAATCCAAATGAATATGTTGTCTTGTATGTTCTTTATGTTTTAGTACGAATTCTGGTTTTAAATGAGGATAATACGTTGATCTATACTTTGGTTCAAACAATTTGTCCCAGGAAAGTTTATCACCATACTTATTAATGATGTTTTCGTTTTTAAACATGTCTTTTTTTTGATAATCTAGCCCAATTGATGTATTCTTCATGATTTTCAATAAAAGAAAGTGATAGATTATGGTCTGATGTAACTGAATACCAATTTACCTTGTTTTTGAAAGTATGTATAAATTCATTGGATAAGCTCTTTATTTCTGAAATTTGTTTCCATTCTTCGGCATTTCGATTATTAAGTACATCTATAACTATATTTCTACAAAGCGGATTTTGAAAAAAGTTTACAATATGTTCAGGATTTAATTTTTGAACCATGTCTTTTATAAGTTCAGTTAGTTGTTGTGAATTTGTGGCAGTTGTTTTAGCTTGTTCATTTGGTTGTCGTGAATTTGTGGTAGTTGTTGTTAGAGACTTATTTCTGTGCTCGTTGATTAAGGTTATTAGTTCTGCTTTCCTAAACTTTGAATAACATTGTATTAATTTCTCTCTGCAGTATTGTTTAAGTTGGGGAATAGTTTTCCTCTCCATAGTCTCGTTTTGTATATTAATTAAAAAAATAATAATCATTTTTGCTAAATTTCTATATAATAAACATGGAAGCACATTGTGATTTGATACAAAATAAGCTTAGCCTTATTCACCAAGAACTCAAACTCATAAAAGCACTACTAGAAAAACAAATATTGTTAAAAGAGCAAGAAATGTTATTAAAATAAAAAGAGAATGCAGAACTAGAAAGATTTACACCAGAATCAAATTGCGATAGTGACAAAGAACTTGAGTCTACAAATGATAGTGAGCAGGCAGATTGTTAAAAAAATGAATTAGTTTTCATTAGCTCAATAATAGCTTTGATGAGTTGTTACCACGAAAGCCATGTTCTAATACAATATGATAATAAACATTGAGATTTCCTAGGTCACATGAATATTAACTGTTGTATTAGTTAATGAAAATGATTAAAATTATTTTTATAGAGTAAAAACAAAAAAGTAATTATGAGTAATTTAATTAAACATACAGTAATTGAATTAAAAACTTATGTAGAGGAAAGTGGATAAAACGTTATTCCCGATTAAGAAAAGCGGAACTTATTGACCGTATTAACGAACATGAAGATGACCAAAACAGATTAAACTTTAACCAAACATTTCCTTTTCAAGAAGATATTTTTGAGAAACCAGAACCTAAGAGATTAAGTAGGAAGAGAGCTTAAAACTGTTCCCATTTAAAAAAAGAGATTTTTGAAGAACCGAAGCCTAAAAGAGTGAATATAAATGTTGAACTAAAAGAAACTTCATTTAAATATAGATTACATACTTTCAAAATAAAAAACACAGGTGGATATAGAGATCCTTCCAAATTCCTACGTTCAATTAGCAAGCCAGTTAAAAGTATGATAGCAAGCCAGTAAAACTAAATTTAAATATTTTAATGCACTTAAGGTAAATATGTCATTCACATGCAGCTTCAAAAAAGATAAACATATTCGAGAACATAATTTTAAAACGTCAAATGAAATTATACTTCAATTCACGGATCTGAATGAATATTATAAAAATGCAACCACAAAAATTAGGGCAGATATGGAAGAGTTTGAAGGAAAAGGTTCAGGTTGGACTTTTCATTCTGTCGACTATCTCGAGCTAAGAATTAACAAATACGTAGCAATGAATGGATCAACATATATAGAACTTCCAGAAACAATAACAAGAAGAAAAGCATGCATTAATATTAAAAGCAAAGATCAAAAATGCTTCTTATGGCCTGTTGCAAGAGCATTACACCCCGTTAATAGAGATCCACAAAGAGTTCCTAGACAATATGAGCAAAAATTGGATAAATATTTTAAAGATATTCCCTTTCCGGTACAGATTACTGATATAGCAAAACTTGAAAACAAATCTAATATATCTATCAGTGTCTTTACTATAATGATAATGAAAAGATCTACCCACTTGGAATACCTAAAGAAAGAAAACAAAATCATTTTCGTCTTTTATATTTAAGGAAAAGAGATAGTAGTAGGACATTGTCACTTCTGGGCCAAAACTCTAGACCAACCCATTTCAGACATATTTTTGACCAGCGCAGAAGGATTCAACTAATTATACAAAGTTACACGGCCCAAAGTATTCCAATAACTACAATGCTAAAGTGAGATTGAATAGGCTTTTATGACATTTAAAATCATAAAAACTTACATCTGAAACTTATAGCTTATAGTGCTGTCTTTGGTTGAAAAAATAGTTTTTGTTTGGTTCAAATCGGTTCAGAAATAGGTGAGTAATACGAACTTAAAATTTAGTATGTCACATATAGTTGTTACATGCATATATATATACTTTCATCACACACGCAATCTGTCGAGAGAAGCAATAACATACATGTACATGAGATTTATAGCCTCTCTCTTTCCTACTCCTCACACCAACAGAACTCCTAGCTGCAGTAGACATCAGATGGAGCTGTTATATGACGCAATCCCACGGGATGGGACTACGCAATAACTATGATGTCAATTGATACACGTCATATATCCTTCCACTCCCAGCAAGAAAGAGAGAGAATGACTTACGTATAGCTCAACATGATTTCCTCAACATCATTTCCTCAAATAAAAGAAAGAAATTCATAACTCTCAAATTGTACATGCTGTTCTCACTAGATCTCTTTTTTAGAATCAGTGTTTCCAACTCAATATTTTTTCGGAACGTTCCAAGATTTTAATTTTTCAAGATATCGCTTTAAAACATATAGGGATGAATTCAAACCATTACTAATAAATATGATAATTGTTAAAAGTGAGTTAGCAACACTGGAACCTCACACCCAAATAACGTTAAAATTCAATAACTCCGTCCCAAATTAACCGATTTCAAAAATTCAACAGCAAATGAATACTAAAAACATAACCAATTTAACAAAATGCACATATGGTTGCATAACCCTTAGGATTTTTCCATTTTTCAATATCTCTACAAAATTTCATCAAATCGAAAAAATAAAAAACTGCCATAATCTACATAAAATTCTAAGACTTTTTAAAGAATAACATTTTCCAGAAAACTCAAAAATAAACCCGTAAAAAATTCCCGAAATTTTGAATCTGTTATAACTTCGTCAAATATTAACCGATTTTCAAAATTCGAACGGCAATGGATAGAGAAATAAATTTACTATCTATCGAATGTCTTGTAGATTGTATAACTCTAAAGATATAATTATAAACAAATCAAATAAATCCCTTTTTGATACATGTATCTTTAAAATTCAAATGACATTATGTTCTGTATATCCAAAGGTCTTAGTTTTTATAGTATTGATACCATAAAAACACTTATACACTTAAAACATACTTAAAATTACAAGTTCGGATATTGATAATGAAACCATAAAAACACTTATACACTTAGAACATACTTAAAATTACAAGTTCGGATACTGATAATGGAATCTTCTGCAAACCTCGTTCTCTATAGGAAACAATGACTTCTTAAACTCTGTCCACTGATCATAATTCAAGCTGAATAGACAGCTGTTAATATCAAAAACAACCTGAACTTCGGTTTGCACATTTTTCACAATTACATTGAAATTGTTAGTAAGAATGAACTTTTTTGAGGATCCATAATAACCTCTCCATTTTTTACTTTTGAAGACATATTCTAGTCATTTTTATTATTTTTTTGATTCATAAAACCGATCCTCATTTGAATTTTACATACAGAACTTAACAGTTGGATAATTATTTTTTTAACCAGTTTATTTCATTTTTATTCCATCTTTAACGATCTCATCAATCATTTTATCTGTTAAATGTTTTGTAAATCTAGGTTGAAGAAAGACGTTAAACTCCTCACACTCAACTAAAATGCTATTTCCAAACTTAGTTTTAATCTTTTCCATTTTCACAATCTTATATTCTGTATCTAATTCTAATTCTCTTTATCCAATAACTTGTTTTTGCTCAAGACTTCCAAGTTTATTTAAAACCTCAATATGACTCGCCATCGTATTTATTATATAGAAAAACAATAATCGCTCTTCAGTTTTCATCTTTAACAAAAAACTTTTTAATTATTTTTGCAATGTTTATGGAGAACCTCCATAAACATCACAAAAATACATATAACTATGTAAAACTCTTCTACTACTTTCTCTCTTAGGATCATATTTAAAGTTCTTTTGTCCATTTAAAATCGCATAGCATATATTATTAGCAGCTACAGCTTCTGCAAACTCTACTACAATCTTTATGTTTGTTCTCTCATTTACCGATACATTCTTCCTCTTACTACAATTAATCACATACATTGGTCTGTTATCTATAAACTCTTTAGGATCATAGTACATTTCGGTATTGCCACATGCTATTCTCTTAAATGCAGTATGATCTGCGTACATCTTAAAATAATCCCTGTTAGCAATATCTAAGTTTCTTGATTCTTTTGGAAATACCTCATTCCTCCCATTTTTAAGATAGGTATTCTTTACCTTACAATGATCGAACTTACTTGTATCTGCTGTTTGTTTACCACTTCTATCAGTTTGGGACATTACAACTACGAAATCAGGCATATCAAGTTCTCTAGAATTAAATTGAGTAGTAACATCAAACTCCAAGAAAGATCCTACAACAGTCTTTTGAACACATTGATAAGTATGGAGTGAAAACATAATTTTAGGTTCTTTAAGAATATTCAACTTTAACTGCCTTTCATAATTAGATTCGTATTCAACAATAGGCATTCTTATCTCCATACTTTTTATTGTTATTTTTCCATCATGAGGAGTTGTTGCACCTGCTTCTGTCCCAGCCCATTTGTACAAGACATTGTTATTGTTGTTAGCTTTTGTAAATGTTATTCTTTATCCGCCTTTCCACATAACCTCTTTCTAATCACTTAAAAAGCCTGGAATTAATCTTAATGGGTACAAAACGCTAAAGTCATTTCGAAGACCAAGTTTATCATCTGTTTCAAATCCTGCTTGCTTTAGATATTCAACTTCTGGATTGGAAATATTTAATGTTCCAATAGCTGTAGATGTTATTCCAGGAAGTTCAATCTTATCTATAACAACTCCATGCTTTCTAACCTCAATTTGAGAAAAGAAGAATGGTAAGAAGTTATCTACAAATTTTATAGTATCATTTGCACCAAATGTTCCTCCAACTGATGCACCAACAACTTCAAAAGTCATATGACAATCTGCTTTGTGTGGATGTATGAACCCTCCCCCCACATCGAAATCAAACTCAATATCTTTGTTAGCTTCATTCAATTTATTAAATGTTCTTTAAAACATTAAATGGTCTTTAAAACTCTGTAACTCGTAAGTCTCAACACTATCCATTTATTATAAAGAAAATCTTGAAACAACGCTTTTATGGGATATACCCATAAAATAATCATACATAATCACATTTGAAAAATTATAATCCACATCCTAACTTAACCTTAGCGTTCATAGCAGTACCAACCCCAAAAAAACAGCTAATCGTTCA